>NW_010973148.1:4451213-4451589 GCF_000737465.1 Haliaeetus leucocephalus | reverse complement strand
GCGCCTGCCGGCACCTGCCGGGGCTGACACCGGCCGTCAGAGAGCCGCCTGCCCGGGGAGGAGGCGGGGAGCCGGGCCGAGACGCGGCGCCCGGCGGGGCTCACCGTAGATCATGGCCAGGCCGGTCTCGTGGAGGAAGCGGACGCGGCGGTGCTTGAACAGCCAGATGGTGAGGATGGTGAGGGTGAGGAGCAGGATGAAGGTGAGGAGGCTCACGCTGTCCTGCCGGTGGCTCTCCTCCGCCTCCTTCTCGGTGGCGAGCTCCTCCATGGCGCTGCTGCTGCTGCTGCTGCTCCGCTCCGCAGCCCGCACCCCGCCGGCTGCCAGCAGGAGAAGCGGGAGCACCGGCAGCCGGCGGCGCAGGGGCAGAGCCATG
>NW_010973148.1:4446235-4451203 GCF_000737465.1 Haliaeetus leucocephalus | reverse complement strand
CGGGTCGGCCCCGGCCCCGCTCTCCCCGCCGCGGGGCTGCCGCAGGGGTGCGGTGTTAAAGTCGTCACCCCGCAGCCCGCTCTGGCCGTGTCCGGGACCGAGCTGGGCCGTGACAGCTGCGGGGGAACGAACGCAGGCACCGGTGGCTCTGGGTCTCTGTGAATTTGCAAAAGTTCTCCCCAGAGAGTGAGAATATACTCGCGTGTTTTCCCACGTGGGGGTTTTTCTTTTTTTTTCTTTTTTTCGGATACAGGAAAACTTACTAAACGCAAATTGCTAACTTGGGGGTTTCCATCCAAATACATCCTGCTGGAGCTTTGCTTCTGGGAAGCAGGAAAATTGTAGGAAATTAATAGAGTTAGTATTTTTCATTTGAAATTTCTTTGCTGGAGGAAAAAAAAAAGAGCATATGCCTACTGTTTTAAAATCATCCCGAGTTGGGGGAGGGAAAGAAAAGTCACTTTTTGCAAACAAGCCAAAATCAGAACTTTCTCCTTTCACTTTTTTCTTTGATCAATCGCAAACCTGTTTTTTAAAAAAAAAAAAAAACAAAAAGCCAAACAGGGAATTCCGAGTAATGAAAAAGTTTGGTTTTAAAGAAGTATGAAACTCTGTAAAAATTGGGTTTGTGGTGGGGTTTTGGTTTGGGTTTGGTTTTTTTATTTTATTTTATTTTTATCAGTTTCAGCAGGTGTGTGCTTTGCCTTTGGCTACCAGAGGAATTCCCTCCCATTTTCCAGTGGTGGTGTGAGCAGCACTGACATTTCTCCCAGAACTGTTATTTTCAGTCACAACTTCTAACATGTATTTTAGCCATTATTTTGCAATAAAGAAAGCAAAATACCTTTGGCCACGTGTTTAATTAGTTATGTGGCAGATCCTATCTCCTTTAGTGCTGTCGTCTTTCTTAACACTGCTGCCTGGCTGTTTCTGAGGGTATTTATTGGGGTGCTCTAGTTACAAGAGTTTCTCTTCCAAACTTTCCCTCCTCCTGCTAGTGGATCTGAAATTGTCTCTTGTCACATATACTTTGTTTAGGAGACTCCTTTTCAGAAACATTTTAAGATGACATCTATGTAAATGCATGTTTTTATTTATATGTAGTCCTTTTAAATACGGTATTTATGCAAACTCCTCAACAACCTTCAAAATCCAGTAAAATTACGTGCAATTACCTTTAAATATTTGATTGTGCAGGGCTGAAAGTTTACATTGATAGTGCCATAATTTGTAAACCTCTTAGGGATGAAGAGCATTAATTTGCCCTGAAGACCTAGCTCTTAAACCTACATGAACCATTAAAAATTACTGCCTCAAGACTGCCTTATGTTAAACCTCACATTCAAAATTAACATTTCTGGTATAATGAGAGCATTATGCCGCTAAAATCTTTACTGTGTATCTTTAGGATATACAACCTACATACAGTATAATGTATATCTTTAGGATATAACAACCTATAGGCCTCACAGCAGACTACAGGAATGCAATACAGTGCGAAGTGTGTGTAATGCTGATAAAGTTGTAAAATAAAAAGCTGAATGACAATAACAGGCTCTCTTCTGGTTTGTTTGGGTTTTTTTTTATTGTGTGCTGCATAGTGCTGGGTAAAGTCTGTTGCTAAGTGCATGGTGGCTGTTTTTAAGAAGACAATTTCCATGTATATTGTAATTTCATCTACCTCTCAGCTGAGCTGCAGTCAGGGTCTTAAGTTAATTTCTGCAAAGTTTTCCACCAGTAACCTGTGTTTTATCCTTCAACATTCGCACAGTTCACTATGCACTATATGCCTCTTGCTCTCCAGGCAACAATGAGAAATATCCAGGCAATTCTTCTAATAGTTAAGCGTAATAGCCCAGTTCTACTTTTTTTTTTTTTTTTTTTCAGCTGAACTATGTTGTTTGTGGAGGAAAGCATTCATCCATAGTTTGGTGTGTCAGTGCTACCATCAGCACAAGCTTTAAACCTCCACATTCACATTTACAGGTGTTTTTACTGCTGCCTTGCCCCTGTAGCTTCTGGACAGGTATCACCTAGGATCCTAAATCCTAGGAACACCTCCACTGAAATCAATACATCAGTAGGTACTGTCCAAAATATTTTTACTGAATTAAAAAAGTTATGTTCACCACTGTTGTGCATAAAATTGGACACAAGTCATCCTTACTCTGGGCTATGTGGATGTAACTAAATAACAT
The DNA here is from genome assembly GCF_000737465.1 of Haliaeetus leucocephalus. Lineage (NCBI taxonomy): Eukaryota > Metazoa > Chordata > Aves > Accipitriformes > Accipitridae > Haliaeetus > Haliaeetus leucocephalus. The sequence continues at coordinate 4,449,005 of NW_010973148.1, read as the reverse complement.
CCATAAAATGTATGGGATTGGAAGTATGTTTGTTTCTGTCCATTTAGGGCGTCAAAGTTTAACAGTGATGTAATTAAGTTCTCCTCAATGCAGTGTTCTGTCTAGTATGTTGTTGCCAGGAAATTTGATACACACAGTATACTTGGTTCATACAAGCCAAAATTTGCTCTCTCTTTATGCTCATGGATTTGTGTCGTGGTGCATGAATAGTTTAACTGATTTAAACAGGATCATCTGGAGCTTATGATATCAAATAAGAAAAAACATATCAAGTCAAGCTTGTCTATACATCACTGTAAACCAGGCTGCATCCTTTTAAGAGAGTTGTGTTCACACAGCTCAATTCCTTACAGCCGAGTAGCTAGCAGATTGCTGAGGTGTTTTCAGTCCATTAGGAACATCAGTAATTTCACCTCAAGGGGTAGCTCCATCACTGCAATAACCCTGTGGTTACAGTTTGTGCTCCAAACTTTTTCTGGCAGGCCTCCACCTGCCTGCCCAAGCTGTTCTGCACTAAACCTTCTTCACGTTCTCTACGGGTGGGACCTGGATGTTACCTCTGTCTGGCAGCCACCACATGTGTTGCAGAAGTCAGCCTGCCTGCTTAGCAAAACTATCATTTTGTCCTATTCCTGCTTTCTTCCCATTTGTTATTTTTTCTCTGGTGCCAGGCAGAGGTCTTTGATCTGCTTGCTGTTTGAGAGACCACACTTCAGGCAGAAACAATGATGGGTGCTTAGGGAGATGGAAGGCGATGGACAAGTGGGATCACAACAGAGGTATCAAAGGCTTAAAACTAAAGCTATGAGATGGCACTGAAATAGAGTGAATGAAAAAATCTAGCCATTCAACAGAGTTCAGCCGTACCTGGAGGGATGCAGGAGGATTTTGGTATTAAATGCTAATAAACGTGCATTTGCACGTAGCTGATGATTAACCCGCAGGATTGATTCACGTGAGTCTGACCAAAACACCATAGAGATAGATATGGATCAGCCCACACCATTCCTTTTGCCTACCAGTCTTTTCTTATTAAAAAGTTCGTCTTGTCAGAAGCACCATCAAATAGTCCATTCAGCATTTTTATAATTTCCTTTGTTAGGAAAGTCATTGTTATCACATGAACCGATATGCACTTCAGGTTTGTTCTTATTCCCTGAGTTGAATAATGTCATGTGAGGCAAATGCAAAGTCCTGTTTTCGAGCCCTGCTCGCTCTCTGAGCTATTGGCAGTAACATTGTCCACTCCTTGTCAGTACCACTAAAGAGCTCGCACTCCAGCGAGACCTTTTCTGTATTACGCAAGTCTGTTGAGGCTGGCCCTTTGTGCTAATCAAAGTGGCAGTTCTGAGATTTTCGCTGATCTAACATGCCATTTTAGGACTGATTCTGGTAGAGAAAGGCCTCACAGCTGCTTGTGCTTCAAAAAACTGGAAAATCAATCAAATCCTTATCTTAATATGTGGCATGTTTATGCAACGTCCCTTGCACGCTCAAAATATCTAGTACGTTAATCCAGAATGCAGCAGCAAGTTGATTAGCAGGCAGGTCCACCTTGCACAGCAGCTAGCGTGTCAGCCACTCTCCTTACCACCTCCTTTTCTTTCTCCTTTCTTCACCTTTAAGCCAAAACCTCCCATCACTGTGCTTTAAAATGGCAACTCATTTTGAACCTATAGCCAACTTCTGGCAATAGTGGGATCGTCTTGTGGGCTACCCTCCTGTGTCTGTGTAAGATATCCCCACACCCCAGGATCCCATAAAACATACCCTATTGCAGACATGAGTTTAAAGACAACTAAGTGTTCTGCAATTAAATTCTGAAGAACATGTCATGGTTTTACTGAAAAACAAATTTGTTCGAATCTCCAGTTTGTTGGAAGTGCTAACAATTGTGACACATTTCTCTGTTAGTACCAGTTCTGCAGAGGTGTCATATATCCGAGAAAATGTCAGAACTGCCATTTTCCATCAGTGCAAATGCAGAAATCAACATTAGCCTTTCCAGTAGACAAAAGTCTAGCTAGAGTGAAAGCTGTTTTATGCTATTTGCAAGGTGCAAAAGTCATTCACTGTGCAGCCACATCTCACAGCTTTTATGTCACAGTAAAATTTCAAAGCGTCTGAGAGGGATATGACTAGAAATTTTATGTACAGAAGGGTGCTCTGCCATCTCCTTCATACCCAAACAGATTGCTTTCCCCTTCTAGCTGTATGTGATATCAGGAGCTGTCATTCTACTGGGGACAAAGCAAGTTTTCTCTTATTCCTCAGAAGAAGGCAGTTCATTACCCTTTGCAGGTGCAAACCATGGCTATGACTTTCAATGTTATAATTGCTCAAAGAAGCAGCTAAAAGTGATCACTGTTCTCATCACTTATCACTCCCCACCACATTCTCCATAAATATTTAAACAAGTGAATATACTAGTGCCACAGCTCAACTTGTGCCAGAAGAGTCTGAAAAAGTTCTGGAAAAGAGCAAGTGAGCCTTGGTTGAGGAACATGAATTAGAATTTGACCTCTTGCACAAAATTAATCTTGCTAGCCCTATGAGGAGTTCTGCGAACACAATTTGAAACTGCAAACATGCATGTGGGTGCTCTGTTACTGTCAGCTGTCAGTTGGCCACTACCAGAAACAGTGCCTATGGAAGGTTTCCTCGAACGCAGTTCTAAAGCACAAAGGAGGAAAGATTGGGAAAAATGGGGGTATAGTGTTGTGGCATACAAATTTGTTATAAAATATTTCTATTCTGTATTTGTACAATT
>NW_010973148.1:4444582-4445278 GCF_000737465.1 Haliaeetus leucocephalus | reverse complement strand
GAGGAGTCCTTTTAGGTTCAGCGTTTTTCCAAGGATGTAACGACTGTCCAGGGTTTTACCCACTTTGCTGGTACCCATCTTGTTCCGTGATCTGTAACAACACAAGCATAACCTCTTCCCCAGGTTATTAATTGAAATGGTCCTTCCCATACATTTTTCTCAACATTTTTAACCCTAACTTGAACATTGCTATTAATGTCAAACTAATCTCCTACCATGCCTTGCACATGTTTTACAATTGGTGGTACACTTTCGCCATCTGTCAATCTCAAGTAATTCAACACATATACAACTTCGTTCAATCATTCGTGAGGAGTAGCCATCTGCTCTCCCACTTTTTGTTTTTGCAGTTGGCGTTTCAAAGTCTGATTCATGCGTTCTACAATTGCCTGGCCTGTAGGGGAATGTGGTATACCCGTGGTATGTACAATACCCCATTGACTAAAAACTTTTGAGTTGCCTGTGCGATGTAGCACGGCCCATTGTCAGTTTTTATCTGAAGTGGAATGCCAGTGCTGCTTTTTGTGCTGCAAAAGCCAAACGCAGGTGTCGCTGGACGTGTGGACTTGTTTCTCCTGTCTACGCTGTTGCCCATACAGCTGCAGAAAAACAATCCACAGACACATGGACATATTTCAATTTACCAAACTCAGGTACGTGTGTTACATCCATTTGCCACAATTGTAAAGAATGCAA
>NW_010973148.1:4444013-4444416 GCF_000737465.1 Haliaeetus leucocephalus | reverse complement strand
CTTGCACAAACCCGCACTGGTCTCACAGTTTGCTGTCGATACCGCGGGTGGTTTTTGTCTCGGTTTCCCTTTAGCCCGACATTGTGCTTTAAATGGCCGGGCTTTCCACAGTTGTAACGTTTTTTAGCCTCTCTAAGTGCAACCGCAAACATTTCTGCTAATGCAGTCATTTGGAATGATGTAGTTCCAATCTTGTTACATGCCTCGACCATATCCACAAGGCTGGCATCTCTGGGTAACGCCATCAAAAGCTTTTTACAGTCAGCATTTGCATTCTCTACTGCTAATTTTAGTGCCAAGGCATTCTGAGCCTCCACACTCGATACTTGTTTAGTTACTGCATCTCTTAGTCTGTCAATGAAGGACATGTACGATTCCTGGGGACCCTGCTTAATCTGCGTGA
>NW_010973148.1:4442949-4443693 GCF_000737465.1 Haliaeetus leucocephalus | reverse complement strand
AGCGCTTCAGTGAAAGGAGCTGTCAGCCCATAATTATGGACTGGCTTTCGCCGTTTTTTTTTTAAAACCCATGAAAAGGGATTCCATTCATTTGGATCATTTGCCCTCACTATAACAGGATAAGCATGAGGAACGACCACTCCCTCGCTTGCTGCTTTCTTATGTATTTCTCTCCAGTAACTTCTCGGGTCACAGCCCAAATCTTCAGCTACATCATAACTTGGTGGCGGTTTTTCTTTTTCTAAAGAAATACCATCTTGGGGAGGTTCTGACCAATTATCATCATCATCGGGTAAAGGTGGATATAAACCCATAGACGGCTTAATCGGGCGTATTTCTTTCTCAGGGTTTTGTGGTAGAATAGGTGGCGATGCCTTTTCTGGCTCCGGTGTACCTTTTACTGAACCATCCGGTAATGTCATTTTATGACAAGTACAGTCAGAGGGACAACGCGAACAAGATGACTCATTGGTATCGTGTCTGTCCTCATTGCCATTTACCGACACCGATACTGTTGGATTCAAAATTGAATTTGCCTCCGCTGCCACCTTTCTTTCTGCCTGTAAGGATCGTATATTTTCAAAAAGCAACCGCCAAGTAGTAACCAGTTCTTCAGCGTGTTGATCCCCTTTAGAGATCGCATCCCGTAATTTTGTTCCAATTTCTGCCCAAATATCAGGCTCAAATGCGGTAGCCATTTCAGCAGGATAGCCCTGAACTCGGCACCATTTCAATAACCTTCTC
>NW_010973148.1:4442670-4442939 GCF_000737465.1 Haliaeetus leucocephalus | reverse complement strand
AATTCCTCTCTTAGAGAGTATATGCAGTAGGAGACTGACTATTGCCCTTTCCTCCGAGGACATGTTTTGCCCCATACTGCCCCTGGTTGCTCACCTTCCTTTCAGGTGTCTTCTTAGCCTAGGCTCAGCTTCCCTGCTTCGGTCCCGCCGACAGCAGTACCTCCAACCAGGGCTTCTCCTGCCGCGTCTTCTGTGCTCTCAGGGCCACGTTGGGGTCACCATTTGCAGGAGGTAGAAATAAATGGACGCCTGTAAAGTTGAAAGCAGAC
>NW_010973148.1:4431623-4441381 GCF_000737465.1 Haliaeetus leucocephalus | reverse complement strand
AATCCAAAACAGCAGTTGGGAATTACAGCAGTTTGTCCTCCAAAGTCACCATTCCACATGCTGGAGCCCTGCTTTCCTGGAGATGGATGAACACCTGCCTGCCCATGGGAAGTGGGGAATGAATTCCTTGGTTTGCTTTGCTCACGTGCGTGGCTTTTGCTTTCCCTTTTAAACTGTCTATCTCAGCCCATGAGTCTTCTCACTTTTGAGTGAGACTTTTGAGACCCTTCTGAGTCTCTCCCCCATCCCACTGTGGGGGGAGCTAGTTAGTGGCTGCACGGGGCTGAGCTGCCGGCTGGGGTTAAACCACGACAGTCCATTCTGACACCCAGCGTGGGACTCGAAGGTTTCGAGATAACAACAGACTTGATTGGAATGTGCTAGATGATTGAATTTATAGCTGTTATTGCTATTTAGCTATTAATTGACAGGCTCCTGTGCTTGCCATGGAGCTTGACTGCCTTACTGTATATTAGAGCCCAGTTCTTGTCAGCAGCTGCTTTTTCCTTTCCCTGCTTGCTGTACTGCTGCACTGCTTATCGCCTTACTCTGCTGTGCCTGGGAACATTTTGATAACAGCAATGGTGATGTGCCTGGGCTGGCAGATGGCCAGGGCATCACTGCTGTTTCTGTGGTGCTGTACTGGACAGGCTGGAACGCCAGTGTGAACTGGAGTCAAAAGGACTGTGACATGTGGATGAGTCCACGCAGGAGCAGGACACCCCAAAGCGTCTGTGGCTGTGTATAAGGCCATGCCAGAGCAGGTACATCTGGAAGCATCTGTGGTCATGGTTATGTCCATGCCACAGCAGGTATACCTCTGAAGGGATTGTGGCCCAAACGTAAGTCCACGCTGGAGACAGTACAACTCAAAGCATCTGTGGCTGTGGATAAGTCCATGCTGCAGCAGGTACACCTTGAAGCATCCGCGGCTGTGCATGAGGTCATGCTGGAACACCTTGAAGCATGTGGCCGTGGATAAGCCCACAACAGAGCAGGTACACCCCTGAAGAGACCGTGGGTCATAGATAAGTCTCCAGTTGGAGCAAGTATGCCCCTAAGGGACTGCAGTCTCTGGATGTGTCCAAGCTGGAGCAGGGCAAAGGGAAGGAGTTCATTGCACTGTTAAACCCAATGGTCTGGTCCAAAGGGACCAGGCGTGGAGATTGTAATGGAAATATCTTTAAATTGTTGTAACCCATTACAGGAATTACTATAGCAGGAACCACCTGAACCAATGCAGAACAAGCCTTACAAGAACCGGTGCAAGTGCAGCAGTGACCCGACCTGAGCTGGCTTTGGTGCCCAATAACTCCACACAACACGCCACCTCTCCTGTCCTGAGTGACCACCGTAACAGATGGAGCCCAAAGTCCTGGACTAAATGAACTCAATGGACAATTTGTGGACATTGGTGGACATTTTACAGACATTTTAGAGGGGTGGTCCATAGACTAAGGGAATGATATCTGTGTGTTATATCAAAGGATGGGAAGGGTGGTGGTGGGTAATGAGCATGTGTTGGATAGTGTGGGACCTGAGCATGACATACATGGTATGGAATAAGGGGTGGAAAATGTTCTGGTTTTGGCTGGGATAGAGTTGATTTTCTCCATAGCAGCTAGTATGGGGCTGTGTTTTGGATTTGTCCTGGAAAGAGTGTTGATAACACAGGGATATTTTTGTTCCTGCTGAGCAGTGCTCACACAGAGCCAAGGGCTCTTCTGCTTCTTCCCCCACCCCACCAGCGAGCAGGCTGGGGGGGCACAAGGAGTTGGGAGGGGACACAGCTGGGACAGCTGACCCCGACTGACCCAAGGGAGATGCCAGACCATAGGATGTCATGCTCAGCAGATAAAGCTGAGGGAAGAAGAAGGAAGGGGGGAATGTTCAAAGTGATGGCGTTTGTCTTCCCAAGTAAGCGTTACGTGTTATGGAGCCCTGCTGTCCTGGAGATGGCTGAACACCTGCCTGCCCATGGGAAGTGAGGAATTAATTCCTTGGTTTGCTTTGCTCGCGTGCGTGGCTTTTGCTTTCCCTATTAAACTGTCTTTATCACAACCCACGAGTTTTCTCACTTTTACCCTTTCAATTCTCTCCCCCATGCCACTGGGGGGGGAGTGAGTGAGTGGCTGTGTGGGGCTGAGTTGCCAGCTGGGGTTAAACCATGACAATTATCAATGATGAGATTATGAATGTAATATCTAGTTTAGTAACAATACTAATCTCCAGAGTTTTCCAGACTGGCAAAAGTCTAAGAGAATCTTAGAAAAGTCTTCAGAAGGATGAGAACAATTTAATTGTAAATTTTTATTACTGTGGAAACTAAACAACTGATTGACTATTACTGATCTCATTTTATAGGGTCTGCCAAATCATGTAGGAAATTTGGAGACATGTTTTTCAAAAGGCTACACAGGCAGCCAGTTCCCCACAACTTGGGAGAACCCTGAGTCAGGGAGGCAGAAGGGGCTGCCTAGCTGAAAGATGAAGATCAGGCATAAGTATAAGTGCAGAGTAAGATCAGGTGGTGCCAGTACTGGGAGCTGGTTATTCTTTTCCAAGAATAAGCAAACTCAGGCTGGTGAGGGCAGTGCCATTGGGCAAGTTTTAGCTCCTGATGGACCCTGGCTAATACAATGGCAAGTTCTAAGGGAAAATATTCTGGCTCCAACAGTTGAGCCCTCTCACAACAAATCTGCATCTACTCAAAAATTATGATAGTAGGTCTGGGCCAAGTTGTGACAGAATGTGAAGTCTGACAGCTCCCTAAAAGCATGCCTATTTGAGGTGGAGCTGGATGTGGATGATATGGGTAGAGGTGTTTGTTATTTGGTTGACTGCTAGGCTGCTGGCCAAAGGCAAAGAGGAGAAAGACACCAAGAGGCTTGAAATCAAAAGACAGAGAGCAGTTGTCAGGTGCTTCAAGATGCAATCAATATTATCTCAAGCTGTACCCCCAAGATAGGTAAAGTCCAAGGCAGATACGTCAGCGGAATCAGCATCACAGTAGTCAGGTCAGACACAAGCCACCACTTGTGTTATTGTAATGAAGGATTTGATGTTATACTGCACTGTCTTTCCCTTTTTATTCCTTATTTTAATGGATAGGATACTTCATTCTATAAAGAAGGCTTTTCACGCTAATATTATTTGCATATTCCCAATTCCTCATCCTTCCCCAGCTGTATGCCTTTTGAGATAAATTCCAAGTTTGGGCAATAGAATAGATGGGGTGATTTATTGTGGCGTAGTTATTACATGCATACAAAGCAGGGACATCTAGAGTCTAAAGCAGTGTTTGCAAATACAGTCAGTACAAATATATCTACTAGATGTGAAGTATTAGAGCATTTTCCAAAAGCAGCTTAGATAATAAGTACATTGCATGACCTCTAGTGGTATTAAGCCCAAGGCACTGTCAAAGTCAGTCATAGCAGTCTTGATACGGTTGGGGAAATGCCAAGATTACAGAGGCACTATCACATACATGCTAGTTCTATGCTGCTGTAACCCACCTTAATGCCAGCTTTATGCTGGCCCAAATTTTGTCACACTGCCAGGATAAGATTGAGAAAAGTTTTTAATTCAGCAGAAATTCCAAACCCTCAGCAGAGCAAATGTCTTGCAGCGATGCTTTCATTGTCAACTAATCACACATGGTCATTAATCTTTCCTGCTATTGTCTTCATGTGGCAAAATAAGGAACCTGGTGTCACCAATGCAAGAAGGAATGGCAATGAGAACCGGGAGGTAAAAACGGCAATGTCTTCTCTGCAGTGACTCAGAAAGTCAAACAGGAGTAATATTTTCTTTTAACAACAGCAGAAAAATAATGTTGTTTCCCTGTTTTTCTGGGTCCTATTCCCTTGAAGAGGTGAAGCCATCATTACTGACATCCCCTTAGAGGGTCCAGAGTCCCCACAGCAAGAGGAGGCTAGGAATGACCCACTGCCTGGGATACTGACTTTGGCAGCAGGGAGAGGTAGGACAAGGCCTGCCAGAAGGAAGCTACTGGCACAAAGATGAAGTGGAAATGGCAACAAATGTGGCAACAGAAAACACTGAAGGTGACTCTGTTATTCGGAAGCCAGGCTTTCCCACAGGACTGGTCGGAGGATACCAGCATTCTCACAGGGAGTTGCTGGCGCAGCCTCTCAGCGGGACAGCCAGCAGGTTGCGGGACACCCTGAGACAGACAAGTTATGTTCTGTAGAGTTATGGGGCCTGTTCCCATGGTTTCCATTCTCATCCATCACATTCTGCGGCCTCTGAGCCATGCCATGCTGAGTGTCCAATGAGTCAGCCCCCAACAGCCCGTCAGTGGAAAGTATTTCAGTGCTCTGCCGCAACTGGGAGAGATGCACAGACATTTTGACAAAGTGCAATTGCTTGTTATGGAAGATGTATTTTATTTGCACTTATGTTTGTTTTCACTCAAATTCTAGGGTTTGGGGCCTTTCTCCAGTGCACTTCTTTTACATTCATGGCACCTGGCTGTATTTTTTATGTTTTCTAATTATTTGCTTGTTGTTTTCTATTATTTGCTCTTTAGTACTTTGGTGTGTAAATAGCTGCAAAATAGAGAGAGGAACTTCAAAGCAGATTATTTTAAAATGAAATATTTTTAAATAGGCAATATAAAAAACTGACCACAAACTAGCTTAATCCAGAAAATTAACATTGTGTTTGCCTTATCTTACAAAAGTATTTAAATTGGAACCTCTTTTCATATGCCTGAATAGGATTTTTTATGGATTGGTTTCAGGGTGTGATCCAGGGTTATCTACTCAGTATATTTATCTAAATAGATGCATCACCTTCATAATCAACCAGTGAGTATAATTTAGCCAGTTGTTTGAAGCTGAGTTGTTATAGCAGGCACGTCTTTAACATGTGTGTGAGGTGATTTGGCTTAGCTGCTTTCCAGATATAAGCCCTTTCTGGCACGGACTGTGGTTTCATTTATGTATAACACCTATAACTTAAAAAGAACTGCTGGAAATAATGAATGATAAACAGTTCTGCATAAAAAGTGTGATTTACCTAAAACAGCTTTGGACGGTCAGCTTTAGACAGCTAAAGTTTTGATGTCTAAACCTGTGTTCATCACCCTTCGTTGACTTTATAGTTAACAAAGAAAAAGAGACAGTTAAGATAGGTTGGGTTAGCTACCATCCAAAAGTGCTTATCTGAGATGAATTGCCATCTCAAAGTTTTTTTCCCACTGCCTACAAAGAAATTTCTTTGGGTGACAAACTCAGAGTTACGTATCTAACTAGTAGACCTACTATGCTAAGTCTAAGGAAACCTACCCATGAATCTAGTTTGTTTGGCAGCAGTGGATCCCAGTGAGTACTGCAAACTCACAAAAGGCACTTTTTGATAATTTGCCTGTACTGAAGATGTGCAGTCACTTACAGAAGTAGAAGAGAGACAGATTTTTCCTCATCTGATTAAAACCAGAGACAATTAATAGACTGTTTTGCTGGGGACATAGATCCTGCTGAATAGGTCTGAAACAGACTAAAATATGAGTCCCAAAGTGAGCCATTGTTATTGGACTTTGGTTCTTTTTTTTAATTGGCCTTGCCCTGATGCTTGTCTCGCTGAAAAATTTTTAGAGAGGTTACTGCAGTTTGAATAACTCCTGAGCTCCTGGAAAAAGAGGGACTGAAATTCATCAAAACAGTACATGGTTGAATGAGAAAATACTTCATTTGCCTTAACTCAAAGACATTTCCCATTTTCCCATTGCTCATCGGCCAGCTCCGCATCAGGTTCTCATGACATGGCTGTGCTTCCCTTCTTTTGACCTTTAAGTCAAGATCAATTTGCCTAAACTACATGTAGGCTACGGGGAGTGTATTTACCCCTGTATATGATCACAGAATTCCTTTGGGATTTCACCTTACAGTGTTAAAATCTGTATTTCTATCTGTCTGGACTGAAAGGAAAGTCTTTCCACATGTCAGATTTGTCTAATTGGTACCTCTCTCTGGTGAATGAGTCTATTTTGCGAGAGATCGTATCTTGCATTCCACCCCAGTTGCTCTCCATCTGACCATTTTAATTTATTGATTTCTGTACTGAACATTGTTGCTCCTTCAGTGCAAATTACATTATTTGAAAACCAATCTTAGTGCAATGAGTCTTCCTAACATGCAAGCAAGCTTTAGAGTTTAAGCTCTTCCAAATAATAATTACTTCAGTATTTTCTTTCCATCTGCTGTCTCTGCAGAATCCCTTGCTATTTTGTGTTATCAACAGTTTAACTAATTTATTCCTCAGAGTCTTACAGTGACGTAGCAGTGTTTCCAAAACCAGTATCTAGAATGTTTATCGCACATTCTGCTGAAAGACAGAAATGGAAGAAAAGGCAAAACAAATGGAATCCTGTGTTTGTTTACTTTAACAGCAGGAGTTTTTTACAGTTAACACTAAATCTTAAAATGTGCAGTTTAGATCTGATTCACTGGCTCATTACAATGCTGATGAAGTTTGATAAAAATCTGGACCAGTGTGGGGACTGTTCAGGGTTACAGGTTCCTATGTAATTCCCTAAAGTTCATGTAGGCAGAGTCCAGCACTGCTGCAGCCCTTGAGTCTATTTTGCCAGGATTCCACCAAGGTCCAGGTAAGTGATGTCTCCTATGTTTTTGTCAGAGATCCCACGTTTCTCACTTTTTGTCAATCTCCCTGGAAGCATCAGGCAGCCACTGTTCTCACCCACAAGGACAATGTGTATGGCAGGTTGGCACCATAGATAAAACCAACCCATAAAATTAATGTTAAGAGCTTGAAATTAGAAGACCATCAATAGACTGTGCAACAATGTAAAATAAGACTTCAGATAGACAAATTCTGATTAACTGTGCAACAGCAAATTAACATTTTGCTACCTCCAACTACCTGTCTTTGATGGTCTTCTGCACGAGAATTGGGAGAACAGTGTCTGCCCCAGGTCTCAGCAATCCCTCTCCTGTGCCACAGCAGCAGCTCAAATCAACAGCGAAACAGGGTTGATACTATGTCAGACACCAAGCAAGAAAAAAAACCCAAACACAACCTCTATCCTTTTATAGTCAAAAAGTTATCTAGGCTCTAAAAATGGCAAGGTATTAAGTGATAAGAGCAAGCAACCTTTACTCAGTGCATTCTTGGCTTTCCTTTTCCACATTAGGACTATGACAGAGCAAAACTTTCTAAGACCCCACCTTTGGAACAGTGGTCCACTGAGCACTCCGACGTTAGGTGCTAGAGACCTGGATAAAGGATAAAGAGACGTAACTGGAGGCAGATGCTAGCAGATGATCTTGTCAATTTTAACTAGGATACAAAGGGAATTGGAGTGCCTCTTTAGAACAAAAAAAGTCCTGTAAGCTTAGGGAAGAAGGTAAGGGCTGCTGGGCTATGATGCAGCAGGCCATTAAAGCTCATCTTAATTTTAACTGTGTGCCTAACTCTTTGCTCTTGCTTAAATCCCACTGAAATCTGTAGGTTTTAGCACATGCATACATGCCTTGCTGAATCAGCACTGTAGCTTGTTATCTGAATTGCTGCCCTATTACATATAAACCACAAAAGATAAATACCATAAACTTTATTATCATTACATTGCATTTTCATTTAACATTAAACTGAAGAGTCTGTCTGCCTCAGCTAGAGGCTCAGGTGGAACACAAGCTTTTCTGGCAAATGGAATGTTGGGCAACACCCTGGTTATGGCAGCTCTCTTCATATCACGGAAAAGGATCTGGGATCTAGACTCTTGTGTAAGATCTATGAATCTGTAGTTGCTAAACAAGAATATGCTTTATAGCCGAAAACTTAATTGTGCTCTGTTTGAGTAAGTGTACTCACTACATTAGCAGCCCTTAAGCAGATTGTGGCCCTCCCCGCTACAGAATTTCTGTCACAGAGATGGCTTGTGGCAAAGTCCAGAATTAATGTGGGTTTTGTATCATGCATTATGTTGTCCATTATGCTCATATTAGGATATATACTTCAACTATATAGGATAAAATACATTATGGTCTACTTTCAAATGATTCATTCATTTGGCCAACAATATTTAATTTATGCCTTTTAAAAATTATTGACTATTTAGATCTTCAGTAAAAAACTTCTGAAATTACTTGTAGTTGTATGTAGTGCCTTTTAAATAGTATGTTCTCTGTCTGCGTCTCATGTACCACATAGAACTGTTCATCTTTATCCCAACCACCAGAGACAGAAAAAGATGTGTGGACACGATGTAATTTCCTACACAGCAGGCAATTTACACTGGGAGTATGTGGAAGTTAACTTCTGAAGAAACAAGTTAGCAAATGTAAACTATTCAGTTTTGCTGTTTGTGCTTTTCCTTGTCATAGCATGTAAGTTCACAGTAACCTGGGACACAGGCACACCTGACCATTGTTCCCACTTAAATAACCCCAGCATTAAAGCTGTATATCACACTTAACAGACTCTATGCTGGGGGCAGCTACAAGAAAATGCATTCCCTTGTTGACCAGCAGTATTGTGGTTCAGCAAAGTTACTGGTGACCAGAGCTAAGTTCTATATGCAAGGAGACGCTGGGAAGCCATTTATTGCTTGAAAAACAGGAGGACGTTAGTCTAAAATCACCAATAGCAAGGCAAAAGAGATTCTAGTACATTTTATCACAAAATTAGCCATATTATTTGTTCTGCCTGGTCTCAAGTTCCAGACTAGCTTCTGTTGGTGTTCAGTCTGGCAAGAGTCTCCGGCAGTAGAGAATCTGCTAAAGAGACGAAAAAAAGGCCAGTGTGATCTCAGAGTATGTGATGACTGCTGTGTGAAAATACTATTCAGTATATTTGTCATCTGCTTCTGAAAAAAAAAAAAAAAGAGTGTCTGTATGAGACTCAAATGCACAGATGTCTAATTGAAATGGTTGTTTTTCACATTCATCAGTTCCCCAACACAGTTTACCATGTGTCTGTACAAACATGTGTGTCGTCTCACCGCATAGGTGGTTGGGGATTTAAATAAGCAGCTGGAGGCAAGGGATGCTTTCTATAACAGTTCTGTCTTAAACATGTGTCGGAACATAGCCTCAGAGAGTGAACCCAGCAGTAAAGTATCCTTCCCTTCCTTTCTGTTGAATACTATGTAAGGAATTGCCACTGTCAGGTGTAATTTGTCTCATCCCTAATTCACAATTTCATATGAGTACAGGTGAATCTAATCTTAATTAGGAATCCTTTTCAAAGCTTTATACCAATTCTAGATAAGTTGCCAGGATCTCAAGTACAGGATTTATAACCTTCCCTGATAGAAAACATGAAATGAGCTTTTAGAAAGTAGTAGTATTTAAGTTCTTTTGTTTTGTCTTCTTGATTTTCATGTCTTAGAGGTGATATTTTCAAGGTCTTCTGTATAAACAACAGAATTAAAAACCTGCTTTAAAAAAGATACCCTTCAGATTTTCTCACAAAGATATGATTTCAAGAGCTTTAAGAGACACACACACAGAATACAATGAATCTCATTAAGAAGATTGTGAAAGTTTGGCTTTGTGCATTTTGGCAAGCTTCCAACAGCACAGAGCAAACGTGATTTACCCAGTGTTACGAGAAGTGCAGATGTGCTCACAGTGAGCTCTCGCATCCTTATGCTACCTGTTCAAGACCTGCGCAGACTTCCAGGCTGTCATGGTGTAACCCCAGCTGGTAACTAAGCACCATGCAGCTGCTCACTCACTGTCCCCCCTTCCCGCCCCCGCCCCCCC
>NW_010973148.1:4427622-4431613 GCF_000737465.1 Haliaeetus leucocephalus | reverse complement strand
CCCCCCCCCCCGCAGTGGCATGGCGGGGAGAATTGGGGAAAAACAAGTAAAACTCGTGGGTTGGGATAAGAGCAGTTTAATAGAACAGAAAGGAAGAAACTAATAATAATAATAACATTAATAAAATGACAATAATAATTAAAAGGATTGGAATATACAAAACAAGTGATGCACAATGCAGTTGCTCACCACTTGCTGACCGATGCCCAGTCAGTTCCCAAGCAGCAATCCCCCCAGTGGCCAACTCCCCCCAGTTTATATACTGGGCATGACGTCACGTGGTATGGAATACCCTTTTGGCCAGTTTGGGTCAGCTGTCCCAGCTGTGCCCCCTCCCAACTTCTTGTGCCCCTCCAGCCTTCTTGCTGGCTGGGCAGGAGAAGCTGAAAAATCCTTGACTTAGTCTAAACACTACTTAGCAACAACTGAAAACATCAGGGTGTTACCAACTTCTTCTCACACTGAATCCTAAACATAGCACTATACCAGCTACTAGAAAGAAAATTAACTCTATCCCAGCCAAAAGCAGGACACAGGTCCCAATGTTTCCTGAGAACACCTCCCTCCCTGTGCCTTTGGGGTGATGTGCAAGAGTGTCAAACAAGAGAAGGAGGAAAGGGAGTTAGGATCTTCTTACCTGCGGGTCAACAGGCACTACAAAGCTATGTGGGGATAAAAGCCAGCCCTTACAGAGACACAGCCCATGCACATGCCTTGCCCATCTGCTTGAGAAGGACTTCTCTTGCTGAAACAGAATCACTGCCCTCCTGGGAAGGACAGTGGAGGTCTGAAAGGCTCTTGTGAGCTGCATGTGCCCGGAAGGTATGGATGTGGCAAGTCTCTTTCACCAAATCCTTTAGAATATAACCTTTACAATGAAAATGTTTTATTTTTCAGTTACCTAGAAACTACTGCCTGGGAATCACAAAGTTCTGTATTAGACTGTAATTAGATATATTTCACAACATCTCTACGAGGGAAGTCACTAATTACAGCAGTTTGTTGAAATTAAAGTAAGTATAATAATGGTTGGTAGCAACTATGATATTATTGCAATCTTGTATTACTACACTTCAGGCTATGATTGTATCAAATCTCAGGAGCCAAGAGGGTTGGGTCTGGCTGGCATATGAATAGAGAATGAAGAATTGAACTAGGCATTTGCAATTTCTTAAGAAGCCATGTGCTCATAAATCACAAGTCATATTAATTTGGTCTGGAATAAATATTCTGGTGCTTTGGTGTTGGGAAACGCCCTGGAGCTTGAGAGGTTGTGTTGTGACAAAGAGATAAAACCTACAGCCTGTCCTGATCAGGTGTAGCCACATAAAACCCCTGTATTTTTATGGGACTGGTAATTTTGCAAGACAAGCGTATTGGTCATGGCAGCATGGAAAAATCCCAACTCAGAAACCTGCATTTGCCTTGCATCTGCTCATTAGAAATGTAAAAGTTACTTTCTTCTCTTGCATTCAAATACCTTTGTGAAGCAGTACTGACATTGGTGATGAGGTATTTCCATTCTAGAGCTGGCTGCATCTCAGTAGGAGAAGTCTCTTTACACGCATGGACTATGAAGTCCTCCGTTATGACAGATAATCCATTAAAGTGAGGTAACAATGTTCTGCTAATGTAGTTTTAGGTTTTGCATAGGTTAATTAAATGGTATTTTAGCTTTTAACAAAAATGTATCAAATGTTATTTTTATTCCTTCTATCAAAAATGATTTTTTTTTAAATGGATGTACAGAAAGAAGAGCCTTGCTGCCAAAAGACTGCGGAACTTTGCTAATCTGTATAAATTACACAGTGGTCTGGGAAGACTGTTAGACTTCAAAAGAGTGAACTAGAAGAGGTGAGGGTGTATCAGACTCCCCGCAGTTGCAAACTGTCTACAACTGCCATAGCAGGACGCACCATGGAAAGAGCTGGTGCACAGGGGCTCGCTAAAAGAACAGGATCCAGCTAGTCAGTGCCCAAGAAACCCAGGAGTGACTCATAGAGTAAATCCACATTGTAGCTGAGACGTAAAACTGTACTTTGTGGTGGTGTTGGTAGCACTGGCTGAGCTGTTGACTTGAACTGTAGCATCAAAAGCTCAGAGCAGGCTTCACACCTGCCCAGGCATGAGGTTTTGCAGTACAGCTGACGCCAAAAAGGGTGTCGGTCACTCCCTCCCTTAGCAACTCTTTCTGGCCAATTGGTTTTGCTCCCTCCTTTCTTGCTGTTCCTGGGGCCCTGAGCAGGGCAAGTCTTTCAGCCTGCTCAGCTGGCAGGGCACTTCTCTGCTACTTTTCCGGGGCTTCTCCTCTCTTCTTCCTCTTGTACTCCTACAGTAGGAATGCCATCCTTTATTTCACATAAAATGGCTCCAAAGTTTTGTAAGCAGGTATGTATTGGGTGCAGGTGGCCAGGTGCTGGCAGCAGGGGGGCTGCAGGGGTGGCCTCTGTGAGGAGAGACCGGGGCTGCCTGTGTTGGACACAGCCACCGCCAGACGGCTCCAACGGACCCACCACAGGGCACGGCTGTGCCCCTCCGCGACACCGGTGGCACCTCTGGGACAACATATTTAAGGAATGGCAAAACCACTATGTAGCGGTGTGAGAAAGAGGAGTGAGGGGAAAAAGTGAGAAACAGTAGTGCGAACACCAAGGTCAGAGAAGAAGAAGGGTATGGAGGTGCTGCAGGTGCTGGAGCAAGGATTTCCTTGCAGCCCATGGAGACGACCACAGTGGAGCAGATACCCACGCTGCAGGCCATGGAGGACCCCACAATGGAGCACGTGGATATTTTCTGAAGGAACTGTGGCCCATGGGGAGCTCATGACGGAGTAGTTCTTGAAGGACTGCAGCCCATGGAAGAACCCACATGGAGCAAAGTGTGAGGAGGAAGGAGCAGCGAAGAGGAGCTGTGGTGGACTGACTGCAGCCCCCATTCCCCCAGTCCTCAGCACTGCTTGGGGGGTGGTGGTGGGGAGGTAGAGGAGTTGGAAATGGAGGGGTGAAGTTGATCCAGGGAAAGTGGTAGGGTGGGGGGAAGGTGTTGTTTTCATTTAGTCTTTGTTTCTCATCATCCAACTCTATTTTTAGTTGGCAAGAAAATTTTAATTTTCCCCAAGTCAAGTCTGTTTTGCCTGTGACAGTAACTGGTAGGTGATCTCCCTGTCTTTACTTCAACCCACGAGCTTTTCCATCCTTTCTCCCCCTGTCCCGTTGAGGAGGGGCAGTGAGCGAGCAGCTGGGTGGGCAGCTGGCTAAGGTCAACCACCACTGGGTGACGAAGGGTCAGAGACAATTCTGAAGTATTTCCCCTCTACCCCCAGGAGTCAAATCTGTAAAATCTTGGGAAAAATGTCTTTGAATGGTTGGACAGTCTCATGGGGGGGAAAAACCCAACCCAACCCAGCCAACCGCAACCCACATAGACAGCCCAGCTATTTGCAAAGGAAGGCACGAAGCTGTAGGACACGGTGGGCTCTTGTGCTGCCCCTCGCTGCTGGTGCTCTGAAACACTTGCAAGAAGCCGAGGGAGCTGGGTCTTCTGGCGCAGTCCTCTCAGGCGGACGAGCAAGGCGGCAAGACCTGCGGCGACTCGCACCCCGAGGGTAACGCGCTTGCCGACGGCGCGGGTTGCATCGGTAGGAAACGACTCGATGTCGGATTAGTCGGTTTGTATGTACACGCCGCACCTGACGTTTTGCCTCCGACTCCCGCAGCCGAACCCGCAAACGCCTTTTCAGGTGGGAGAGGGGTTCCCGCCGGCGGCAGCCCCTTCACCCCCTGAGGGGTGTTGGCTCACGGCGCTTACCGTGCCCTCCGACCCGCTGCGGAAGGGTCGCCCCCGGCGCCGGGGCAGCCCGGAGCCCGCTGCTGCGGGACGGGTGCGGGGGCACCTCTCGGGACGCGACGGCCGTCACTGAGAAGCCGCATTTTCCCGCCGCTCCCCTCAGCCCTGAGGGTGCGCTGCCCCCCCCGCCCCCCGCCGGGCCTCT
>NW_010973148.1:4426760-4427217 GCF_000737465.1 Haliaeetus leucocephalus | reverse complement strand
GCGGGCAGCGCCTCGCCCTCCTCTGCCGCCCGGCGTTGGCGGGGCTGTAGCCGTGGCAGGGGCCCTGCGCCGGGCGGCGGCCGCTGGACACGGGGGGGGGGAGGTTGCTCCCCGGCAGGGAGCTCGCACACACACCCCGTACCGCTGTTACGGCTCGGTCCGTGCAGTTAAGTGCGTTTATTTAAAAAAAAAAAAAGAAAAAGTATTTAGCCTGAGGATTTTACCGGGCAGTCTCAAATTGTGCAAGCGCAGAGGGCGGCACGCTGGATCCCGCGGCCGCCGCCTGTGCCAGCACCGGTCCCCGCTCCGGCTGCGCCCCCGCGGCGGGAGAGCGGGCTGCGGGCAGCTCAGGCTGCGCGCCCGGGCAGGTGGCCGTGGTGGTGGCCGTGGTGGTGGCCGTGGGCGTCAGCTCGGCTGTGGCAGTCCCCCCGGGGGGGGGGGTTATGCCTGGCCGCCC
>NW_010973148.1:4401740-4426750 GCF_000737465.1 Haliaeetus leucocephalus | reverse complement strand
GCGTGCCTCGCCGGAGCGAACCGACGCGGTGGCGTTAGCGGGCAGCCGTCTGTGCCGGCGTGGGCTGAAGTCCCCGCACCTGGTGTCTCGGCGGAGGCATAAAACGCGTGTCTCGTGTCCTGACTGCCCGTAAGGGTTATTTTGCTGCTTGGCTGTTTGGGTCGTTGGGGTTTTTTTTGTTTAGGTTGCGGGGTTTGGGTGGGGTGTTTTTGTAAAAGCTGGAGGAACTAGGGCTAGCCTATCAGCCCCCGAAGTGTTAGATGCAGACAAATCCTTCCCAGCGCTGTTTCCTGATCTGTTGAAGGCAATCATGAAGTCTCAAGCAGGAAGGCACTTAGGTGCTGGATTAAACGTGTTTCTTCCCACCCTCATTTCAAGTTTCACATCCTAAATATATCAAGACATCATAGCCCTGCTAGGTTTCCTCTCCAGCCGCCTTTGGGTGGGGGAAGGAGAAAATGGGGCAGGCCATAAACTTAATGGATGTGGTTTTAACAAACAAAATCCCCACACCTTTAGGCCGTATTTTACAAGTATAGAAAATAAAATGCATGAACTTATTTGAATGCTTAGCTTGCTTGTTTTTTAAACTTGGCCAGGTGCTCTAGGGTGTCCCTTAAGTCTTCCAAGTAGATTAAGACAGGCTCAGATGGAGATGAGCTAGAGAGCGTGCGCGTGGCCCAGAGGAATCAGTTCCTTGAGGATAAAGACAGTTGATCTGTGTTGGGCTTGTTGCTTTGACTTGCTGGTGGGTATTTGCAGTGCAGCATTGGAGAGAGAAGGGGAGGACGGCAGCCTGTTACTTGTATGGAGACTATTCTCACAGGGAGAAGGCTGTACCAAAACCATATTTTAGAGTAGTAGAACAAATCTTAGCTCTGTGCAAAAGTGAATTACCAAATGAGCGTTTGAAATCATATTATTTAATTTTAGAGCAAATTCATCAGCTAAAGCTCAACTGATATGAGACTTTTTACTCAATCTGCTTACGGGGTGCTAACTTCTAAAACTAAAGGAGGAAAGTCAGGACATAGGAACACTTGATTCAGAGAGCAGCCAGCCTTGTTGCTAAGGAGATGACTGTTGTTAACGTGCTGGAAGTGGGTTCAGGCTAACAGAGGAGGCTATTACAGCACCAACAATCTATCTCTGTGGAGAAAAAAAAGCATGTAATGTATTGCATGTGCAACAACTTCCTCCTTCTCTATAAAAGACTCTTAGAAACCAGAAGAATTGGTGAGTTTGGGCTGTGCTACTGAACTGCGGAAGCTGTCAAATGAGCTGCTTAATTTTGTACTGTACAGCTCAAGAATGGCTATTTAATGTTTAAGCCCATTTCTCTTGCTCTTTGCAGCTTTATCTTTCATTGGGCTTTTGGGTGTGTGCTTAGTACATTAAACCAGGAAAGCATTACTGAGACACCTGTTCTTGGGTAAAGGAATACTGAGCACTTAGTATGCTAAACTTGTTGATTCCAGTTTGTATTAAGTGATACTGAGTCAGTGTTAATGTAGTAGCTCTAAGTATTGTCTCTGATACATTATCCTGTTGTCTATTGCTTTGTCATTTCTGATGCATCATATATATTACTTATTCATTTCACAATTCGTGTTTGTACACAGAGTTAGATTGACATCAGTCAGAAAACTTGTGGCATCAAGACTCCTTTTTGTTCATCAAGTGTGTTGAATTGTATTCTGAACTGGAAAACCTCAACTCTGTGAACAGATGTGCTGGTGGTCTTTCAATGTTCATTTCCTGTTACTTTTAATAATGTGTCAACACACCGTTTGGGTTGGGGGTGTTTCTAATTTTAGGCTCTCCTACTCGGTAATGCAGTTCTGCAAACAGGTTTGGCAATTGTCTGCAGTTCTTGTAAGCTGTCCTCTGTATGTTCTTATAGGTAGATAAGTCTTGCTGCTCAGGCACTTCAGCTGTCTTCCTGTAAACTAATGCCATGCTGATGCTCTCACTGTAGGCAGAGAAATGTAGGCACACTCATGTGCATGGTTGTCTTGTTAGGGATGTGAAGAGAGGTGACTGCTAGCTGACAGCTGGGCTGGATGAAGCTCTGAACCTGAGGAGTTCCTCCAGCGAAACTATTTCTTCTGCTTCTGAAGGACAGCATTGCTAGCGTAGTCTATTTTAATTACGTTCTGGTGGCAAAAGATGATCTGCTAGCATAGACCTCGCCAAAGAGTAATACGACGATATCCTAGTGACTATGTAACTCTTGTATAATAGTCCCGAAAACGGACCATGTGGTAGAAAACCCTAAATACAAAATATTATAAGATGCTGATAGTTGAATTGAAATTAAGGAAAGTATATGAATTTGAGGGCCCTTTTCAGATTTCTACCTGACCTTATTTAAGTGAGGACAGAAGTCTGTGTTTTTAAGGTATGCAAAAATTAATCAAATTTAGATTGCATCATAAGTCTGCTGGGATGTCTGTAATGCTTGCTGACCCTTGGGTTTGGAGAACTCTGTGAAGATTACTTGTGGTGCAGTAGAAGAATCAAAGGATCAGCTTATCTTGAAAACAGAAAGGAAAAGGATGAGTATTCAGTTCCTTGCTGCTCTGGGATTCTTAGTCCAAGAGACTAAGTAGAGCACAGTTTATTATAGGGTCTGTTATTACTGCACTGCACCCTGGGGACTTGTGATGTGTTGACGTCATTGGCTGTCATGAGAGTCCCCTTCTGACCAAGTGTGGGAGAGGATCTTGGTGGTGCTCAGCCCTCCTCAGCCTTCTTCAGCTAGGTTTCCACCTGGAATGTAAGATTGCATTTCTGCTCCTGGTCTTCCTTTTCCTTTCTTACTTTACTACCTTCTGTGTGACCAACATTGTTTACATGCATGACCAGGGTAATAACTACAGCAGTAACTGTATATGGGTACATATAGACTGGAACTGGGGTTTTGTGTCTTGTGATGGCAGACATACCCATGTGCTGTGACCTTCTCTGCAGAAGAAACACGAAAAGCTGCATCATCTTTTTTGCTGTTGTCTCATGTTCAAAGAAGTAGGATTAGGTTAATTATGATCACAATGGCACTTAAAGCTTAGAGGGACTTTCCTTCCCAAATGATATTTCCTTTTAGAAGGAACAAGTAAGGTCTTGTTTTAAGTCAGTTGACTTGCAACTTAACTGCTTTAGTTGATAAGAAACGCGCAGCTATCATTGCTATATCAGGCTGTGATTGCTGTATTCAAACAGTTTGAAAAAACTCAGAGGTTTAACTTTCCACATAAATCATAGATAGTCTTTTGTTAGTCATCTTATGTTTGAGGATTCTGCTAGAATGGTCTGAGTTGACGTGGGCATCTTGAACTATCTAGATCTTGTTTAGGTAGCCACTTTATATTTTATTTTTGGAATATAAATAAACCCACTTTTTTTTCTCTAACTAAACAATGAAATATGTTGTCCTTAAATCCAATACATCTCCCTTATTCTTCCCAGTGCACCAGAAGAACTACTGCTGTATTTCTCAAAACATAGTCTATCAACTGAGAAATGGTCAGCAGGTTCACATTAAGCAGTATTTCCAGTTAAGTCAGATATAGGCGTGTAGTAGCTTCCTTTCTTCTTCTTCTTTTCCTATCTGCAGTATTTAGCAGTGGTTTGTTGCTCAGAAAAGTATGAGAATGATCATTTTATGCTATAACGGGTACTCTGGAAGAGGGGGAAGATTACAAAGAATAGAATGAAATGTGCATTCAGACTGTTGTATTGGCCACGTTTAAAGTCAAGGTGCACAGGACATGCTCCAGGATGAAAAACTATGCTAGTGACTGGAACCTGCACATACTGTTCCTCTTTCCACCTTTTCTTGTTGCCTAAGAATCTAGAAATCTGCCAGAGGTGAGTAACTTCAACAGTGTCCAGAGGATGTTGCAACTCGGTACTTAAGGGCATCAAACCCATGCAAGTATGAATATGCAGAAGTGTCTAGGCGTGGGAATGCACTTTTCTTGCTTATTTCCTTTCTGTTAATTCCCCTACTGACAAAAATAGTATGTAAAGCCTCTTAAGTTTGTGTGCCTATCCAATGGCTGCTGACCCAGTGACATTAAAAGCTGCAGCTAATTCTTGTATGTCATCAACTGTATATAAGTCCATAGCTGAACTGCCATCTGTTGTGTTTTAGAGAGATAGGGAATGGTTTTTTGAAAATGATGTTTGAAAGAGAAGACCTTAGTGTAAGTGGTTTAGAAAGACTTTACAAATTACTGTTTGCTCAGCAGGCTAGACCCACGTAAACTAGGGGAGAGCCATAATCCATTACGAACAGCATTACCTTCTCATATTTGTGGTGGCATATCATTGCTGACTAAAACTACTTTCCTGAGGGACCCGGTGAAAAAGTCTTGTTAAGACATGAACTCATACCAGAAACAGTTCAAGAAGCTGTTGGGATCCTTGGTGATTCTAGACACAGTCACCAATAAAAGCTGTGAGGGTTTAGTACTTACAAATCTTCTTCCAAATTGGAGCTGCCTAGTCTTGGTGCCAGTAAACTGGATAATGGTGGCTGAAGAGATGTATGTCATCTGCAGCCTTCACATCTGGCCTCTGACCTTCTTGCAAGACAAGTGTTTGCAGGAAGGAAAGCTGGTTAATACACCTTGCACTTGTTGCCGCAGAACTTCCTTGAGTTCAAAGCAATCATGACAAACTTTTGTTTGCCTTCACTTCTCTCCTTTCTTTGTTCTTTAAAATCCCTGCTCCTTACAATTTGTCCTCTAGTCCTTTGTAACAGATTTATCAACAATGTAATTGCTGATAACCAAAGATGAGACTTCTGTTGAAGGGGAAGAATATTGTGTAAGCAGGGATTACTTTTTCATCATAGCTGGTTATTTTAGGTCACTCGATGGAGCAACTCCTGAACCTGCACATAGCACTTCTGTTAGAAGGCTTCAACTCTTGAGCTGTGCCCATATCTATTAATGCATGACTTGTATCTACTCCAAAAACTCTTTGAACTCAGCTGGAAGCATTAAAAGTTGCCTCTCTAAATACTGTCATTTAGACTTATACCAGCCTGGGGAAAAAAGACATTTAAAAATGTAATAAGGGACAGGGAGTAAAGCATCTGTCTGAGTGAGATGGGTGGATTTGGACAAAGGTCTTTGAAGCTTTCTCCAAATGCAAAGAATAAATAGATGAGTTACCAAACAGTTGATTTTTGCTGACCTGCCACATGCTTAAGATTTTACAGCAAAAGTTGCACCAGATGAATGGGCAGAGAAATCTACATTGCCCTGGTTATGGTTGTGTGAGGCTGCAGATGTTACCTTCTTCTGTTGCTTTTGGTTTTCCTCGCCTGTTTTTTGCTATGTTGCTGAGATGGAACTTAAGAAGCAGTTAGTGCTGACTGTCAGGGGAAGGAAGGTGGATGTAGTGATTTAATATTAACCTGTTGATGATAGCTGCAGACTTCAGAGGTGATGAGCATGAAACTCTGCGATTAGCATGTTAACAGCTGTTGGATGCATCCTCAAAATCATACTTCTGCCTTCACGCTCCCTTCTCTGGCATGGTTCTTTCACCCAAAGGAAGTGAAACATTCAGATCTGCTACATTCTCTTGGGTTACCCCCTCCTTGCAGGGGCAATAAACCCGGTGGGGGGAGAGGGAGCTAAATCTATTTCATTCAGTCCCTCCACTCTGTATGGCAGTGTTAGTCAATAAATACTCTTGGCCTTTAAAAGGAAAACTGCAAAGCAAAATTAAAAGAAATGGGCAAACTCCCTAGTGTGGTGAACAAACCGAGAAGTAAGAGTTTTGTCAGGTCAGAACTCTTCATTCACATCAGGGAATTAAAATTGAGCTCCTGAATCTGGTAATAAGCAGACTTTTTTTATCATTAAACTCAACTACTACTCTTTCTCAAGTGCTCTCATTTGAAACTGTCTGTAAGCTGTGGGTTAACTGGCTAACCAGTATTTTTCACCTAGGCCTAAATAAAATTGCAAGGTAAAGTTGAAGTTTCACACATTTCTGTAAAGGCTGCCGTGTAGGACAAGCTAGTGCTGCTTCAGAGGCTTTTTAGAGCAGACCAATTTAGAAGGACATGCTTTGGTGCCAACTTTCAAAAAAGCTGTAAGTTCTGGAAACTTTGAACTTCTTAAGAGAGTAACTGTTCCTCTGTACCCTGTTTTGAAGGCAGTAAGCCTGTCTCCCAAGGTTATGAAAGCCCCAGAACCCAACATATATATACGCACACATAAATAAATGTTCTAGGAGATGCCTGGGAAGAACGTGTCCAAAAGCAATTTTGATACTTATATTCTCAAGTATGAGAGAATATGAGTGTGAATATCTTGTATATGGATCACATATGTAATGTTACAGGAGACTTAAGACCTCAGAGGATTTGAATCCTAATCATGCTGTGTGGCTGAGTCTCCATGCTGTGTCCCTTATAATTTGAGACTCCCAATTTTATTTGTAACTCTTCCAACTAACTTTCCTGGATGTATACTAGTGGTGTTAAATACGATTGAGGGCAGATTTCTAGGAAGCCATCTTCATTGTCTCAACTTACATTTTACTTGGAAGACTCATCAGCTGCAAACCTCCTTTCCTGTCTGGAGGTAACATACATCATATATAAAGGAGTACATTTTATTGGTTGGTAGAGACTTTTAGCTTCCATTAGCTGTTCTGGACAAAAGCTAGGCTGAGCTGGTTTAGTGAATGTCTGGCACTAGACTATCCTGGTTTATGCCTTTTTCTGGTCTCTAAATCTCATGTGAATGTTTGAAATGCTGTGGAGGAGGAGGAGGAGTTTCTTACAAATTGGGCTATACAGAAATTGTTGTAATGCATTAACACTGATTACAGTGCAGCAAACTTTAGGGCCCTCAGGCTAATAATCAAATCGAATAGCAGGTTTGTCAAGTGGTCTTGTGTTAGACTAGTTCAGGTACTTGTGTACTTCTAAGTGCTATTTTAATAAGCTTTCACAAGAGGGCAGAGTAGAATTTGCTCCAGGAATTGTAGTTGTCTTGAGACTTGCATATATCTAGAAATGAGCCAGCTCAGATTCCTTCGGTGTTAGGACAGCACGGGCTGTATTATTCATGCTGTCCACCTGAATCGCATCCTGTCCTGGGTGCTGTGAGGATCTTCAGTCGCTGCTCCCCAACAGAGAGTCCCAGAAAAAGCCACAGCCTCTCTCAAGTATCCCTCCCCAGTGGGGGGATGCTGGAGTGTGGAGGAGGAGAGGTCTGTCAATGTGCCCCCTGCACCACCACTGCCAATGATTGCTTGTTGGTTGTAGCTAAAACAAATACGTAGATGTTGTTAGCACAAAAAGCTTGTAGTTGTTAGCACAAGCTAATGCTGTGGCAAAGATAAGCAAACTCTTTGTAGGTTGCAAAAATAGTAAAGGAGATACTGCTTGAAAGCAGCAAAGTTTCCTTGCAACTTGTTGGTGTGGTAAAATATGACTAAGCAAGCTGCTTGAAGAGGAAATGTTATATCTCTAGCTTTATGAATCTTTAAGTATGTTGGCCAATTAATTTATTACAGTTATTACAATTATACCCAGGACCATCATCCTTGTTGAAACAGTTTAGAGTCCACAGAGAAAACAAGCTTCCCCCCTGTCGTGTCCCCCGTCCCCTTTCTTTAATAGAGGACAAACTGAGTTAGTTTATATTTTACCTGGAGCATCTCAGAAGTGTAGTTTCAATTCTTTGTTGTACCTCAATACTGTGCATTCCAGTAGTTAGCTAGAAGAGCTGCTTCTGATCTTTTGTCACTCTTTGAAGAGTTTTCTGGCAGGTTATCCCATACAATTCAGTGCTACCTCAATTAATGCAAGTCAATTGACATTTAGCATTATAATAGTCTCTGTATGTGAAGACTTTAACTCTTTTTTTTTTTTTCTTCCTCCTTCAGATTGACCCCAAAGATTACACTTTTTCTGGACTTAAAGACGAAACTGTTGGTCGACTGCCTGGAAAAGTAGCAGGGCAACAATTCGTCATTCAGGACTGTGAGAACTGTAGTATCTACATATTTGACCATTCTGCTACAATCACTATTGATGACTGTGTAAACTGCCAAATCTTTTTAGGACCAATAAAAGGCAGCGTGTTTTTCCGTGACTGCAAAGATTGTAAATGCATAGTGGCCTGCCAACAGTTTCGCACTCGGGACTGCAGAAAGCTGGAGGTATTCTTGTGCTGTGCCACTCAGCCCATTATTGAGTCCTCCACAGGTATGAAATTTGGATGTTTCCAGTACTATTATCCTGAGCTTGCTTTACAATTTAAAGATGCTGGACTGAGTATCTTCAATAACACATGGAGCAACATCCATGACTTTACCCCTGTGTCAGGAGAAAATAATTGGGGTCTTTTGCCTGAGAATGCTGTAGTCCAAGATTATGTTCCTCTGCCCAGCTCTGAGGAGCTGAAAGCTGTCAGAATTTCTACTGATGCTACTAGGAGCATAATACCAATAACTCGAGGGCGGAGACAGAAAAGCAGTGATGAATCGTGTTTGGCCGTGTTTTTTGCTGGTGACTACACAACTGCAAATGCCAGGAAGTTAATTGATGAGGTAAGTGACCTTTGTCTGCATTCAGCTTTTTGAATTTCCACTTGAACTTTCCTCTGGACAGCCTCTGGTACTCCCTGAAGAGAGAAAGCAGAGGCTCTGCTTGTCTACTAACCATACTGATCAACTGCACTGTTAAAACCTTAAAGCGAGGTAAGAGACTGGAGCTCAACTGATCACAGTTGTTTTACAGCTGACATCCTGTGATTAGCACATCTGTCCTCTAATAGTTCAGTATACTTTTCCATCATGGCACAGCAAAGCTATGTTCTGAAGAAAATGTGTAGCTGATTTGATGCACTTGGCCAAATGTAGTGTAAGAGATTGGCAATGCTTGTGAAAGGGATACAGCCAATTAACTTGTTAGCTTATTGCCCCAAAAGTCACAGCTAACAAAACTGTCCTGAAAGTTTTTCCAGTACTAACAGAGACTTTTCAAAAAAAGAACATGTTAAATTGTAGCCTCCCTGCCACCCAGTATTGGAATTTTTTTTCTGGAAGAGGCAGTGAGTGTTTGTCAGGGTTGGTCAGCTGTCTTTCATTACTTAAATAGCTGGTGCTGTCATTTTTATTTTTCTTTTCCCTGTGAAGCAGCAGCTTCCAGGCTTGGCTGAGTTTGGGCTTTCCTGGGGCTAAAATCTGGGAGTGGCTGGCTGCTTTTAGCACCCTGGAGTGCCAGGGATGACAGAGCAGAGCCAGCAACCATGAGCTACAGCTTCTGAGATATCTGCAAAAGCTGCTGATCCTAGTGTATGATCAACAAAACCGATGGAGCTCTTTCCCTGGGGCTTTTAACTGCAAGGAAAGCAAGCTGTAGGGGGTTTCCATGCCCTCCCACTGCCCAGTTGGATTTTTACGGAACTGGAGCTGCTAACAGCTACTTGAGTGAACGGAGATAATGATACTTATGGGTTGTTTTTTTCTGAAGAAGGAATAGCTACAGTAAAGAGGGTAATAGGTGGGTTCTCCTGTGTTAGTAGTTCTTTAGAAATTAAGAGTTAAGATGCTAAAAGATTGGTGAGATTCTGTGGAAATCTTACTGCTCTGTAGCTTAATGGATGCTTTGGAAGTACAAATACAGTTGCTCCTTCTCCACATGCCTTTAGTTTCATATTACATTTGAAGTAAAAAGCTGTGTGTGTTCGAAAGTTTGTAACTATTTTTCCAAAATGGAAAACTTCAGCAGTGGATAGATGAGAGTTTGAGCTAATGCTCGACTGAACTATTGCAGGCTAATGAGAACTAACTGCTTGACTCCAGATGCTGAATGCTTTTAAGTCCCATTAGTTTCAGCTTGTGAGGGATTGGGGAGAAAAAAACACAACCCTGGGCCATAATATAAAACAAAACCATTCACATTTACTCCTCTAGGTGCACTAGGGCAGAGGAGAAAATCTGGATGAATGGAATGAAAATAAACAGAAATGTAGAAAAAGCAAATGGTCTTTCAAAAGAGCAAAAAGGGTCCCTTTGCTCTGTGGCTTAAGGTGAATGGGGAAAATGGGTCTATTCCAGTGTAACCTGGATACTTGAGCTGGACTCTCTGCCTTTAGAAGCATTTTTAACATGAATTCTTTCTCTGTTAACAGATGACTGGTAAAGGCTTTCAGCTGGTACAGACTAAAGAAGTCTTAATGAAGGCAGAGGATGCTCACAGAGTTTTCCAGCAGCGTGCATCAGAATTCATTCCACTGCTTGACAAAGGTGTGTGTGTGGTGTTTTCCTTCTCTTCTTGATACAGTAATCTAGCTATCACTGGAGAGTTCTGGAGAAGAAAGAGGAATGAAGGAGAAATTTGTGTTTCAAGGGCATAGTGTAAAGCCAGTTGAGATGAGTTTTGGAAGCCTCAATGAGGCCTTAAGCCAGCCAAAACGCTTGAAGGCATCGGAAATGAGCTATTCCACGTGTATTTTGTGGCTCTGCCCCCCCTCTAGTGGTCCAACCGCATAGCTCAGGAGCAGTGGCACATGTGGATCTGTCTGGGGTGGTAAAAAGAAGCTCATGCTTTTGGACTACTTCTAACCTATCACGATTGCTGCTCAACCACCTAGATGTTCCGTGTTTCTGTATACATATTTAAGCAAATCAGTATAGATGTGTATAAAGCAGGCAAGCGTTAAATTCCTGTTTATAACTGCTGTACTCTCAGAGTATTTCAAAAGCCTTTTTATTGATCTGACTATAATTGGTTTTTGTCTCTTCCTGCAGAATTACTGACATCTTGCCATCTGTTATATGCTAAAGCTCAGTACACGCTCCCAAACTTAGTAGCAATGTGCAGTTTTTTTCATAGTAACATAAGAGGTCTGTGATGCTCATTGCAAGAATAGGACAGAAGTTATTGTACTTATCAGATGACAGTCTAGTTTAAGGGCTCTTTTGCACCCGTGTGCGAAGAAACAACGTGTTCAGAATGAAACCAGAGAAAGGGGATCTGCAAATAGTGGGTGAGAACAAGTCTAAAAATCAGGCAGTTTGCTATCTTGGGACTGAGGCAAAAGTGCCTGAATGACTCAGTCCTGCTCCAGATGTCTGAAATGGTTCACTATTTGAGCAGTGTAGTCTGACTCACTTCCATGGTGCCCTGCGCTCCTTAGTGTTTTTATGCCATTGCTGCCTTTCAAGAAGTAAAACTGGACTCCTGCCAGAATCTCTGCAAAAATGAGGATGGAATTGCAGATATTTCCTTCTCGGATAACACTGTACTTAGAAGCTATGGTTAAGTGTTTTTAATTCTTTATCCTGCATTATGGCTGCTCAGGCAAAAACCATGAAACACTTCTTGCAAGCTTTGCAATTTCCTATGGGTTGAGAAATCTACTGTTTCAATGCCAAGCTTAAAAGTAGTATTGATTCTAGATGAAACTATCTTCTAGGTCCGGTGGTTGCT
This sequence comes from Haliaeetus leucocephalus, assembly GCF_000737465.1. Lineage (NCBI taxonomy): Eukaryota > Metazoa > Chordata > Aves > Accipitriformes > Accipitridae > Haliaeetus > Haliaeetus leucocephalus. The sequence goes on along the minus strand of NW_010973148.1, from coordinate 4,415,277 downwards.
TTAGAGTTCAATGGAGATGGTGCTGTGGAAGGATGTCGAAGCATTATAAATGATGTTTTTAGCGGGACCAAGGTAAGCTGGTGTATTGCTTTATTGGCAGAAAATGTTACAGAATGTCTAGGATACTTCATGGTCGAACTGTAGTGTTGACATACCGCACAATCTTTTTAGGTTTCTGAATAGTAAAATCTGAATATCCTTTCGTTGTTGTTGTTTTGGTTTTTTTTGTATTCAAAACTCAAGTTGCTTGTCAGAGACAAGAAAAATTGCCCTAGGAAAGAGAGTACTAAATCCCCATATCCATTGAAAAATAGAAGATTTCCACTTAAAACTGTTATTTCACGTAATAGTAAAAACAAGTTCTATAAATATAGTGGGGAAAAGCTCTGCTCCAAGTCTTATACTGAAGTCTGCTTTGTGATGTCCTAGTCTATTAAACCCTGATGAAGATAATACGGGACTTCAACTTTTTTCAAGGTTTACTTTTGCTGTGTAGGATATTGCAGAATGCCTTTCTTCGAAGGCATTTTTCTTTTTTCTTCTGTCAGCTTGTTTTACTGTAGCTTCTTTACACCACACCTCCTCTTTTCTTGCTGTCCCCATTTCTCTGAATGTCAATGATTTTGAGAAAGTTTCTGGAAACAATTAGAGCACTCCTGGTAACCAGAAAGTGACAAACCCTTTGCCTTCAAGCAGCTGTTCAAAGAAGACTAGAATGTCTTTGAGATATAGTGTCCATACAGCTCCTTGCTGTCTTTCAGTTCCTTTTGAAAGAGTTACTTGGAACTAGACTGCCCAGTTTGCTTTTTTTCTGTTTGCTATTGCACCAGCAAAAACCTGATATGTAGTGGGCCTTAATTTGGCGCTCTGAGTCTGGAGAATATCAAAACTACAGTCTGGGCAGTGTTGTGATATTACAGATTCTTCTTGTGACCCAACAGTCATCACTGCAAATTTTACCATAAAAATGGCCTCTTTAAGCAGGGTCTTACATTGGCTTTTTTTGGTGTGCTTAGCGTATTATTTTTTTTTCATACAGAACAAAGCTGATACTGGGTAGGTAATTCACTGGTTATTCTAGATCTTTTTCTCTATTCAAAGACTGAAGTGATATTAATTATTAGAACAAACAAAATTTTATATTTTCCTCACTGAAATGATTGGTATCTATTATTATAACACTATGAATGCCCTGATCTGAGATGCATCCAGAAACCTCATGCTGTGTACTTCAAGCTGTGAAGTAAGCATTGTTCTTGGAGGTGATCTGTAGTGTTTAGGTTCAGTTCCAAATGTGAAATTACTTACTGCATCTGGATTTAAAACTTCTGTTTACAGCCTGGTTCCATAGTAAAATCTACCTCATTTATTAAATACTTGCTGCACTGAATTAAGAAGCAGAAGTTTGGGCTTCCTGGGAAGTGTATATATATTTATTTAGATAAAATGTAACTCCAAAACTTCTGATAAACACTGGGTTTGTGCATGGATCCCTAGATAATTGGATATCATCAGTATACTTTTTTTAGAAAATGTATTTCTTTCTTGGGATGTAATTTAGAAGCAATTTAGGGAATAATGAACTTCGGACTTATTACTACCAGGAGGTTCAGGAATGCTCTATAAAATGGTTTCACCTCATTGTTGGTGGCCCTTATCGCATTTGAGAGTTGTTATAGTGCTCAGAAAGAATTATAGGTATCCTTGATCAAGAAACAAGGACAAAAGCTCTTAGGAAGACATGTGTTCTGTAAGACTTTGAAGGAGATTAATCTGCTTTTAAGCAGGTGGCTACATTTGCATTTGAAAACCACAGTTAAAAATGATTAAATTAATCTGTTAATAACCTTAATTTCAGCAGGTTTTTGTTTCTGAAATAAATCTAATAAACAACTGTTGATACTCTAGTAAGGGTAGAAAAGTTCTTCAGCAATAGCACCACCAGAGGTTTTTTTGAGTTGTTTGGTGGAAACAACGTGTTAGAAGGAGAGCTCTACCCTATGCACTTAAGCAGACTTCCTATTTGCGTGCACTAGCTACATCTGCACTCTTTACCTCTGACATTCTTTCTAGGTGACCTTCTGCACTTTTTTTGGTGTGCTTTCTAGTATTGTTCCTCTGTCTCATCAGTTATTCATAAAATACTGTGCAAAATGTAAATTGTAATATCCTGGTAGGGAAGGATGCTAAAAGAAGGTATTCAACTGTTGTGACCATGGTACCAATTGCTGTCGCACCAAACAACTGCCACATGATTACCAGATTTTTCTCAAGTCCCTACAAACAGAAGTCTACCATGCATCTAAGCAACAGTCTAGAAAACTACTTGCTTTGTGATGATTTTTTTTTTAAGTGCAAATTTACTGGGCAACAGGATATTGATCTTAAAATGTAGTTTGAGTAAGCCAATTCAAGAAACTGTCGTAGTTTTGCATTCACGTGGTATTCTGAGCTGAAGCAGAAAAGTGGTGACTGTAGGAACATAGTTGTATGGAATAACCCATTCCTACCATCCCAGTGCACTTCAGAATAGCTCAGTTGGCTATGCCAACACTGATGTGCTGAGACAGTGATGATTTCCTCTTGAGGTATAGAAAATATAAGAGAGTAAGAATTAAGTTTAAGTTTTTGAGGCTATCACTTGCATGTTGAGATTGGTGAACAGTCACAACACTGTTACACTGAACTATTTGGGCATTGCCTAAGGCATTGGTAGTTGATTTTCTGAAAGCTTTCAAAGATGACTGTCCTAGAGTTTGGACTTTCACATGCACTGATCAATTTTGCAAAATGCAAATGTAATTGAAGTTATTTAAAATAATCATCTGATGAAGAAGCAAGTAAGTTTTTGAGGGAAATATAGTACAAGGGAGTCTGTCTTACAAACTCTGCCTTTCTGTTAAAGGAAAGCTTAATGGTAGTCTAAGGTTTTTGTGTATTTGTTACCCTCCCACCTCTTCTGGACAGAGTTTGACTTTACCAAGCAAAATACATTTAAATGGATGCTAGCTGAAGCTGTGACCACTGAGTAATCAAGCCCAAAACTTTTTCATTCCTATCAGTGGAAGGCTAGGGTTACTGCAGCTAGTGTGTCTGCTAAGAAGAGGTGATGATAACAAAGGGTGTATGAGGGCTGAGGGAATTCTAGGACTATTCTGTCACACAGTGGAAACCAACAGAGTTGTGCCTCATGAAATGCAAAAATGAAAATAACCATTATGGGCTCTGAATGAGCAAAGACTACTTGAACTTCTTTATTAGTAATGCATAACTATTTCCTCATTTAATAAAACAGGTTTTTGTATCGGAGAGCAAGGCATCAGCAGCTCAAGATGTAGACAATTTCTACAACTTTGCTGACATGCAGATGGGAATGTGAAGTTTAACATGAAGGTGTTCACATATGGTTTGTCTTGGCACTTGGATGTCACTTGGCTTGAATATTGTAGTAATACCTGAGAATTTTTGTCATTTGGTTTTGTATTTCTCATATATCCCTTTTATAAAGCTATTGGTGCTTTTAATACCATATTACCTGAACTGGAGTAAATGGCATAGCTCCCCACATGCGTTGTGTTTGAAACTTATATTTCAACTCCAGAAACGATGGAGGTTTTCTACTAACTTTTTACGGTAATTTCTAAACTTCTGTTGACACTTGAATATTTCTTGTCAACATCTAATGGTAATAAGTATTTGAAAAGTGCAATGCTGATCCAAATTTGATGCAGTAGTAATTGTTATCTTTAACTCGGACACGTTGTTCAGAAAGTGCATTTATGTGAAACTTGCTGTTCAAAACTTTCCCACATGCAAATGTGTCTTTGACTTTTTCTGAAAGGCTAGTCTGAAATTAATTCTCCTTATAGCATGCTTTCAGAAGCAGTGCGTGACTTATAAGTACATCTGGCTTATTCTGCTTCAGCATCTTTTTTGAATAAAGTTGTTCGCAGCAGCATTTGTGCTGAGAGTTGTCATAACAGCATTCTGGTAAGTGAGCACTCGCCAGGCTCTTCTGCTTTGAGGTGAATGCTGAGCATGAGTGTTCTGCTGAAGATGCTCCAAGGTCCACTCAGGGTCTCTGGCGATAGAGTTGCCTCCAGTATTCCCAAGTCATGTATGGGATATACATGATGTTCCCTTGGACTCGGAGCAATTAGTCTCTGGCACCGTTGTTCTTTGCTAGAAGGGACATACAGCAACCAGGAGTCAGAGAAGGGCTCTGATGGCATTAAAAAAGCTCTTCCTCGCTAAACCCCAGGACAAGGGTTTTACACTCAGTAGTAGTACTGAAAATTTGGCTGTAAAGTACTACACACTGCTGTAGGGTTTATTTTGGATTAATTCTAAAAACAGACCGAAGAAGTGCTACTAACATTCTGGGAGATGCATTTGAATAGTGGTCAGTAAGGATGCTTATTGCTATATAGTGCATATTAGAATGCAAATCTATATGGATATTAAACATGATTGATGTATTTTTGCATAGCACATCCTTACTGATTTTTCTACATAAACTTAAAGCTTATGTCCAGGTTTACAAGCCCTCTGTAATACTTGAACAGATTGTGCGTGAAGATACACAAAACCAAATTTCTTAAAGTTGTGGCTTGCCACTTTGTGTAGCTTTTACAATCCATTGAATGGACTGGGGCTGTGTTGAGGTGCTAAAGCAATAATTTCCTCATTATGGTCATCTGTCAAAAGGGAAGATCTTGTGTGTCTTAACTGAAAATGAGTCTCAACTCATCAGTTTCACAGATCTTGAGCTCTAAAAGTGGGTGGCTAAAAACATCGCTTTCTAAATTTTTAGAATTAGCACATGAAAGAATCTGTTCTCCTGAAATTCATAATTCTGTCATGCTCAAGAGATGTTCTGAGCTGTGGTTTTGTTGCTACTAGGCAAATGCTGGCCCTTAGATTAAACTATATATCAAGAATATGTCCTTAGAACCTCTTGTTAAAGTTAGGTATAGATTAAATAAGGAAGAATATCTCCTGAAGTCACTAAACCATTAGTGTACTGGAGGTAAGAAAAATGTCACTTTTCTGAAATGTTTTTATTTGACAAAGTGAAATAAAATCAAGCTGCCACCAGATTCTGACTGGTAGTGGAAATTACCACTATTTGCACTTAGCCAGCCAGGACTTTTTTTTAATATGTGCTAGGAGAGGCTGTGAAAACAGCTAAAAATCATAGATTGGTCTCCAAAGTACTAGTGCAACTCATCAATGAACATTTGCAGGAATTATTCTAGACACGTACAGTAAATGTATTTTTCTGGTATGGACAGTACATTAAAATTGTGTAATGTACTTCAGAACTGTCATCTGTAATTTATCTAAGCAGTGCATATATTGGACTATCTTGGTCTCTAAACTTTTACATATAATATTTCCAAACTTTTATATAATCATGTGTCAGTGTGTATGTTTTTAGTTTATTTTTTGTATCATTAACCTGCTCTGGAAACTAAGTGCTGGATTGATTTTTGTGACTACTTTTGCTGGAGGACAGAATAATTAAGTGAAAATTAACCCAGGCTTGAAACAGTGGAAAAACTTTTCTACATGGTAGGAAAGGGCACTGTTGCCTTTTTTTTTTTTTAAACATTGATAGCCTGCTTACCAACATAAAGAGTTTTTAATTAAAAAAACCCTAAATAATGAAGGAGTTTCTCAATCCAATTATTTATCTTTTGACTTCAATTTCTTGCTAACAGGCATTGAGAACACTTGTAGCCTAAGCATCAGGTATTGTATGTGTTATAGAATGGTATGTGCTTCATGTAGTCTTTGTACATTTGTTTATGTAATTTGTATTGCACTGTGAATGTGATTCATAATAAACATTGAAAATCTAAACTCTGGATTCTGGAAGACTTTTTAAAATAATGAAATTTTGCAAAACATAATTACATTAAGTATAAAACCTGAATTCTGTGTTTAAACAGGGACTTTAAATAGGTACTCGCATCTAATTGAAAATAAGCATTAATTCTGCAGTCATCCACCCTCCAAAAAAGGTGGATTTTTGACAGCAGGGATTTTTCCCTAGAGTCACTGAGGATGTGATTACCTTTATACTGCAGTTTTCCTAGTAAAATATGGAAGAAGGTATTAATATATCAAGCTGTAGAGATACAAGTACAGAGATTCCTGGATGGAGACTGTTAAAGCACTTCTCCCTGACCTGTGTGCACATGTGGCTGTTTCTTTTTGTTTTGTTTTTTTAACTTGTAAAAGTGTTGTGCTTTTTAACTGTGCCTACCTCTTTGGTACTAGATGCATGCTAGTGATGTGCTCACAGCAAAAACAGATTGTGGTGGTTATACTAGTAGAATTGTTCATTTAGAAAGCAATTCCTTTGAATAGCCAATTTAACATCTGAAAACAGGTAAAAACTCCTGAAAACAGGTAAACATTTAATAAATTTCCAAACTCAGCTTTCAACTGGTCAGAAATGAGGATCTTCCAACTAGAGATGGTCTAGGGTAACTTTCATGAAGTGTAAATGTTTGCTAAGAACATGATGTACTGTATCAATATAATTTTCTTTTCAATAGGTAGAGTTAAATTTAAAGAATCAAAGCTTTTGGTTTACACTTAGCTATTATCGTACAATTTTACAGTTTAAAAAAAAATCTTGTACCCCAGTTGTATCTGAATTGCCTAGTAATCTTTTTCTATGTAGTATCTAAGTCATAGCAAAGCTGTCCTAAAGTATTTTCACAATTTTTACCAATTGCATCCTCAAATACTAACATGCAGAAGCTTTGTATCTGTGCCCCAGTTGCTAGGAAGTCACCCGTTTTCTTTTGGCATATCTAATAGTCATGCATAAAATGCATGGATTTAAAAGTAATCCACATACCAGGCTGCACTTACGTAACTGGGACAGTTTGGGTTTTCTTTCAGTTCCAAAAAGCAGCCTGAAACTTTTTATTCAAAATACGTGCTTCAGTCATTCTGACTAATAGGGGCAAAAATTAGTTTTACCAACTTAAGCGTGAGCGACAGTTCTGTAGCTGAATATGTTCTTCTCTTAAATGCTGGCTTTTAAGTGTTTAGGCTTTATTCATACAGCATTCAGCTTTCTGTGCATATTTAAATTAGTGTTGCTGATAATATCTTCTAGAAGGCGTCAATTACCCAGGCTTTTTTCCTAAAGATTTAATAAAAGCTGTTGTGAAATGAATCTTTTAAGACCTAGTAGCAGCCCAGGTGCCTGCCTGAGTAGTTCCTAAACTCTAAGATTTTTGCTATCACATTCCTTTTTGACTCCTTTGGACCTTTTTGCCATTTCTTTTTTGAATTAATGAGTAAGCCTTCTGAAACCATAAGGGTGACAGTGTCATGGTTTAACCTTAGCCAGCAACTAAGCACCATGTAGCTGCTTGCTCACTTCCCCCCACTGGGATTGGGAGAGAATTGGGGAAAAAAAAAAAAAACAAAACCAACTCGTGGATTGAGATAAGAACAGTTTAATAGGACAGAAAGGAAGAAAGTCATAATAATAATAATGAAATAATTGGTATATACAAAACAAGTGATGCACAATGCAATTGCTCACCACTCACTGACCAATGCCCAGTCAGTTCCTGAGGAGCGATCTGCCCCCACCAGCCAACTCCCTCCAGTTTATATACTGGGCATGATGTCACATGGTATGGAATATTCCTTTGGCCAGTTGGCGTCAGCTGTCCTGGCTGTGTCCCCTCCCAACTTCTTGTGCCCCTCCAGCCTTCTTGCTGGCTGGGCAGGAGAAGCTGAAAAATCCTTGACTTGTTGCTAAGTAGTGTTTAGACTAACTGAAAACAACAGTGTGTTATCAACATCATTCTCATACTAAATCCAAAACATAACCCTATACCAGCTACTTGAAAGAAAATTAACTCTATCCCAGCTGAAATCAGGACACACAGGTCTTTGGAGGTCTGCAGGAACAGCTCTTCTAAGGCATGTTTAAACCTGATCTAGAACATCTGAATTCTAGTCCAACAGTATTAAAAGCTGTAAGTGTTGATCATAAGCAAGGTGTCTAGCATGCATGGGTTTGAGTGGGATGGTGCATAGCGGGCTGTAGCACTTCATTAATTTTTGTGCTGTAGTACTGCATTCTTGCTGTGGTATATGTTGGAAGGCAGCTCTGTGGTGGTCCACCCCGTTCCCTGGACATTGCAGAGCTCACAGTACGAGCTGTAGCAGTTTGCTGAGGATAACAATTCCTGAAAAATAATGAGGTGCTGTATTGCCAGCCTGGAAGTTCTTCTTAAAGCTATCTAGTCTGAGCTCTGTCAACACAATCGTATAGGTATGGGAAAACTTTACAAGCATCAAATCTGCTAAAAGCAGGATGTACAGGAGACTTCACCAAATGGCTGGGAGTCACAGTGTGTTAACAGGCCAGACATGAATATCTTGGTGTCCAGTTTGATAGAAGAATGCTTCTTACTGCTTTCATCTCTTCAGAATGCCTGGTTGCCATAAAACTGTTGCTGGTAATGTTTGTGGTCATGCAGTCTTCCTGATGCATATGTAGTCATCACTGGTTCCGAGTAAGAGAAGAAAAGGAGGGGGAAGTGAGAGAAGCTTTTAAAAAAAGCTCTGAAGTTTTCCAAGTACACAAAGAAAAATGTGCAACTGCTCATTCCTTTATTTTTTTTATGCATCTAGTGATAATATCCAGCTACGTACAGTTTCATGGCTAGAGTATCTGAGCACCTTCCCAGAATGTGTTTAGCAATGTGACCAGCATCTGTAAAGCACGAGTCATCCTCTTTCCAGTTGCACAAGGCTTTAAAATTGCCATTGTTGTCAAGGGTCTAAGAGATCTTCCAAATACATGTGGATTTCCCTCATAGCCTTCTGTTAAAACCGCTATAGAAAGTTTGTCCTTAAAAGCATCAGGTAAAGTTGATAGATAAGAAATTACGGTGAGGTTATGAGGCTCTTGAACAGCGTTTAAATGAGTGTTTGTTTGACATTCCCAAACTGCAAAGGCGAAAAGCAATGTGCTATTACAGATTTTACCCAAGTGATGGGGCTAAATTTAAGGCTAGGCACCTCTGCGGTACTGAGAGCTGAAAGGACTCTGTGTCTGGATGACAGTGGTATGTATCTCTCTGCTTTTCCAACTTCATTTTATCACAAGTATTGTGGTGATGAAGTCCCAGTTCATAGTCATGTGAGAATTTCCACTTTCATTTTTAGGTACCTTTTGTCATAGTGAAGAAAACTTGAAAAGTTATTTTGCTGTTTGAGACATTAAACTTGTGTGTCTCAAAAATGTAAAAATTGAAACTTTTGAGGGGGTGGGGAAGGGTGGAGTTGGCCGTTGACTTGTGATTACTGAGCACTGAAGGGAGCAGCAGCCTTACTTCCCCCTACTCACATGGATGCTGACTGCTGTAGGGGAGTTTTCCCCCAAACTGTGCATATGGCGACGTATGGCAGCTAACTTTCCAACTCTTTTAGGCAAGATACTCAATTTGTTTCCTCACTAATACAAGCATAAGATGTATTCTTTGATTCTTTTTTGTTAGGTACTTACTTGCATGCATTTAAGGTATGGAGCCATAATACTGATAGGTTTTGAAAGCTGCTGGCAGTCCTCTCCATTCTGTGTTACTGTCTTAGAAGGAGAAAGATAAATCAAAGATCTCCCTAAGCACAGAACTTTGAACTTGTCAGATCCTGGGAACTGAAGCTGGCACATTTTGCTTTAAAGAGAGTAAATGCTTCATGATTGTGGAAGTACTTTTTTTTTTTTGTCTGAATGTGCTGATCTTTGTATGAGGGGAGACCTTCCCCCCCATTTCTGAAGTCCCTCCATAAAAACCACTTCAGGGGCTTTTTTTTAAAGGGTTCTGGAGATTAAATGGAAGGGCTGTGATATGACCCGAGGGCATCTTTTGATAGCTGCCCCAACAGGTGCTAAAGGATTGGTTTCAGTGTTAAACACAATCTTTTGAAGCTCTGAGTGCTCTTTGCTTCTATTTCTAATAGTGAGTATCAGAAACATTTTTAGTCATGAGAGGGTTTAAAGACAGCTAGCCATCCTTAGATGAGATTCTGCTTTGCATTTTTTTCCACAGAAGAATGAAAGTTACTCCACAGTGATAATTAGCGCTCTTGTTTGCAGGTGGGTGTTTGTGCTTTATGGTAACACTTCAGTAATTTTGCTCATTGTGAAAGGAAAATAAGGGAGTTAAGCTTTTCTGTCTCTCACCAGTAGCTACCAATGCTTGCTCTGGTTTCAAGGATGTTGTATTAAGATTTCATCAATGGTATCTGATCTAGTGATGAAGCCAGTTTTATGCAGCATCTACACATTCCAAAGAAAGGTGGTATACCAGGCTTTGGTATCTTGTGTATTTCTTTTATCAGAGTCAAGTAGAATCGCTGCCCATGGAGGCTTCTACGTGCAGGCTGGGAATGCTGCAAAGGCGTGGAGGTAAGGGGTATGAATTAACCTCCCAGGCCTTTCCAGTTCTTATTTCCCCCCACTACTCCTCTGTGATACTATGGCATGTTTGTTGTCTTCTACTCTGGCATCTGATCAAAGACAGCAGATTTTGTAGAAAAAATACTTTCCTGCTGAAATTCATTGAATACTTCTAGGTATTTCAATTAGAGATGCTTCTTTTGTGGCTCCAGTCCATGTTAAACTCTGCGTGACCCTTCTTCTCAGATGTTAAACATTACCTCAGTGTTACTTTCTTAATACCCTAATATACTGTGGGCAGCCTTTGTATGGCTGAATAATGACTTGGTTCAACTTGAGTATGGGATACATGTATACACTATTTTATCCTGACCATCTCTTTTATACTTCTAGTTTCCAGAGCATTCCTCCCTTGGGAAGACTGCATGTTTGTGCTATATTTTATCAACATGTTAACATCTGGCTTTGTAAATTCCTTATAGTCTCTAGGTGCACAAGAGCATCTGTACTTCATCCTTTCTTGAGAAAATGTGGAAACTGTGTTGCATATGTCTTTAAAAAGAACAACAGTGTACAATGTGCTTGCTATTTATTCATCTTGCTCGGTGTTCCTATACAAATGCATAGTGAATGTAAAGGAAATTCTGTGTAAATTCTTATCAAATGGTAAATAGTTTGCTAGAAGTTACACAGGATGAGATAATGAAAAATTTACTTGCACATAAAAGCACTTATTGAAATTAGTAGCCCCATGGACTTTCTGCCATGGGTTTTCCTGTGTCACCTATCTTTTGTCCCTGAGCCCACCACATATAGCTGTGGATTTACTGTAGAACTAGAGGTTTGGATGTCATCTTCTCCTGACATGTGACAGCCAGCACAGGGGTGTGTGTGCAGTTCCAGGCATGGGAAATGAAGATAGCTGTGCAACACCTTTCCCGGGTTGGGCTGCATCTGCTCCTGATGAAGTCATTCATATATAAAGTAATCTGGCAGGAAACTGCTAATAGGAATGTTTCCTTCACTGATGGGAATATATGTTCTTCATTGTCCTTCAGAATGAAGGGTACTTTAAACACTATATATATATATCTATATACACACATTCTACTAAGCAGGTTTCATGGACGCACAAAAAATAGAACTTGTTTTAAAATCCAATGAAAATATTGGTACTTGAAAATAGTTTCTGTTTAGTTTAACTCAATCAGACTTTAAATTCCTTTTATGACTACAAAACAGGTCTTTTTCTATTGCGCGTGGACTTGGTTTTATCACTCTGAATGTTCTTCATTTTGGACTTCAACTCTCTTGTCTAAAAATCAGTGTTGCCTGCCCTGCTGCCTGGACCAGCCGGTTTGATATAGAGGATTCTACAAGTGGTGGTGGTGGTGGGGGGAGCGTTCTTGGTTTTTTACTTGATGTTGTGGTTTTCTGAAGCTGCTCAGTGTTTTCCTGGCAAGTATATATTAATGAACAGAAGCAAATGAGGTGATCGATCACTGGTGCGTGAAGGAAGTCATATGTGTCAGCATCACCGTTTGGTTGCGGTCTAACTGCATTTGTAGAAAGCTACACTTCATATTACAAACAGGAATATTAACCAGCTACTCAAAAGAAAAAAGATTGTATTTTTTGCAGCAGGTAGGAGATCCACGGAAGTCCTTGCCAGCAGTGATTTACAGTCAGAAGCCTACATGGATTCAGTGAAAGCTGACTTGGACAAGTACTTGGAGAAGTGATCTGTTGGGGGTTATTAAACAGACGCACCACATCCTGCTTGGGAAATCTGAGCAAGAAGTAGTTGGAGGCTTTCAGAGTACTTGGGGGAAGTATCTTACTGTGGATGCCCACTTGGGCCAGGAGGAAGTCGATGGGGGGGCCCATGACTTGGTAGAACAGGCAGGAGGCTGTTGAGCCAGATGGAACATTTGGCCTGAAACAGTGCCTCCTTTCTTAACGACCTGTTTCACCTCATCTTTCGGCTGCTGTCTGGAAACACTGTGGAGGTGCAGCTCAGGCACGCCACACTATCGCTGCCATGCTTGCTGCTCACCACTTCGTTTCTTTTCCTTTGTACTCTTTGTTATTATATTCTTGCTGTTTCTTCTCTGTGCCTGGCCTAGAGAGAAGGTTTGTATCCCAGATTTGAGACCTCAGGTTCGATTTTCTTCTCTGCTGAGTCTCCGTGGCCTTTCCGTGCCTCCGTCACTGCGTGCACGAAGAATGGGGCTGCAGCAGCCGAAGGGTGTGCTCCAGATCAATCTCTTTGCGGCAGCCCTTCTGGTAAGGAAGGCAGAAGGGGTTTGCAGTGTGTTTGATGCAAGTGATACTTGGTAATAGCAGTACGGGAAATGTGTGTGGGGCCTAATAATGGAGAAGGTTTGCGGAAATCTTGCTGCTGTTTCCTTTATTCTAACTGATGCTGCCTGCTGTGCTTTCTGTCAAACCTTGTTTCGATGGGGAACTCTGTCAGGGGCCGAACGATTAACACCGGTAGCTGGCTAAAAGCTGCCCTACAGTAGACTTTATGCTCGTCATTTTACAAGTTGTGCCACTTGTGTAAAACGTTCTCAATTCGGTGCCGGCCCGGGCGGGGGTGGGCGCGCGGCGCCCTCGGAAGCTGCTGGAAGGCGGGTGGGATGTGGCGAGGCGCCCGGCCGCCCCTGCCGCCGGTCGCCCAGACCAAAGTTGGGTCTCGGTAGCCAGTGGACGCCGGCCAGGCGCTGCCGCCCCCTTATCGTCTGCCCTGGGCACCTCGAAGGCAGAAGCAACGCCCGAGCGAGGCGGGAGCCATCTCCCGCCTCTCACCCGGTCCCGGGCGCGGTTCGCTCCCCTCAGCCCCGAGGCCCGCGGCTGAGGCCTGCCTTCCCCTCAGGCGCCTTCCCCTCAGGCGCCTTCCCGCCCGCTGGCCGGGGCGGGGGCCGGCTCCGCCGGCGCAGCTGGCAGGAAGGCCCGGCGCGGCGCGGGCAGGGAGGGAAGGGAAGGGGAAGAGGCGGGGCCTGGAGCCCAGCAGTGTCAATAATACAATAGGGCTCTTGTGCGGCTGCTGCCGCCGGAGGGGGGGGAGGAGGAGGAGGAGGAGGGGGG
>NW_010973148.1:4378325-4401718 GCF_000737465.1 Haliaeetus leucocephalus | reverse complement strand
CGGGCGGACAGACAAGCCGGGCAGACAGACAGACAGCCGGGCAGCCGGGCGCTCGTCCGCCGCCGAGCCCCGCTCCGCCAGTATGTCGAGGAACTTGCTAGAACTGAGTTTGACAATGAAGCGCTAGCGCTGCCCTCCCGCCGGCCCGGCCCGGCCCGGCCCGGCCCGGCGCGCCGCCGAGGTAAGTTTCACCCCGGGCAGCGGGGGCGGGTCGCACCCCGGTGCCCCCCGTGCGTGTCGGGACGGGAGCGGGAAGGTCCCGGCTTCGGTTCTCCAAACGAAACCTCCCTGCCTCGCACGGTGTTGGCTTTAACGTCGCTCGTCTCTCTGCAAAGGCATGGCTTCGCGTTAGGGACCTTCGGCGGCGACCGACCGGGGCGATTAGCGGCCGGGGATGTGGCAAAAGTCGCGCTCGCGAACAGTTCTGTGGTGATTAGTGGGAGGATTGGGTACAGGGCACCTTAAAATAACGTCTTAACGGGAAGAATGAATGCTGCTTTTTCCTGGTTTTTTAACTACAGTTCTTTCATGAAGAGCATTTGTAGTTATTTGAAGAGTTTGGCTATTGTTTGCAAATTGTTGTAATGAATGGCTATGTACTTTAATTAAAATATCACTAAATTAGCACTGTACTTTAAAGCTGTATTTTTTTTTTTCATGTCCAGGGGAAGGGGGTGCTGGAGACGGCATCCAATTGTGATTAGACATTCTGTGATTAAAATACGCTAGAAACTTGAAAGCTATTGTGCATCTCTGTTAATGTAAAAGAGCCTTTGCACTAAAACTGAAAGATGAAGGGAACTGTGTTTTGTCTTGGTGCATGCAAAATGTTTTATCTGCAGCCAACTTTTTACGTCATGTTGGTGCTTGTTGTGGGCTCTTCTGTAGAGCATCTCGAGCACACCTGCTAATCTCTACAAAGTTGAGACCATATCTTAGCAATGGTTAGATCTAACTTGAAAGTGCAAGAGCTGGATGGGTTTAGAGAGGAAAGGGCGACCTGGATAAAGGCACGTTAGCGTAACTTTCAAGCCTGCCACATTGTTCCTTAGCAGGATGTCAGAAAAGCCTTCCCCTGCACTTACTGAGGAGAGAAAATGAGGTTTGAAGTCACTTTAGTTAAGAAAGTGCTTTTTCAAACTAAAAGCAAGTTAGTGCTTTTAGGATCCAAAGTTTTTTTGGTTTGTTTTTTTTTTTTAAACTGAACTTCTGACCTCTTTCCAGACTAGACATGACATGCCCTGTTTTTAGTGCTAAAGAGGAGCAGAAGAAAGCTCTCTTCTGCAAAAGTTGGGCTTTAGATGCAGTAAAAGTCATCAGAATAATGAGAGCTGTTTCTGTTACCGGTCCTTCATTTGATGTTTCCTCTTTCTAGGTTCCTTTTACAGAATAGGCCTCCCTTCCTCCCCCAGCAGGAAAAATTCCCCTGAGTTGGGTCAATTAGCGCAACTGTGTTTTTTTTTTTTAATTTGCTTTATTCGCATTATGTACGTGTGGCAGGTACCTGCAAAGATTTGCTAGAGAGCTGATGCAGGAACATATGCAGTGGCATTTATTGGCAAGGATGCATGTTCATTTGGGATCTCATTAAAATCGTGAAAATCCGCTGTGAACGTAAAAGCCTGGGCTAGCGGATCTCAGTGTAGCGTTAGAATAAACCCAGCTTTTTCCTTCTCTGCGGTTCTGTGGACTTCCTCTCCATGGCAGAAAATTAGGAAGTTTGCATCCGAGATTTATTGGGATACCTGAGATTGTTGCGGGCTTTTTCTTTTGGTTTTAACAATACGTGTATGTTTCATAGATCTGGGTGGTTCACTTATGGAGGAGAATTTACAAAGGCTGCTTGGCTACAATTGAGTATTATTTTTACCTGTACAGCTTCATATATGTACATATAGGCAGGCACGCATGTGCATGGTCACTGTAGTAGCTACCACGTGCTAAGTGCTGTAGAGCATTCATCCCAAAGAGCTTGCTGCAGCTGGGCTGTGGGGTGGCTTGACGGGTGACCTGAACTCCTGGCTGGCCTGACGGCAGGTGTCCAAGGCCGTGGTGAACGCGGCTGGATTTGTTAGACCCGCTGGTGAGAAATTTAGTTAAACCCTGTACAAGCTGCCTTGAGTTTGAAACTGATAGCCCTACAATGTTCCACGTGGTCTATTTAGGTAGCTTATTTCAATCTTTGGAATTAATTTCTGACCATCATGCCCCAGAGGGTGAGGAGCACGGCGTGGTGTCTGTACGTTTTTGGTTATCTTAGCGAGACCTGGGGTATATCCAGAGTAGGAATGTGTACCCATTTTTGTAGGCTGTCTTTTATGATCCATGGATGAAAATGTTTATATAAACCTGTGCTTCTGTGGTGTGTCTTTCTCCTTTAGTCCGTAGAAGTCTCCTTTAGAAGTTGGTATGTGGTTTTGGGGGTTCTTACTGAATAGGTTTGATAGTGTAGCATTATGCCCGCTCTTCAGAAAATACAGGGCAATTTAATAACAAAGAATGTTGTATTCAACCGAAATTTAAAAGTTAATATTTTGGTAAGCATGGGTGTCCTTCCCTCAATGCACTCTTACAACCAAAAAATTGCTATTTTGTCTAGATCAGTGGCGTCATTGCTTTTTGGCTGGTGACTTCTTGCATTATAGGCAGAAATGGACTTAGCCAAAACTTGCCATTTGATCATGCCAGCTGAATCTCTCCCCACTCCCACAATTTTTGCGGGAGCTACAGCTAAAGGGACTCAGGGGCTTTTGAATTTCTGGAGAGGGGAACCCTTCCTCTGAAATCATGTGGCGTTTCTCTTTTCTGAAGATCTGAAGTGCTTATAAGACTTGAGGCTTCATGTAATTGGAGACATAAATGCAATTTTGACATACTTTACTTAAAATGGAAACTAACAAGTTAATAATAGCTCTTATCGGGGATATTTATGTAATGGAAGCCAACAGATGCTATTTGCATCTTGAAGAGCTGATGTATAAAATGTTATGTCAGGGCCTTGGCAGTTTTTTTGCTGGCGGAGGCTGGGTCAGGTGGGAGTGGGAGATGCCAGAGATCCGTAGGCTTGGTGGCACTTCTGAAAAGTGAGATAACTACATGAAATGTTGCATTTAAGCACACAGCCGATTTTAACTTAATGCTGCTATTTAAAATAAAAAGAGGGAGAGGTGACTTCTTTTTATATTTATCCATGTTAAATGATCTATGACACCGTTACTTTAAAATTGCTTTTCTTTATACTATCTTGTAGCTACAACTGCACATCTGATGTTCAGAACCCCTAAAAAGTGTGTTAGATAATATTTTTATTGATGCGTCAACTTATTTCAGCTGTAAGGTGGTACCTGCCAAAGAAGTTTAGAAGTGTAACGTGACAGCCTGGGTGTTGACTTCTGCGGAGAGATGTCTGTGTCATTACTAACCACCTCCCTGTTTCCCTGGGCTGTTCGCTCTTTCATATTTATTTACTTCCAAGTCGCCCTTCTCTAGATGGCATCTGAACTTTTCCAGCATTTAAGATCTTATTTCAGTGTGTAGGAGACCAAGAATTTGGGGATTAGGGCAGTCTGGGATGTGTGATCTTGGACCTAATGAAAGCTCCTGCATTTGTAGAGCTATAATACAAGCTTTACTTGGATTTAAAGAAATGGAAGAGACCCTGAGCTGTGAGCACGGCTGCGGAGGCTCCACTGGCACTTGTTAAGTCACCCTGTTCAGAGGAGCAGGAGAAGGTGGGAGGATAAGCTCGTGACTGCTGAGGCTATTTGTTAAAACCTGGATTAAACACTGGGATGCTTGCCTTAGCTTGTTAAACTTTGTTTGAAAACTTTGGAGTGCTTTCCTTCTTTAAAGTACACCTGTTACAGCATTAGATTACAGCGCTGTGTTTCTTGCTTATTGAATTGAATGCTGAACATAACATATCGTGTCATTAATGCCTCCTTGTGTTTTAATTAGAGCTGTAGGGAGATGTTAAAAAACAGGTTTATACACATGCCTGACTGGTTGCTAAACCGAATATGCTTGTCACACGGTCTTGAGGGAATTGGGTATTATTTCACTAATCTACTGTCCAGGGCTTCCCCCTCGCCCCCTTTCTTTTCTTTTTCCTTTTCCCCTCCCCCACTCTAAAAAATTCTTGCTTGAATGTTTTCCGAGGGTCTGTCGTATCCGCTAAAAGCTCCTGACTGCGTGGTAGCCGTTGCTGGTGAAAGGCTCAGGCTCTCGTTCGTGTCCTAGAGAGCAGTTTCGTGCCTGCGCGGGTGGTTTGATGTACAGCAAGTCCAACAGCTTCCGAGAGTTTGGGCTGTGCGGTGGGTGAGTAGACGCTGGGGTGCCGGGGATCCTCCGAAGGGAGGGCTGGTACCCCGCTTGCCAGGCCGTGCAAAGCAAAACAACGGCCGGGAGCATTTATTGCAAATGGTTAATTCTGCGTGACTGTGTTACGAAGTGTTTTCTAAGCTGCGTTTTTAAATTTACAGGTAGTTCTTGTTGTGGAATATGCTGTTGGGTAGATGATCAAGTAGTGGGAGGAAAACTCTTGCATAGGACATGCCTATGTGCTAAATAGCTTTTAATTGCGATATATAGTTTATCGTGTAATACTGGATGACTGAAATTCTTTAAATGTGCAAATAAATGATGTATCTGCTACAAACGTTAGACAAAAGTTTTTTGCTAAAGATATTTTGGTTGTTAGATTGATGCAGTTTGGTTGTCAGGTTGATACACTTCTGGGTTGATACACTAACATGGGTGTTCACCAGTACCTGAAAATCATAACTAAACTCTGAGCTTTCATTCATACCACTTTAAAAATGTGACTGTTGGTTTAACAGACCAGGCAATTTTTAAATAATTCTTTATTAAAAAGCATGAAGATTATTGAGAAAATTATTATTTTTAATGCACAAATATTTAATTTTCTCCACTTATCAAGTATGGCAGAATTAAATGGCAGCATTTTCTTTCTGCTGCTGCATAGAAAGTCTTTGAACTTGAACCGCTGGATACAAAAATGTATAGGAGAAGGGTGTATCCTGTCAAAGGAGGAAAAAAATGTCCCTAGCGAGATTACTTGCGGTTTTTAATTCTCTTTATTGTTCTGCTTTTAACTGCTTGTATTTCTTTAATACTTTTCCAGTGTTAATTTGCGGGCTTTGATATCAAAGTGACTGTAGAGGACTCATCGTTGGAAATAGTGCCATGTCCCACCTGGGTTTTGGCTTTAATGGTGGGGGGGAACCCAACCAAAAACCTCATGGAGCTAAAACATGCAGTATGCGAGCGATTTATGGAGATGCGCAAGAAAATGGTAGGCTCAGCAGTTAGCTGGTGAGGAGGAGCCTCAGCAGAAGGCAAGGTAGGAGTAAGACGTCTCCCACTTTTATTAGTACTTGCAAGGGAAGAGGAGTAACAATCTTGTACTCCTGTTCCTGCTTTCATGTAAACGGGCTCTTTTCCCAGCAGGTAACTGACTGAAATAGCGATAACAGGTGTTTACTCTGCAGCGCAATATAAACCTTGTTAAATGTTGTTTGATGAGGAGAAGTAATGCTCATTTCAAGCACAGGAAATAGGTTTTTTTGTGTTTTTTCAAGAACTGCTGACTGGTGGTCTGACAAGGGAAAGGTTACTGGTTGTCGGCTTTGACAGCAGTAACCTTGTTTGGGGGAGTTCTAGCAACTCTTCAACCTAATTCAAGAGCAGTTGTGTTCTTTTACAAAAATCAGATTGACTGTCATTTAAGCAACTGAAAGGCAGATACTTAAACCTGATAATGAAGTTGCAGTCTTCCTTATGTTAACAACATAATCGTTTCCAGCGTAGCATGAAATGAGTAATCTTAAGAAGTAAGTGAAGCATTTTGCCTGACAAATTTGAACTTGCAGCTCTGCAACAGAATGTGCTAAGGGTGAGGGAGGAACTAAAAGGTTGGTCTTAATACAAGGTGCTTGTTTATGAGCAACAATATTGTAATGGCTGTTGGCATACATAGGAAATAAAATTCACTCCTGCTTAATGGTGTTGATTCTTCTATGGAAATTATTTTTGCAAAATACTTTGTCCGTGTTACAGAAATTAGTTTTCTGCACTTTCTTTGGTTAGTGCTTCTTCACTTTTTTGGGCCAAAAAAGAAAAGGAAGAAGGTGAAAAAACCTGTGGGATGAAATAATTCCAAATTCTTATATAAGTAGAAATAATGCAAGATGGGTTTGTGTGTTCTTTGCAACTGGTATCTGTCAATTTAGGTGGTTTCATTTTGGTTTTTTTGTTGTTTTTTGTATTTTTTAAGATCTCATACTGAATTTCCCAGTGACATTTTGTGAAAATTTTACAAGTTTTTCTATTCTCGGGTATTTTTCAGACCATGAAGTATGTTAAAGTTGGTAGTGAGCGTATTTTTCATCAAAAAACATTTTTATACACATAGCATACAAAGAGTTTACTTACAGTGGCAATTGAACAAAATTTTGCCAGTGACTAGCAGGTTACATCCATGTATGCTTCTGCAATTTTGGTGGAGATCTGACTTGCTCTAATTGGATCTATACACCTATACAGAGATGAAATAGCTATGGTACAACTGTTGTCAAATATAAAGGCTCTGGCATGAGCTCAGTGAAAGAGGAGGAGGTTAAAAATTACTTTATGTATCAGTACTTAGTGTATTCTCTTTCCTCTATTGCTTAAAACTGAATATATATGGCTCTTTGCTACATCTGACATGTGGTTTTGTTTTTCTTTCTCTATAAATGCTGTTAAACTTCAGAAGGTGGGACGTAAGTTATTAGAAAGCTTGCACTCCTGACAATCAGCTCAGTATCAGTCAGAGCCCCGTGACTCCCATTACGGGATTAATCTGGTTTAAGTGCTGTTTTAGGTCCTTTGTTTGGCATCTTCTGTGTACTTGTTCTAGATTTTCAGAAGCCTCGATATGTAACAGCAAACACGGATATGCATTAAATTAGCTTGCTGAACTCTAATAGCTCTTGCAGGTGGTGTTTCATTCTCTTTTTAAGATTACTGAAATAAATTTGTTTTCTGCACATTTGCTTCTGCATGCTTGACTTCCACATTTCAAACAGTCCACTTCCGAGGTATGAATGGGTTAAGAGTTGGAAAAAATGTCTAAACTAAATTAAAAAGGGAAAAAAAAAAAGCCGCCTCAAGTCCACATGACAACTTGAACGTGATTAATAGTTCCCTACTTATCTCCCCCAGCCATGTCTTTGATGCCTTTGTAGTCTCCCGTTGGCTGTCCCCTCTTCTTTTTGCCTTGACTTCCCAACTTTTTCCTTGTTATTAGAGAAAATGGCATTTCTAGTGAGTGTCTTGCAGTCTTCTTGGGACCTTATAAATCAGCTAGGTCAAATTAAATTTGTCTCCTGTACCAGACTCCAGACAGTATGGACTTCCAGATTATTTGCAGTCAGCCTAAAAATATTTTGGCAGACCTTTTGGGATTTTTTTTTTATTATTTTTATTAATAAGATTTGTGTAGGTTTGCTAGGTATGATAAAGAGGGGCTTTTCCCTCATCAATGTTTTTTTTTTTGTGAGGTGTTGTTTTTTTGTGGCTGGTACATTTGTGTGGGTTTCCATATGTGTATATATAAAAGCATCATCCACTGAAAAATCAAGTTGTATTTTTTAATATTCATAGAACATAAAGCGTTGATGTTATAACACTTTTTTTTTTCAGTGAACGTTTGTATTGATGTGATGAGTATTTGGCTTGTGTATTTAACAAAAACTGTGCTCTTATGCCTGTACATATGTAAGTTGTGCTTGGTTAAGCAAGTTGAATGCGTGTGTTGGACTTAAAGTAAATACAATTGCTGATGTGTGTTTTGTACAGATAATAAGTATGTTTCAAAAGCAAACTTACTTTTATGTATCAAGAGGAACCACTGGAAAAACAAGACAGTGGCAGAGCATTGGTTTAGTGGAGTAACTTTCAAAACACTTAGAAGTAACCAGGATGCACTTGTTCTCAAATTCTTTTCTAACCATTTTCTACCCTATGATTTTTTTTTTTGTCAAAATGCTTTTTTTCTTTCCCCCTTGAAATAATTTTAAGGAATCTATATTAAGCTCATTCTACCAAAGAAGCTAGCTTTTCTAACGATTTGAGGGTGTTGCACTAATGTAACTATGTTATAATGATCAGACTGGTCATATACGTTTAATTCTGAAGAAATGGCATTAGTGTCAGCCCTTGCACGAGGACTGTAGAAGTTGAGCCTGCTTCGTTCCTGTACCAAACTTTTTTGGCCATAATAAAGCATCTTTAGATCTATCTTTCAGAGGTTTTAATGCCACATTAGCGTACTCTGTAGCACCTCTGCGTCATGGTCTCTTATAGGCTCATTGAGATTTAATCAGTCCGTATTGTGCGTTTAACTGTGTGATGGTAGTTCTCAAAGGAGAACAAGCTAAGCTCCTGTGTATACTTTCTCTGTTGAGCTTTCCAAGACTGACAGGATTATAGAAGTATTTGTCCTTCAGGTAAGCAGAAATGATGTAAAACTTTCAGGGAGCAAACCTGTTAAAGCAAGTTGTCTTCTTTTTCTTTCTTTTTTTTTTTTTTTTTTTTTTTTTTTTTTTTTTTTTTTTCCCTTTGGGTCATTGATGAGGTTTGGCAAGTGTAGCACAGGGGACCTTGGTGTCATTTGTGTACCCAAAGTGCAGAAATATCAGTGTGTTGTGAGGGGCAGCATTACCTGCTGTCCTCAGAACTGGTGGGAGCCTGTTAATGTGAGTGGCAGTCTCTGTCTCATTTAACCCCTTGCTAAACAATGTCAAAAGCTTTGCCTCCATAAAGGCGACAGCTTTATATAGCAGAAGTCTTACTTTAATAAACTACAAGAAATCATAAAGGTCTTTATATTTATAGGCAATTTTATTAAAGGTCACGTTTTTCCTTTTGACAGTAAGCTCTTCTGGCAGTGGGTGCTTTTAAAGGAATAGTTCTCTTGCATTACAACTTGATCTTGCAACGCCCTGCCCCTTCCCCAACATGTCTGCATCAGGAGATTTTGAGAAGAAATAAACTCAGATTTGTCACTTAGGAGTTAGGCTCACAGGTTCATCACATAAATGCCTTGCTAATTTCTGGCTTCGTTTTCGCACTGACTTTAATTCCTATTGACTCCACCGAGGCCAAAATTTCCCTGCTTGTTTCTCGGAGCTTGTCATGTGTTTTGTCTGACTGAGTGGGAATGGCTTTGGAAGAGGATTAGTTAGTTGACACAGGTTGCTCTTTCATAGCAGTAAAAAAATTCCAACCCTTTCCAACCATTTCAGATCATTTTCAAGGAAGAATTAATTTCTGGTTGCTGCTATGGAATTTGCAGCCACAAAGGTTGAAGTTGATGAAGTCTTGTTTACTGTGTTTTCATGCCTGCTGCTTCATTAATTGTCATTTGATTGCGCTCCAAGCCTTGTGTTCTGTGGTCTAAGTGCAAAGCTTGGGTGCTTTATTTACTTATGGGGTTTCTTTGCAGGGGGAGGTGACAGTCTGAGTGCTGGTGTGATGATCAGATGTCTGACCAAGAAAGAACAGGGGGCCTTTCCTTAGGAAATCTCACAAATACCAACGTCTCAAGTTTGATGAAGGATGTTGCAAGTACTTTAAATCACTGTGATGAGCAAATGAAGTTAACGCTCTCTTACTTTTCTCTTGCCCTTCTGTTTTTTGTTTGTTTTTTTTTCTCTGGGAACTGACTGTCATTCAGTTAAATACTGACTAAGCCTTTTGATACGAGGTGAGCTGTTCATGAGGGTGATTTTTCTTTGAGTACTGAGACCACCTTCAAGACCGGGAATATTCAGTATGTCCACACTACTTTAAGTACTCAGATTGCTCGTACCCAGAGCAGTTGAAGAAAGCGCATGATCTGTAGCCTGTATGAACCCCTGTGTTGCACACTGGTGAGCATTGCAACTTAATGTATCCGGAAAAGGAGACAGGGTCTTTTCTTGACTACTGCCATCCAACTGTGAGTGAGCTTTCCTCCTGTAATTCAGACATAAAGTATTCTTTATCTTTTCTTTAAAACTAACTGATGTCAATCAGTTGTGGGTTAGTTTTGTTTTTTTTCTACTTGGCATTGACCACGACAGGAACAGAGGCTGATCAGGCTCATTTGTTTCATGAAAGCTGGAGGCTGAGGCACGAGCTCCTCCTGACACTGCCTAGCAGTTGGTGGCCATCCTGCGAGTAAATGGTTGAAGCTAAATAGCATGATGTATATTAGGAAAAGCTTGCACAGTCTGGTCTTCTGGTGGAGTAGTGGGGATGGCCATGAGTGCTTGTGTGCTCCAGGTAGGCAGCAGCAGAGTCCTGCGAGGAAAAGGGGTTGAGGGAAAGGGGCCAGGGTCTGATAGCTGGGGTTGGGAGGGAGGAGGTGTTTGGGGCTGAATTTTAGTGGACGGAGAGGAGGGCTGGGAAGGTGGTAAGGTGCAGAATGAGGGACAGCCTTTGCAGGTGTGGCACCTGCTGAGGCTTTACATGATGCTGAACTGGATGCCTGAAGAGTGCATGTGAGGTGAGGAGGAGGAAAGGTCCAAGCATGGATCTGATTCCCGAAGGTATCAGTTTACAGGGCTGCAAATCAGTGGTTGAATCCATGAGAGGAGAGATTTCTGGTGTCATTCCCTCTTCGGTGTGTGAGCTGGCTGTCCTGAATGTGCTGGGCACTTTTGAGTCCCACTGTAAAGACCTTTTCATTTGGTGCATGGGGAGTTGAAGCCTTACGGGGTTTGTTGTTTCTTATTGTTCTGGAGCCAGAGATCTAACTTGAAGGCATTGAAGTACAGTTTGGTATTACTTCAGTCCGAAGTCTAAATCTGGCCCTTCATCTTTTATTTCGTCAGTGTGTGGGGGATCCGGCAAGAAACACTGATGCTGCTTTTAGAATTTGTGACTCTCTTGTGTGTGTGGTGGGGTCATGGGACTTGCTGCAAGTGGATGAGAATGGCATGGCTGTGTCATCAGAAACATAACATCTGTTACCATACTTTGGAAGTTCTCACACTTGGTGAACCATTTTATTTTTTATTTTAAGATCTCCACTAAAGATATCTATAACTGTCCACAAATATAGTTGCATTAAATAATGGAAATTAGCTATGGGAAAAGATGCTTCTAGGTCATCTAGATTATTGCTTCTGAAACGTTCACTTGAACCTCCCTTCAGAACTTAACCATGAAGCAGTACTGCCATTGCTCAGCTTTAGGAAATGCACACAAGCAGATCTGTTTAGGACAGGATGTACAAGTTGAATGAGGTGGGTTGACAGTTAAAATCCGACGGGCCAACATGTGGCTGTGGCTAATGGCAAGACTTGTAGTGTTGCCTTTCCTCAAGAACTGGATTTATTTTTTTGGCTCTAGATCCTCATAAATAACCTGGGTTTGCTGGTCTGTGGCTCACAGCCCCCTTCTCTAGCTCCTGGTAGTAGCTAGCACCAAAATACATTTGTTACTTCTGTCTGTACCCTATTCCAGGCTTCATGGATTCAGGAACCATCCTGTCAGTTCCTGATACTTTTATCCCAATTTAGCTCTTCTACTGCAGGCTTCTGCCACATGCATTTGTGGTCTCTTTCTGCTACGCTTCTCTGCATTGCAATGCGACCTGCTGCAGGGCATACCCACTCCTCCGAGAAGGATGCATCCTGCACCAGGCTGAAGTAATACATCTCCTTAACTTTTGTTCTGAAAAAGAGGAGCACGTACCTAAGTTGGTGTGCAGTGACTGTCCTTAGGTGCAGTTGTAGTATCCCTCGGCACATATATATCCCTCAGTCTCTGATGTAGGGAGGAGAGACGTAAGGGTGGAATAGCTGCTTGGGATTGCTTTGCTCTTGCCAACACACAGCGGTATGCACGTGTGCTGTGGAGTAGCTGATGCATGGTACTTGCTGCTCCACAGCAACATGTCTGTGTGGCTAGGTGCACTCCTCAGTGCAGACAGGCCAAACAAACCACTTTGTGCAGTCCTCCTCTTTATACTTGGGTCCCATTTGTTGTTGCCTTGCCCTCGGGCTGGTTTGAGAAACGCTGAGCTGGAGCATGTCGTCTTGGCAGTGCAGTCTACCAGGACTCTTGTCCAATCTTTGTTTAAAACAAACGTCAAGAGCTGCAGCCTCGGATTCTTCCCCTGGGGACATGGACCAGCAGTTCTGACTGTCAGGACGTTTCCTTAATGCTAAGCCTAAACTTTTTTTTCTTAAATTTATCCCATTACAGCTGATCTCTTACAGACTCACGCCTTTGTTTCACTAATGTTAGTATCTTGCCGGTATATGAAGAATATAGACAACCTTGTGTGCGCCTTAGGTTAGGTGTTTAAATTAAATCTTCCCTGTATGTTGGTCTTGGTAGCTTTTCCCTGTAAGGGCAGTTGTTTCAGCCCGACTTGCTTTTTTGCATGTATGTGTTAATTATATGGTGTAACAAGTAATTTCAAGTAACGAATAAGAAGTTTTGAGTATTTTGCAGAATGGCTGGCGCTACACACGTGCTAAATAACTGCTGCGTTGGGTCACCATCCGAGTGCCTGGGGGCCCTGGACTTCAGAGTGTTTCATAAAATGGCTTGATGTTACTTGTTAGTTGCCTTATGAAACCTATCCTTCTAGACATCCTGCTGCATTGTTTGTCTGAAAATGGGGTAAGCCACTGTGGGAAATTGTTCTCCCAGCAAATTTTAATTGGCTGCTAGGAATTACTAAGTCAGTGGCTATTATTAAGAATTGGCTTGTTGCTGCGTAAAGGTGTAATGAAATATTTTTGTGACGGTGGAAGGAAGTGAAGGTGCTAGAGAGTTGCAGGCTTTGCTAGGTGCTTTCTGTGTCTCTGACCTACCTTAAGGTGAGATGGACTATCTTTAGATTTTTACAATGAGGTTGTGAATTTATACTGAACTATACTTTTTTGGGTAAGCCAATGTGGAAGAGAGGTAAAAATCAAGAAGCTGCTGAATACTCACTGTAGTTAGCACTGTTAGAAGCTTGTGAAGAAGCAGCGTTGGATCACAGTTTATTCCAAGCAAAATTCCAAGCCTGTTTGTTATGAATGCTTAATAAGGATTTTAGAAGACTTTTCTTGAAGCTTAGTGACTTTTTCTTTTCTACTTCTAGTCCCCATAGGATAAGTATTGCCTGGAAGTATCTCTTCAGTTAAATACGCTGGATACAGTTTTGGTATTTGGATACTTGTTCCTATTATGATTTTTCCAGAACTGTAAGGGGAAGAGTACCATTACCTTCTGGCTTCATACTATAATTTATTTATAATCTCGAAAACTACTGGCTTTATTTCCTATGCTGTCTTGGTAGTATTAAAATCTTGATCTGCCTTTTGTAAAAGGTCTGTGTAATGATATTGGTAGTCTATGGGGAACTGGCTACATGCATTTGATATCTGAAACAGTCTGTAAAAAAATTGGAAATAATAAAATTATTTTCTAATACCTTTCCCACAAAAGCAGTTGTTTTATCTGTGGGATTATTTATTGTGAAAGAGATGCGAAGCATCACAAGACCAGCTTTCTAATTCAGTCTTCAAAGTCATTTGTGAGGTGAGAATTGCACAGTAGATGATGCAAGTTATCAGACAATGCATGTTATGAGAAGCGAGCTAAGGAAATGTGGATTAGGTGAAATGCTCACAGGAATGTTTGCAGCTGCTTAGAAAACTGAGACGATATTTACTTACTAGTTTTAAACAAGACAGGTGAATTTGGTGAGATTTAAGTGGTCCCTCCTATGTCCAGTATTAATTAATATTTGCCATTAATGCTGTGGGTGAAGGAATGAGGACTCTGCTCATTAAATACCCGGATGAAACTGGGTGGAGCTGTGTGCCTATTTGAGAAGATGCTTTGAACTTGGAGTTATTTTGAGAGATTGGAGAAGGACTCTGGAAGGAGGGGTTGGACGGGGCTGAGGGGCAGCTCTGCGGCAGGAGGGTTCAGCTGCACACCTGCGTAACACACACATAACTGCTCACGGCCGGGACGTGGGGCAACGGAGTCATGCTGTTGCAAAAGCAAATGCACTGGAGTTTGTACACAGAATTATTATCCGCGGCTCACATGGCAGTAAAGGATGCTTTTCTGTAACAAGATGAGAGTATTTTCAGTGTCGGGAACGGTTCAACCGGAAGACTTCGCCCAGATTTGGGCATCACAACCTCATAGTGGTTTTGTGTGCCAGTCTTAGAAAGGGTGGTGGAGAGTAGCAACTAGAAGGATCAGAAATGTAGAAA
This sequence comes from Haliaeetus leucocephalus, assembly GCF_000737465.1. Lineage (NCBI taxonomy): Eukaryota > Metazoa > Chordata > Aves > Accipitriformes > Accipitridae > Haliaeetus > Haliaeetus leucocephalus. The sequence continues at coordinate 4,387,439 of NW_010973148.1, read as the reverse complement.
GCGTGGCCTATGAGCACAGCGTGAAAGAACTGGGTTTTATTTATTCTGGAGAAAAGACTAGGACGTATTAACAGAAGAGTTAAGTGTAGTGTTCAGACATGAAGTTAACTGTGTAAAGAAGAAAGGGATGAACTCTTCAGGGTCCAGTGCAGAGAGAGACCTGGTAAAGGGCTTGAGCTATGTCAAGGGAGATGGATGCTATGTATACTTTAAGTGCCAGGACAAGCTTTCTGGCAGTGAGGGTCGTGCAGGGTGGAAGGGGCTCACCTGGAGAGGCTGCAGAGCCTCTGTTATGCACAGTCTGAGCTCTTGGTCCTATCTTGGTGCCATTTTCCAGGACCCTGGCAGATCTTTTTTTTCTGTGATTTTTTTTTTTTTTTTTGAAAATGGCGGTGCAGCATGTGGGACAGTTAAGGAGAGAAGCACAAAGCACTGTTTTCAACCAGCACAATTCTTGTTTTGGAGGCTTGGCCGTTGGTAAGTACTATGGTAAATTACAGAGGGAATGATAATATAACAGTAGCGATAACTGCAAAAATAGGTCTTTGTTCCAAATGGCTTTCTGTTGTTAAAAGTTGTATTTTAAGAAATAAATCTTCCAGATGCTTTTTTCCCCTGGTGACGCTTAGTTTCCAGGCAGTATTTATGAAAAGCTACTGTGTGTTTCTAAGTTTTGTTTTCTGTGTCTACATTTTCCTTTAGCTCCTATAAATTTTTTTTTTCTTTTCTATTTCTCTGTGCTACGGTTTCTGTTGCTGCCCCATTGCTTTTTCAAATGCACCCAGGGAGTAGAAATGCGGAGTCTGTTGGCACAGCTTGTGCGGAGAGGAGGGCAAGTGTCTCTTGTGATTTCATTGCCCCGCTCCTGAACTTGCTGCTGATGGGGAGGTTGGGGGGTTGCACCCTTCCAGGCTGGGGAGCACTATTCTGGTTTTTTACCTACTAGCAAAGAGCCCCTTGCTCATTAATTTGAAGTGAATGAATTTAATGTTTCTGAATCGATATGTTAAGACTGGCTTTCAGAAGAAAGAGGGGAGCGGTATTTTGTGGGGACAGCTGTATCTTTCATGCAATTCTGTATATTTGTACATGCTTGTGAAACAAGTTGGGACTGAAGATTATGACTGCATAGTGTAAGGGTTAGAGAAAGAAAAGATTTTTAGTTGAACCTTTTTGTGTTTCAGAGTTCATCTTGGCATTTAACTGAGCAAACAAATGTGTTTTTAATGAAGAGTTCAAAAATATATTAGTTTTGTGGTTCAGCTGGGAGGCAAAAGCTGTGGTTTTGTTCACACTTAAAAGTTGTAGGCTGTGTTGCATTTTAATGATGCCATTTGAGCTGCCATGACCAGGGCTCTGCTTGTGTTTCTATGGAAAACTTACATTAAAGGGGTTCAATCGGGACACTAAAGAATTATCCCATAATGAAACATCTCATAAGAAAAATTTGTTCAGAGTCACGTTTGAAAAATTGATCCAGGCATTTATTCATTTTTTTTTTTTACTTAGTCTCTTCCCTTGCCCTCCCTTCTCCAGTGCGTTTTGTGGGTGAGGCTCTTGGCATTTCTTAGCTGGCGGGTAGAGGCAGCGTTAGTGCTGGGGTTTTGCGGCAGAGCAGCAGTGGGCTTTTAAAGGGAGCCCCTCCGGTCACCCCCACTCGCTGTGTGTCAGCTCGGCACACCGTATTTCTGCTGTGCGAGCGCTGGGTCGCTCTGGAAGGAGACTGGAGGCTCCCATCGATGCTTGTGCCAAGTGCGCTTCGTCTCCTGCTCACGGGCCCTGTGGATTGCTGCAGGCCATGTGTGTGGTGGCGGCGGCGGTGTGCATCTGCTTATCTCAGTTAAAAACCCGACCCACGTAGCGTGAATCATGTTTCGGCAACCTTGGCTCTGGTAGTGCTTTGATCTACAGATCTTCTCCTGTTGCTGAAAATTAATTGCTTAATGTGGGGTATTAGCCAGAGACTGTCAAGGAGATGGGAAGAGGAAACTGGGACGATTTAAAAAAAAAAAAAACAAACAACAAAGCCAACTAAAAAACCAAACAAAAAAAATTCCCAAACCAAAAAACTGCAAAGAACGAACCTTAAATCAAAGAAAATTAACATAGTCAAAACTTTAAAATTTTGTAAGGTCGACATACAGGAGCTATAATATATTGTGTATTCCCTTCTCCTCCAACCCCCCCCCCCCCCGCGATTGTAGGAAACGTTTTCCTTTGATGCCGCAGCCTAAGTTGAGCAACAATAGTTCTTAAGTAATAGGGTCTGTGCCACTCCTCAGTGGATGGGTGGTAGTATCCTTTTCTTGTACTGCAGATGGGTGGAGAAGCAAAAATGTTACAGCATGGTGCTGACACTTTGGCCAGAAACTGCCTTATTTCAGTTAGAAAGACATTGCCATCCCTCCCCTCCCCCTTTTTATTCTTTTTCTTCTGGCAGGGTATGCAGTTATCGGTTCCTTGGTTTTTACTTGAATTTCTGCTCTCTAATACTTTGTTCCCCAGCTCATAGCGGTCCTGGTTTTGTTAGCTTTTTACTCGAAGGCATGGAGTGGACTGCCTGCCAGGGCAGACCCTGGTCTAACTGCTGACATCTCCAAGGAGTGCTGCAACTAATCTGTTGGGTGGAACAACTTTAATGCTTTTGCCATGTCCATTACAATAGGACACAAAACATACATGTGCATGATCCTGCAGGAAGGGAATGTGGGCAGTTGGTGGAGAGAAAAATTCCTTCTATTCCCATACTTAATGTTGTTTAAGGCTCAGGACTAGATTAAAAAGGGAGAGTAAGCAGAATCCCTGCCAGGGAAGCTGAGCTATCCAGGATTGTCAAGGAGAGGTCTGAAGGAATGTCTCGAGGAATTAAGGCAGGAGCCACACGGAGCTTTCCCTCTATACTTATTTTTTATTTGCCCTCCTATGAATTTATAGGCATGCTCGGTTCATAGAAGACCCTCTAGAAGGAAGAAAGCATCAGTGTATTTGGAGAAATCATCCCCTGAAAGTCAGCTGAATAAGTGTGCAGCTATTTGACCAATTTTTTTTTTTTTTATTCCCAAAACAGGATAGTGAAAATACTAATTAAAGTTTCATTCTGTTGGTATTGCTAAAGTTGGTTCCCATTCATGTTAAGAGGATGGCAAAACTGACTTTGAGATTATTCTTAGGAATTTACTTTTAACTGTAGTACTTTGTGTATTTATATTGTAGTATGTGTACATACAGCTGATGCATTTCATTTTTCCATATATTAAGTGAGAACTGCAGAATTTAAGGCTTTGTATTATGGATGTATTGTTTGCTTGGGAAAATTGCAATAAAAATATAATACACCCTTCACTTACTTGCCAAAATTAAATTGTAGCTCAAACATGAAATGCCTGATGTCACTCCTACTACCTAAATAGCACTCCTTTCGTTTTTTTAGGAGCTTGTGATGTCATCAGCTGAAGCGAAAACATCTACCTCATGACCTGGCATGTAAGTGAAGGAGTAACTGATATTTAAAAAAAAAAAAAAAGTGTGTGTTGGTGTTTACAATGTGTAAATTGAACCTATATACCTTCAACATTCAGATATCGCCTTTTAAATGAAAGCTTTGTCGATTTTAAAGAAATATAAAGTCTTTTAAAGGAGAGGAAGTCATAAAAGAAGCTGTTAACAATGAGGTTCCAGCCTGCAGAACTCCTTGTAATCATTTCATTTAAAATCTATCTTGATGTATCCCATAATACTTGGAAGGCTGGTAGGCATAGATGGAATAATTTTATCTTACTGCAATATTGACACATGCTGCTTCTACTGCTTTTTATTCTGTGCTTCTTTTCTGGATATAAATTTGATAGTTATGATGAATACCTACTGTACATGGTGATACTCTTCCTAAAATTAAAAACTCTGGTTGTGCCCAAAGTTTAGATTCTTTTACGTACTCAGATACTTCACAGTAAACTTCCTGCAGTTTTGTGACACTTTCATTTTTTTCCCTTAAGTAAGCAAAAATTTTTCAATTCTCTGCAGAGGCGTTTTCAGAGGTGTTTTTTTTTTTTTTTGGTCCGCCTGCTCTCTGCTTTTCTTTTATGTGGCTTAAAGGATTAAAGTGCAGTCATTGCTTTGAGGGGCTGATGTCAGCAGTGAGCTGGGTATTCCTAATTAGTGCCAACACCTGTACCTCATTATGAAGCCTCGTTCAAGCTGTCCAGTGAACCGAGGTAGCCGGTCTGTGTTGCATGTCTCTAATGTGATTATAAAGCCCTCTCCTGATGCAAGTTTTATTACTTATTCAACTTTTGGACTGATGTGGAAAGTGAAGCTAAGCTGAGCCATTTGGCTGGCTACCAAAGATCGTAAGGAGTGGCAAAGAGAAGGGATGCAGTCATCTCAATTTCAAGACTTCTAGTTCAAAGCTTGCTTCTGCTTAGACTGTTTAGATTTAAAAAAGGGGGGTGGGGGTGGTAAGGTTTTTTTTCTAGTTTTCAGTGTCAGATACTCTGAATTTAGAGACGAGATCTACAGACTCCAGCTAAGCTCTGAACATCTGAGTGTAGTCGCTATTGTGCATAATCCATTGATTTTTCTGCAAATAGAGCTTTGGCCTTGACTACTCTTGCACCATTGCTTTGTCTTCAAGGGGTCAGGGCTTAGCAATTCTTTTCTACACAAAACCAGCATCGGTCTCTCCTCCCACCTGATTCTGTACTGTTAGCAGGGCTACAATGCAATGTGCTTTGCCACTGCAGTTAGAAAACACAGCCTCAGACAGATTTGACTGAAAATTAATGGCCCAGATGAGATGGATCACTATCATGTTTGGGCTTTAAAGGCAGAAGTTTAAGCATGCTTACTTTTTTCTAAGTAGTTTAAGTAGGTTTTTAAGAGTTTAGCTTACAGAATTCAAGCATGCAGTTAACACAATGCTGGCTGCAAGTTTTGGGTTATTTCCCTGTGGGGGAGGAGGGAGACAGAATAACTTCAGATGTGTATCTTGGAAAGTTTTGAGATAATAAACCTGTAAGAATTCACATGAGAATACCATGCTAGTTATCCAGATTTGGAAAAATGGAAGGAAATGGAAATATAGTGGATTCTTAAACTTCAGACATGGAATTGAAAGTCTAGTTATTAAAGGGATTGAATCTTTGCAGAGTAGAAGAGAACCCAAAAGAAAATCCTGAATGGATAGTGCCCTAAGGTGCGTGTAAGCTATATTTGCACAGCATGTTTATTTAATTTCTCTTAAAAAAAAAACAAACAAAAAAACAAAAAAAAGGCAACAACTCTAATGCACTGGGAATGATCTAATCTTTTACTTAATCATTTTGACCAAAATAGCTCTCTACAGTGAACAGCGATTAACAAACTCTTCAGGGCAACAGTATGTCAGCTGTCAGAATCTCTGGTGGTTGTGCTCATCATTATCAGACAAGATTCTGATTAACATACTCATTTCAGTATTTACCATGGCCCTATAGACCACCTATCTGATCTGTAGTCCACAGATACTGGGTTGGGAACTGATATATTAATAAAATAAAATAAAATTCATCACACAGAGGTGAATTGTTATGAGTAAGTGTCCTGGTTTCGGCTGGGACAGAGTCTCATCTGGTTTCAGATGAGCTCCCTTACTGAATTAGGCCAATCACTGACTCTGATAATGGTCAACAGTGGACACCTAGGGAAAGAAAGCATTATAAAGCTTGTATAGACTCTGTTTCTTGTAAAATTTTGACTTTGGGATTTCCAGCAGATTGACATGACATATTGTGTTTAATAGCCCTTGTCCTCCATTTGCCTAATTCTCTTCAATCTGTTTACTTTTCAACCTCTGCAACATCCCGTAGCATTGAGTTTCTCTAAGTAATTTTGTACAAAATGACTTTTTTTTTTCTCTTAATGACTTTCCTTTGAAGTTTGTTCCATAACTTTGTGTGTCCCTTTTCTCCTGAGCAATGAGAAGCAGTGAGTATTCTCTTCATCCTGTTTGCTTCTTTTTACCACTTATGGCAGATCTCTCCTATTCTGTATCCTCCTTTCTCAGCTGGGTAGTCTCCGTCTGTTTAATCTCTTACCCTAAAGCCATGGCATGCTTCCCTTACAGCTGTAGTTGGAGGTTCACATTCTGCAAATGCTTTTCCCCGGGGGGGCCGGGGGGGGGGGGGGAGCTAGAAGATACTCCCTTGCTCTTAGCCCAGATGAGTGATCTACTAGTGTTGCTCATCCATAAAGCTTTCTCCATGTGGCTCAGCGGGTGTAGCAAATGAAACTAGACAGGCTTGTATCGGTGCTTGCTGCTGCTGCTCTTGGGCCTTGGCAGAAGGATGCCTCTCTTGTATCAACGCACAGCTCTCCACACTGTTCTCCTCCTACAATAGTTTCTGCTACAGCTGATCTGGGAATGCCCAAGGACCCCGTTTTTAAAGGCATTCAGTTAATGTGTTGTGTTTGCATCTCCTTAAGACCTTTCAGAAGTGTCCCGGAGATGCTGTGGTGCAGCTGTGCGTGTATTAACTGGGAGCCATAGCCGGTGCTGGGGTAGGCAGCAGCGCTCAGCACCCCTGGCAGGGAGATCTGAAGGAGCAGATGGACCGTGCCTGAGCTGCTCCCGGGGTCACAGCTTCGGTGTGGATAACCGGTCACTTTTGCTGTTCCAGAGCTGGGGAGGTGGATGGTGGCAGTGGAGTCTCAGGTGGCTTCATTCTGCCGTGGCCTGAGCGCAGGTTCAGTTGTGCCCTGTCAGTCGCAGAGCACCTGGTAAGCTGTACAGCTGCAGCCTGCCCCATGCCCTGCAGCTGCGCAGGGTAAGAGCCTGCAGAGAAGGAGACTTCTTTACAGGTTTACAAAAACCTCACTGACCAACTGGAGTTGTGTGTACAAAACATACCGACTGTGCAGGTCTTGCACTGTGTCATGGAGTCTTAAGAGTGACTCTGCTGTAAAGGTGTTTTTGTTTGTTTTGTTCTGTTTTATAGTTACATTTTTTGGTGGTAACCTCTCCTTTTCTCTCCCTGTTTCTCAGCAGAGAGTTTATTACTGCTCTTGACATCATGGGATTCGGGTGCAGCAGCTGCAGCATGTTGTGGGCTCTTACCTATGAATAAAGATGTGGTGAAACACCTCCCTGCTTCCATGGCTTGTAGGCATTTCCATTCTTCCCAGTACAGGAGTGGAGAGTGGACGAAGGGACCTGCTTTGGAGTCAGATTTATTATCTCGCACACCTGCAGCTTTGGAAGGTTAGCTGTGATAGCTCCTTATCCTCATAGGATGGAAAGGATAGTATTTTCCTGTACTTTCTGACTCCGCCTATTGAAGTAGCAGTGTTGTCTGTGATCCACCCTGTGGGTCGGCGCCTTTTTTCCTGTGCCAAAAAAAGCTACCTCCATCCACTTACTCGGCTTTAGCACAGCTCAAGTAGGGCATGCTTTCCACTAGGAACAGTAGAAGGGTGGTGTTCTAGTCTTACTCATTTTAATCTCATTTAGTCAATGGGGAGGAAGAGGAAGGAGGAATTTAGAGTGTTAATGGTCAGTCCTGAGCAGTGTGTCCCCTCATTCAAAAAATATAAAAGTACTTTGGCTTCAACTTTGCTGTCTGATGAGAAATTGAACCTTATGTGGTCTTAAGGGTGCATCTCTTGACTGCTTTCTCAAACAAGATGTGGCATTTTAGAAACCTTGGGCAAGTACAATCATCCCTTGGTTCCCGTTTGCAGGGTGGCGTCAGCCCCAGTGGGCAAGTTTGCTGTTTATTGTGTCATTGCTGCACCTTGCGTTATGACAGAAAGAAAACAGTAGTTTTTCTTTTTGCCTCTGCTCTGTACATAAAAAATGGACAAACATCAGTTGGTCACAGTATCTCTTTCACGATGTCTTCTCCCACCTCGGTTTGGTGATTTAGAGAAACCTGGAATAGTATTTATGTTTTTTTATAAATCCATTTTACATCTATCTGACTAAAAGACCCCTCAATGTCTTTGGTGTGTTGTATATACAGATTGTAGCACATAACATTAAATTAATTGACTGGCCATTAAAATTAATTTAAAATCATTAGTTATGAAGACAAATTTTGTTGCCTTTTTGAAAAGTTTTTTAAACTAAAAAGAAGTGCTTTAACAAATCTTCTAGTAAATTTTTGCTCATGTTTTGATGTTTTGACATGGAGAACTAAAATAATAGTACAACCACATATAAATGTGTCCTGTGAAATGCTAGAAAATACAGTAGGATGTCAGTATTCAACCAATGATTTGGAATATTTCAAATATTATTTTGAGTCCTGGCTCTGACAATACATTCCCTTTAATTGTTTCTGTCCGATGATCACCTCGGTGCCCTTTTTTTACTTGAGGAAAACTTTAGCATGCAGATGGTTTATTTTCAACTTCTAAATGAAAACCTTTTCTTGTCAGATGAGGAAAGAAATTATTGACTTATGTTTCCTATAGGAAAATATTTGTGTTCTTGCTTTCTTTTAATCTTTGAGTAGAACGTAAAGACACAACTCAATGTTGCATTTTGCAATCCTTCAGGTTTTGTTAGTGATGCAAAACTTTGCAGCAAAGTGGTTAGCCTCTTCAAAACATTATAAGCAAGAAATAAATGAGTCAAAACATAAATTATTTAATGCAGGCTGCTGCTGTTGATTCTTTTATTATTTGAGATTTAGGAAAAACAAAACAAGAACAGTGAAACCTACTTTAACTTATTTATTAGCAAGTACCAAAAAATTAACTGATTATTTTAAGAAAGTATCTTGCAGGATATGAGAACTCTTGCCTATGCTATTAATAGAAAAGTTGTTTTTCTTAATCCCAAATAGTGCATACATTTCTAGATCCTTCCTTCTTTGATAATATTTCCTGCCTGTATTCCTAGCTGTGATACCTTACCTGTGTTTTGTCATGAAAGCATGCGTTAGTGCAGCTGGAGAGTAGAGAAACAGGTACAAGTGGGCAACTGCTGCCAGCATCAGGTGGATAGGGCTAAGTGGCAGCTTCACTTGAACTAGTGTAATACTGGTTATTGCCTAATTTTCAGTTAAGTAGTGATGCTTCTCTGTTTGGTGTTTTTTTTAATTCTCTGTCCCGCTGTCCCCTGTCGTCCTGCCC
>NW_010973148.1:4363141-4378315 GCF_000737465.1 Haliaeetus leucocephalus | reverse complement strand
CCCCCCCCGCCCCGCCCCACTGCGGTGCAATTTCATTGCTGTACAACAGCAGGACAATACTTAGTGACTTAGTGCATCATAGGGATTTTTCTTCTGTTTGCCTCTGCATGTGCATCAGCAGGAAGGGCAGCAAGTAGCAGGATCGCGGGATATACGCTTGGGAGACCTGGATGCAGCTGCCTGCTTTGCCGGAGGCTCCCTGCGTGATGTATGGCTGCTCTGCACCACAGCTCTGAAATGTCAGGGCTTTCAGTGCTTGCTTAACATGAGCTTATCATGAGGGTAGATACAGTAAAGGCTGCAAAACACTTAGAGCCAAGGTAACGTGAATCATACCAGTTCTTAAAATAGAAAGCCCGGCTAAACGCTCTCTGAGGTTTTTCTGCTCAGTCATATTGGTGAAGCGTGTGCGTGCTGCTCCTGTTTCTCGCTGGCGCTTGGCACGCCCGTGACTGCAGTCTCCTTGCAGATACAGTGCACGTGGCCGTCTTCGGGTGTCGAATCCCCTGGGGGAGCTCCTGGGCAGCCAGCTCCTTGTTTACCCAGCTTAGCACTGGGTGCGATGACCTGAGACTCGTCCGTTTTTGGTAGGAGTACGTCCGCATCAGTCTTTCATCCAAGCGGACGTTGTTCTTAGGTTCGTCTTTGTTGAGTAAGTACACATGGGCTTGTGGGGTTTTCTTTTTTCTTTTGCCCCTTGGTTATTAGATGCCTCAGTGTTAATGTCAGGTACGAGTTGTCTTCTGAGGGAGCCCTGTAAAACAGACAACACGCTATCAGTAACTGCGTCTTACCTGCCGAGGGCTCTTCAGAGCGGATGAACTCCCCGAGCACACTTAGCCGGGGTGGGTGCTTTTCTGTGACGCTTGGGGCACGTGCGTAGTTAGAGGGCTGTATGCGAGCTAGCCCCTGCCTCCTGGGGGTTTCCTTCAGGGATCAGTTAGCTGCTGCGGAGTTTCCAACAGCCTGACGGGAGGTGGTTTGAGGAAGCGAGAGCCGTGATGGCTTCCCTCTGGCAACATGGCGCTCCTCCCTGCCCTGTGGGCCTGCCTGCCCTGCCAGCCACCTCGACCTCCAGCATTGACCTGCAGTGTGGCGGCCAAGATGGTGGTGCTCCCCGGGCTGCCTGTGTGTTTAAACACCGCTGTGACTTTCCTGCCGGGAACTCGTTCCTCGTTTCGTCGTGCTGGGGGCTTTGTCGCTCCCCCGGGGAGGGCGGCCCGGCTGGCCTGGGCAGAAAGGGAGCGCCGGCGGGGCGTCGTGCCCCCTCAGCCGTGCGCAGGCAGCAATACCGAGCAAGAGCACCGTACCCTGCTGAGGGCGGCAGTTCCCTCTCCTGAGGGCCGTGCCTCTGTTTTAGCGTTGCCCTGACTGGGAGCGATGCCGGGAGGTGGGCAAGGAGTGTTCACCGCGCCGCAGCTGGACAGGCGCGCCTCGGGCGCGCGAGCGTGGCGATGCCAGGCAGTGCCGGGTTGGTTGCGCTGTTCGGGGGAGGAGGAGCTTTTTTTTCTTCTTTTTTGTTTTATTTTAAAAGCAGGCTTTCGCTCACACTCAATATGGTATTTTGAAGGAAATAATTTTTTGTGTGTGTCTGAATCTCTGCTGCTGTTTTAGGAAAACACTAGTTCTGTTAGTAAACAGCTGGTGTAAAAGTGTTGTGTTCAGGAGCGGAAAGTAATTACGAGGACTAAAACAGGCAGGGGCAGACCCACATACGCACTGGTGTATCTGCTTGAATCAATGACAGTCTGGTGGTGTTTATTTTTTTAAATTGATTCTGCCTAGATCGGTATCGTCTTCAGGATGCCAGTGCTAACGCTGCAGTGTTTAATGGGCAGAGATATTTCCTGTCAGGCCGGCCCACCTGTCTGCTCTCTGTACAGGCCAGCATGTGCAGCTTGCTTCAAAGACGAAAATAAGGCTGCTCGGTCACTGCCGGGTGTCGAGGAAGCACAGGGAAAAGAGTTCAGTTTAATTTCTTTCCAGCCACTCGGAGAGTTTCTGTTGAGGTAATGGTGGCACTGCGTGTGTTACTGGTGACTTGCTCCTCTGAGAAGGATTTCTGATTTTTAACTAGCTGCTTGGCGTGAGGTGATTTGCTGAAGGCCTCTGGTGGAAATCTTCCCGCTCTGCCCTCGTGGTGGGTCGGCGCACCAATATAGCACTGGAAATTAAAAGCTGCATTTCTGTTTTCAGGGTAGGAAAGGCGGTTGTACTTGGGGTGCGCTGTATTTTATTGTGTTATCAAAGCATGTTGTAAATGTGAAGTAGCATCACTTACCCTCTTTTTATGCTCACAGTGCAAAATGATGGGCATTAAGTGCTTTGCACTAGACCGAGTGATGAATCATCACTGTAGAAGGGCACATGAAATGATGTCAGGGTTCCCTTTTGGCCCATAATCCACAAATGAATGCGGTGGGCGGGGGATTATGTTTTGGGTATCTTCATCCTAGTTTTATGGTCTATCAGCTGATTTCAGTCCAGAATTTAACTATTTCAGGGGATAAGTCGTGCTGGAAGATGATATTTTGGACTTTCTGTTCCGCCGCCTCCCCCCCCCTTTTCAAACCTATGGTATCTTTGTGGCAGCTGCCGAATTTGCCTTATATAGGTGAGGTAACATATACATCTAGTTGCTATTTTGCACTTCATACAGGCCCATGTTATTAGCTAGATTTCGGTAACATGCGGTTCCTTGCCTACTAGAATTATTTATTTACCTAATGACAAAGGAATTGCCTGTTGCTGGTAGTGCCGCTTCTAAAACTTGGCGCATTCCTCCTTTGCTGAATTACAGATTATTATGTCAACCAAGACTTTAGTATGAAATAGTAACAAGGAAAGTTTTATTTTGTGGTAGGCCCAGTACAGCCTTCAGAGAATAATTCAAGATTTTATTTTGGGGGGAAGGGGAGGGTAGGATAGATGTGGTCACTCTGTTATGGGGTTCTTAAGCAGTATAGGGGTATATTATTAATTTTTTAAATTTTTCTGGTTAGAATGAAATAAAGAAGCAATGTTACTTTTTTTGCTGAACTTCCTTTTCTGTGAATTGTTTAACCTTTCAAACCTTTTCAGTGCAGCAAATATTGCTAACCCAAGTTTCATGTGGGTGTTTTTTCCAGTTTTATATAGCCTTTTTGTAAGATTGGATAGGATATTAAAAATAATAATAAAAAACCCAAACACAAGTGATCTCTCTTCCTCTAGTTATTTGAAAGGTTGTATTAACTCTACTCATATTTCGTAATTTCCCTGGCAGTTGACTGTGAAATTTGACCTATTTAAATGGTTTTACTGTACTACATTTCCTGGAGACCTTTCAAGATAATTTGCTTCCTAATCTAAATTTAACAGTTACATAAACCACATTTTGGAGACTTGGAAATTTCTACCTACTGCCTCTGCTTTTTTTTTTTTTTTTAGACAAGCCATGTTGTAAAAACGTAAGTACAGAATTTTAATCTAAGATTTGCATGTAGCTTGTCATTTGGTTTTCATACATAGCTGCTGTTTTTCTTTTTAATAAGATAAAGAAAGTAGGTTATTTTTTGTCCCACTTGAAAGTTTCCTTAGTGCTGTGGCCAATTCCATTTTTGTCAGTCTATTTTAAAATGTGAAGAAATAAAATTTCACAGGTCTAGGATATGTTTGTGTTACAGTTCCTTGAATTTCTGGGTTGCCTTTTCCTTCTGTATAGGTCTTAACAGGTACTGAGGAGCGTGTGGATATGTTTAACCTTTCTCTGCAACAAACTGAAGCCAGGAAGGAAGGACTGCTACTCCTTGGAGATACTGTTTTGTTCAGAAATCTTGGCTGGATTTAAGGATTCATTTTGTACGCTTGTCACTGGTGCCTTGCCTAATATGCTGTGCGAATTCAGACTCTGAGATACCTTATCCTTCTTTCTGCTAACTCTGTTAGTGATGAACTACGCTTGAGGAATGTGTCAGAACAAGAGGATAAACTTAATAGTTTATTTGGTAAATTTATTTGTTTACTCTGACACAAACTGAAAAGGGAAAAATGTTTATTGCTGTTGTATCTGCAGGTATTTGAAATGGGTTTTTGCTTTGAATAAGGCTCTGAAATTTTGTTAACCGTCTGCTGTTTACATATGCTGCTTGACTGATTTTTTTGAGTAATGCACGGTAACTAGCTTTTCAGAAATGGGAAGTGCCGTAAGTCAGTGCCACATTGATTTTTTTTTTTCCCCTCGGGGAGAGGAGAGAATGGTGGTAGAGGCAAGTGGCTGTTTCTTGTTCTCTTCAGCAGTGCAGATATTTGTGAATAACCAAAAAGGAGCAAACATAATTTAGAAATCATTAATTACAAAACATCCCCTGTAGATTTTTGGAAATACCAGTGTTACCCTTTCAGTCAGATTCTTGCATGTGCTGGCTGATATGTGGATTACTCATAGCTTGGAATCCATGTTTAATTTCAGCCAGGTGAGTGCAGGGTGGCATTTTCCTGTCTTTCATTGAAAGCGCAGTGATGTGCTGGATCCAGCATTGGTTTTGGCTCCAGGGCAAAATTCCCAATATGGGCAGCAGCGATCGGGAAGCTGGGGAAATGCTGTCGGCCTGACGTTGCTGCCAGTGGCTGAGGAGAGTGCATTTCCTGGGGTTATTTTTGGTTGAACACCTGAAGGGTTCAGGGCATCTTGATCTGCGTTCGGGTGTTTAGATGATGGCAGGGAATGAGGCGGATTTCTTTTTTTTTTTTTTTTTTTTAAGTTGTGTTTTTTGTCTTAAGCTGTTGTGAGCAGATCAGGGATATGCACGCAGCCATGGCCTGACAAGTCAGAATTGCGACAGGTGTGCAATATGCTTCAAGTTTAGGAACTGCTCTGGTAATTGATACTAAAAATGATGCCAGAAAATGCTCCATTGCAATAATTGCCTGGAGAGTTGAGTATGTTTTTGCTTCTGACATGGTGATTTCTTAATGTCACTCCTGTATTTTAATTTTCATTTAAAAGATCCCTGACGGTGAGCGTCTTTGGAATTTAGATATGTTGTCATACAAGTGATTGATCAGCTATTAGTCCTTCTGTGGATTTGGCGGAGGGGGAGGCAAAACCTGCTTTAGATCAAGGGATGTTATGTTCTTATTTTTAATGACCATTTTTAAGGTAATCTGTGCTTGACCATAAGGCTTGAGCAGATTTTGAATCCACAGCCAAAGCACCCCTACTTACCTTTTAAGGGAGTGAGAATCGTTACTCAGTGACTGGGAAATGAGGGTTTTCTTGGGGCTTTTTGGGGGGGTGGAGCCACTTTTCTTCTTTCACTCTGCGACAACACTTCACTGTTGAGTTGCTTTACACTTCTTGTTTTTCTTAGCTTGTACATTGGGACTGCTAGAAAGTTTAAACTTTTCTAAACTGTAAAACTAAGTTATCAAAATTCAAACAAAGTTCAACGTGCACATTTGCAAAACGCCTGGATGAAGATAAAGGGAGTGGAAGGAGGCTGATGGTTTTAGCTGCTCGCTGTATGGCGTTTCCATCATGCTCCTAATGATGGCTCATCTTTTTTTACCTCTTTTTTTCTTTCTAAGTAGCATCTATTTGAGACTGTTTCCTAAATTTCTTTTTGAACAAGTCTGTGGAAAAAAGTATTTCTTATGTATTATAAAAATTTACTGAATTTTTCATTTTGTGTGTAAAAATAATACTATTTACTTGATTCTCTTTTGGTCTTGCCACATGCCATTCATTATACTGATACTCTGAGGTAGGAGAAGGGCACTGGCAATCTCATGAATTTATTTCTCACCTTTTCAGTAAGTCTTGATGCACACTTTGAAAAAAATTAATTGTGCTCCTTTATTCTAGGCTTCATTGTCACCATAGTTTTCAGAGGCGAAGTTAGAAAAGGGGCAAAACTAGGTTATATAAGAGATTGTACCCATTTCTGTGGCAATTTTGGTTCTGCTTGTTTCGTTTGTGTTTTTGATGTGCACGGATTTCCCATTCTTTCTACATTTAGCCCTTTTAGGGATATATGTGTGTGTGTTTATTTTATTTTAACTTCTTCACAGTGCTTTGCAAGTGATAAAACATAAATGTGATGGAAGAAGCAGGAATTGAGGCACAGGGCTGCTTGCAGCCTTGCTCTGGATTGTATCACCTGGCTAGCAGTATTGTCTGAAGCTGAGGGACAAACTGGAGGGTGCCAGACTGCTTTGGGGGGGAATAGACTGAAGCTGGGAAAGGTTGACATTGGTTTCCATGTTGTGGGGTCTGGCTTTGCATCTCCTGTCTTTCTGAACTGAGCAGCTGCCGATTCCTCCACATTCTGCAAAGGCAGGTGAAGGAGTGAGATGGGAGTTTTACCAGGAAATGAGTGTTACTTTGGGATCCCTCTGTAATGGCTAGGGAGTGGAAACATCATTAGTGAGCCTTTCTGATGAGCCCTCCTGCTTTGGGGTGGAAGTGAGCTGGAAGTTTTGTGGCAGTCCTAGTGTATGCAAGGGTACAGCAAAGGAGTCCCCTATTAAAAACAAAAGTGAAGCCCCCTGCAGATGTAGTCCTGTTGAATGATGCTGAGGCTGTTACTTCTGCATCATGTAGGGACATACAGTGAACTTGTAGCATGCTGGTCACTTCAATAATGTGTCTTAGCGCAGCACACCTGTGATTTGTTGTAGCTTTATGGGCTCTTATTCACTGTTGTGGTTAATATTGCTGCAAAAAAATCAGGCAGGAATCCAGTGTTGTTACTGTTAAGGGCTTTTACCCTGAGTGACTGCTTTTTCTGTTTGTCTGCTATGATGGAGGTGTAAATCTCTTGCCTGAGCTGCTACAAATTCACTTCTCAAATACAACTATTTAATTTTTTTTTTATTTTTTTTTTTTATTTTTTAGTTTCAGTTTGTTGGTTTTTTTTCTCCTATGCAGGGAGGGGTGTGCTTTCAGTGTTGAAGTTCTTGTTACGCTTGCTGTTTCTGTGTAAGCTGTCTTTGAAGTAGCCATCTCCTCTCTGCTTTCCCAGTTGCCCAAGCAGAAGTCTAGGCTTCCTGGGTGTTCCCTCCTGCAGTTGTCTGTCTCAACCTAGTGTTTGACCCTACATTAATTGAATGTTCATGTTGTGCACTGCAGATAGCTGTCTTTAGTATGGAGTGAAAAGGTTTTTATTGCTGCATGTTTATATAGACTATAAGAGATGAGAATTGCCTGCCATAAGCTTTCAGCACCTTTTAACAACTGCTCAAAAATTCATCTGAACATAAAAAAAGCAAGCAGCAGGCACTTGCATTTCTTGCTAAGAAATAGAAGCGAGGAATACTGCTCGGCACACCTAGATGCGTTCTTTCATCGTCTCCCAAGTTCTTGTAACATGCTTGATGGTCTGTAAGCCAGGACTGTTTGGAATTGAAGACTGCCAGGCAGAGAAGGTGTTGCCACGGGCAGAACCTGCTGCTTTTTAGGGAGGGTTGTATGCTCCGGGGTGCTGAGTTTGGCTGCTGGAGTACAAGCTCTCAAAATACGTAGTACTGTTTTATTTGCTCTTCATTAAAGTCAATGCCTTTAAACTTCATGAGTTGGCAAGGTGAAAGTAGTCTTCTAGTCCTCCCCCCACTATCCAGCAGTTAACTTCAAGCCTGGTGCCCCCAAAACATGCACAAAGACAAGCCCTTTGGCCCAAGTGCTTTCTATCTGTAAAACAGCTTTTGCCTAAGAGATTCATAGAAGTTTCTTCATCTAAGTGGTGCCTGCACAAGCCACCTTATATTGCTAGCTGGAAGTGAAGTCCTGCAGTGTTTTGGGTATTTTGCTTTTGGTTTTGCTTTTCTGTTGGACATTGGTCTTTGTATACTGTGTGGCTGCCTTGCGTCCCCAAGTTTGCTTGAGCTGTGAGAAGGTGAATTAATGTGAAATTAATTGTTATGTAATGGGAGTTTATAGCTTGCTTAAGTGATACAAATGACACCTTTTGATGTCCCATCCTGTTGACCACTGTGTCCATCTGTCCTCCCCCCAGCTTAAACATCTGACTCAGAAGTTCTGTGTCTACCTGCTTGAAACCTGCAGGCATCACTTCCTTTTTCAACTTGCAGGAGTGTGGTCAATGTCTTTTTATAACAGATAAATCAAAAGGATTGTTTTAAACTTTTGAGTGATCATTGCATTTAGATTCAGTAAACTCGCTCTCTTAAATATAAAGGCTGCTGAAAATTTCCACTAAAACACTTGTGCTGCAAACAATTCAATTGCAATCTCTTCAAAGCCTTTGGGCAGGCTTCTCTTATCTGGAAATCTTGTTTATCCCATGGTCTTTGGATAAGCTCAAGACCTGTTGTACAGTAACTAATGTGGAGGGTTTATCAAATGGTCTATTCAGCTGCATTGCTTTTTTTAGCGGCATGTGGTTTTGTTTAAGAAATGAAGCTGCTTGCATTTCAGGTGTGGCCAGGCTGGCACTTCCAATACTGCAGGCATTTCAGGTTCAGCTGTCTGTAACCTACTTGTGCCTATCTTCTGCTTAAAAAAAAAAAAAAAAAAGTTGTCATCTATTTTTGCAGAATCATTTTTTACTTTTCTCTAATGATTTGCTCATTCAACCCATTAGAAAGATAGAGGTGATTTTCATTTATTAATTGTAAACGGTTATTGGGGTTATTGGTTCTTAGTTAACAAAAGTAATATTGAATATTATAGAATGGCAGTATTTATAAAAATGTATGTGGATTTCTGTGGGCACTTGTTTACAGATACAGCCGATCACTTTTTTGATCTTTCTTTTATTGAGTAGCAGTGCAGAATTTTCTTCTTCCCATTTTCTGTATGTGTTACATGTTAAAAAAATCAATTTCAAAAAGCTCAATACTTTTTTTTTTTTAATGGAACTGGTGCAGTGCCACGGAAGTATTTCTCAGTGATACCCTTGATCACATCTCAAACTTCTGAAAACCACATTTCTTGTGTACTACGTGGTGATCAGATGATTTAAATTAAATGGCATCAGTCACCATTTTCTGTGATTGTCCCTATTTAAAATCTGCCTCTTGTTTTGCATGGATGCCTCTGGGGGTTTTTTTGCCTTTTTTAAAGTGAGTTATACTTCTCAATCCTTGCCTTGCTGTGCATCCACCTTATTTCCTGGCCTCCACCCGTCTCTCAGCTAGCGACTGCCACCATGGCAACTCTTCCTCTGGCTGAACAGATGGGACATTGAGTCTCCTCCGAGAGCAGAGCACCGCTCACGCCCTGCCGGGAATCAGCTGGCGGGTTGCTCTCCTTTCTGCAAAATTTAAAGCAAGCTCTGCCCAGCAGAGGGATGCTGGTTTTGAGGGTGCTCAGTTTCACAAATAGTACTGTGGTCTAACAGTTGCTTGCAGAAATAAAACGTAGTGGCTGAACTGGGATTATTTCTGTGCCTGAAAGCTCTTCAAAGGAGCTTTGCCTTTAGTGCAAAGAGCTTGGCATCAGCCAGCAGCCAGTGATTTTCTGGTAGAATGGTTGCCATCAACTTTTTTTTTTCTCTTTAGGATGCGTCAGGATGAAACGCCACAGGCATCTAAGCACCAGTGACAGTTCAGACAATGAGAGTAAGTAATACCTACTAGTTTTTCTTTGGTCTATCACCCCCTTGTGGTTTCCTTCTGTGGTTTGAGGGCAAACTGTTTCACCTCTTATAATTAAAAAAAATGTTTCTTGCTTGATTTCTTCTTGCGTTCTGTGGTCTTTGGTGTTCTGAATCCTGTTACAGGAGGAAAGTGAGGTGAAGGATCCTGTAAACCTGGGGGGAGTTTTGAGTCTACTTAGAATTTGAAGAGCAACTTGTATGTCTTTCCCTTTCAGAGCTGGGAAAAAGAAATCTGTAATTCAAGGGAAATTTTACTGTCCAGGTTCCTAATTTGCTGCCTTTTTTTTTTTTAAGTCCTGTTGTCTCTTGTTGTGCAGAGCCTCGACTTTTACAATTGCTGGAGGTGGCAAGCTTTTTGAGCGTTGGATATGTTAAGAGTTATATATAAGATAGAGCTATAACAAGTGTATTGATTGTTATGTTATCTTATACTGGTTCTTGATCTGTTCCACCTTGGTCTGTTGTACAATTTAGTAAAGTTATATTTTAAATGTTACTTGGCACAGATCTGCCTGAGCTTGCATCTTCCCATGATATGGAAGGGGTTTGTTTGTTTCTTATAAACCTGTGCCTAATAACTCTATACATAGTGATACATTGTGATTTTCATTTCAAGTCATCAGTGTATCCTATACTGAAGTAACATTTTGCCCGGAAATGTCTAGACATCACACTATAATTTTTTGCATCTCTCACCAGCATGCTTTAGTATCACTGCTTTTTTGGGTATTTTAGCACTTGCAAACTCTGTCCTTGGTTTTACTCCTCCTTCCACTTTGTTAGAAAGGAAATGAAGCAAAGTGGTCTGCCTGCTTGTTTCTGTTTACTCATGCTTGTATTGGGCAGAGTGGAATGTACCCATAAACTCAATGTGCTGTGGTTTTACAAAGAGTGGAACAGGAGGAGCTGTAATCAAGCCTACAGACTGCCTAAGAGTTTTTTGCCCACATCGTGTAAAAAAATCATGATGATTCAAGAGATTGGAGTGCCTTGTGTTATGCTGAAAAATTAAATGAATTGAAACGAGCCATAATGGTCCTCTTTTCTTTTTTTTTTTTTTTTTAACAGGTCCTTCCACTTCCTTTTCTTCTTGTTCTAAATACAGGAGCAAGTCAAAAACACCAGCAAATGAACAAAAGAAACCTGCTGAGGTAAGAACCAAGGTTAAAGATTGGTTGCTGGTAGTTTTTTGTCGTGTAGTTTTTCATGTTTCTAAGCCTTGAAATTGTGAGCTTTGAACTAGTGCCAGTGAGTCCTTTTGTCACCTGTCAAATTCTCCGTGAAACTGTGTTTTCCCCACTGCGTGACTATTATAGGAGCTCTGGTGTTTGATGTCCCAAAATGACTTATGGCATTTGCAGACAGTAACATGTAGTTCTTTCTTCCCCTGAAATTTTGTCTCATTTTGAAACTGAAAAAGCTGGGATGGTCTTACGATCTGAGAGCATGCCACAGAAAGAAGAGGTTCATGTGTATGTATGGGAAGGATATATTCTTTCTGCTTTAGGATAAAACAGTGGGACGCTTAAGTGGACAGGATATGTATGAATAGTGCTTACTCATCTTCTACTGCTTTCTCACTCTTGGCTTTTACCTTCAACAAAGCTTTTTTACTCTGCTATCCCCACCTGTTTAGGACCTCAAAACCTATCACCCCTGTCACTGGGTCTGTATTGACCAATTGAATAAATTGGCATTTATGTACAATCCAGTGCTCAAATCCATCCTATCAGCCATTCCATTGGTAGGTGATTTTGGGGAGGATTTGTTGGCTGCCTTCTCCAGATTTGATGCTTGCTTTCTTAAGGGCTGAAGTCAGATAACTGCGAATGGGAGAAATGTTTCTTGTAGCTAATTCCCCTTACTTGCTATCACATTCCCTCCAAATAAGTCTTTCAACATGCTGGTATGACTGTTGATGCCAGAGTTTACTGAAAAAAAGACTGATAAAACCCACTTTGCTTCTCTAGAATTTAAAGCTGAGAGTTATGTCCCAGAAGAAATTTTGTATAATATATCAGCAGCTTTTTACCTGCTTAGATACTACTGTGATAGGTTGTGTAAACTACATAGATTGTGCTCATACAGCAAAAGCTATTCAGCAAACATACTTCATGTTTCTTTTCTAAATGCTGCTAACTAGATAAGTTTGGTTTGGTAAGAACAAGGTAAAATGTTACAGAACATGTCCTTTCTTTGGAAGCTTAATTTTTTTATCACAAGTTAATTGGAGAAAACTCACTGCTTCATTTCTAAAAGAAAATCTTGCATGAGTGTTTCAATAAAAGCAAAATGGGCCAGAACTAGCTACATAATGTTTAATTTACAGCCACCAACGTTAAGAAAAGCCTACTATGCTTTTTACCTTTAAAATGTTGGTCTGAGGATTACGGTTCTGTAAGATTTTAATCTTAAAACAGCTTATGGCTACTGAGGTCTTGTAATTGTTGCTGATGTTTGCCTAGGCAGTAGCTTTGTTACTAGCCAAGCTGGGCAAATGGGAACTGAAACACATAAACTGCCAGACTTGTTGCTGTTTCAAATACACTTTAGTGCTTGTCCCTTACCAGTCCTTTCTTTCTGCCAAGCCATCCAGCTTTCTTCTTGTATCTCTTCCTCTTAGGGGATTGTCCTATTACAGTTTTCTTTGCCTTTGCTCCATGCTGTCTTTATGTGCATATGTACATTATAAACAATAATGAAGATGTTGTCCATGTATTACAGCATACAAGTGTTCTGTTTACATAACTTCTAGGAATTAAAATGAGCAGTATTTTCAGTTCCTTCTCTTGAGATCTTCACTGCTTCTGTCTGTTCCAAGGGAAAATCTTGAGCCCTTTAGTGCTTAAAAATACAAAACTTTGAAGAACAAAATCTGGAATATACTCTTGGAATTAAAAATTGTATGTCATAACATCATCCTTCCAGTAATACTGGCATCTTTTTGTCATCTTTCATTTAAGATCCCCCTCCTAGAAAAAAAGAAGAAAAAAAAAAAAATCTCAAACCTTAGAATATGTCCTCTTCTGGAGGAGTGTCCCAAGTACAATATTTAAAAGAACCCTCAAAAAAAAAAAAAATTCCTCTAAGAAAAGGAATGGAAGGGAAGGTGACAGTAGTAATCTCTACTGCTTGCACATAAGACTCTTGGCTATCCTTCCAGTTTTTCCTTTCCTTCTGCTAGAAGCAAGCGCTCCTTCCAAACCCTTGAAAAGCATATGCTGGAGAGTGTATTACATGAAATGTTGTTGTCAGCAGAGCATTGAAATGGATTATTTATGCACCAAGTGGTGACAAGGTTGTAAAGCAAAGACTGGAAAGAGACCCCACCACACACCCTTCCAAAAATCATGTTGTAATTCCACAAGTTTTTGTAGTAATAGTTGTCTAATATCTCTTAGATGGAAATTTAAAATTTCAGGCTGACAGCATCCCTTTAGCAAGGGCTCTCTTTAACAAGTTGGCATTGCTCTCCTTTCATTCACCTCTGCTTGCCAGGCAGCAGGCTGTTTCTTGAGTTACTGATGCAGAAAATCTAAAAGGTCAAATCTATAAATAGCTGTTTGGGAATATTTTTGCTCGTGGTCTTCATACATTAATTTTTCTTCCATGCCGGGAAGCCTGGCTTTCTCAATTAAATTGCATGTAAATACATAGGCTTTTTTCCACTTCCTCAACCATCTCTAGCACAACCCAAGTACCTGGATTCTCTCTCCAAATAAAAGCTTGGTTTTGGTATTGTGACCAACAAGCAAGTTAGTATCTGTCAGTTGCTTCATGAGACTTGTCTGTATGTGCCATAGTCCTCTGTGGTCACCTATAAAAAATGACCAGTGGCTGCAGTTGAGGACTGCTCTGCCTTGAATTGCCTCCCAGCCGCTTCAAAATCGAGGCGGGTGCGGGGATGGCCTCAGCGGAGCAAGGTTGTCTGGTGTTAACTGCAAGGCAAAGGGATGCAGTGTTAGAGTGCAAATGTCAAAGCCCGTTCCCAGAGTCTGACTTATCCCAGGGGTTTACATCAACGCAGAAGGGGATGTTACTGGGTCAGACCTGGGGTCCGCTTACTCCATTCTCCTCCTTGGAGAAGAAGGTGAGAACAAGGCAAGCCTGTAACGATGCTTCTTCAGACCATGGTGTTTCTCTAGGTAATTTCAAAAGCAAGATCATGACTCTTTCTTGGTGCTCCCCTTCTGGATTACAGTCTATCACAAACTACTAAAATGGTGACTTAAAAATTCTGCTGTCTGGTTAACTTCAGCATTTACTTTGAATAAGTGAATTGTGTTGATATTACAGGCATACTAGTAGTATAAATCCTAACAGTTTTTCAGACCTTTATGATGATGTTGGCCACATGCCATTTGTGGTGTTGCCCCTCACAGATTTAAATGTAGACGGGAGGGGCTCGTGGGCCTAAGCAGTAGGCTGTGTGGGAGTCGCAGGGCAGGAGGCATTTGGATGTCTGGCTCAGCGTGAAGTCTGTACTTTGCAGTTTCCTGTCTCTGTGGAAGCTGCAGCAGAAAATGATGGCAGAGTAGTTGGAATCATTTTTGCAGGGAAAACTATTAGCTGGACCGTCCTGAATGACTGACCGTTTCTTTTCCCTTAGGCTAGCAGGGTCACAAAAGAGCCTAAGAGATCTTTATGATGCTCAAGCTCATATGTATTTGTTTCAGTCCTCTCTCCCTCTTGAAACTGTAAAGGAGTTAAGTCAGCATTGTGCTTTTTTTTAACCCTTCCCATACAAGATGGTGGTATTTTACCTCTCTTTGCAAATAGGGTTTCAAATCTCATAGCAATAGTAGTTTTTAATCCCTCATTGCTGATAGCAACAGCTGTGTTGTAGAAGACAAGCTACATTTCACATAAGTAAATGGTCTGTTTTCATTACTTAGGTATGTGAAACTTTTTTAGTGGTATTTAACTGCCACGTAAATCATAGGTCTCGATCCTGCGGAGCACCCTGTAAGACTAGACTCTTGGCAGAAAATGGATTATTTTTGCAGTTTGAAAGTGGTTGGTTTTGTTTTGTGAATGAATAGGCAGCATGATTAAATCGTATTGCTTTGCATGTGCTATTCGTAATAGAATAGGAGACTGTTACCTTTATGTGCATGCTTACCTCAGAAAAATTCTGAATTAACTTGGACATCTGTACAGGCTTCTCAAGACCTCTGGCAAACGTGCCTTATGCGTTTCAATGAGCTGCTTTCTAGTCTGCTTGGGTTAACTGATTAAAAAAAAATTACAATACTTTTATGTAAGTCAGAGGTGCAACCTCATTGGTTATTTTTATAATCTTTATTTGCTTAGAGATGCTGTCTCAGACTATTTGAACTCTTTAGCAAGAGGTGACCCAAGTGCATAAGGGCATGGAAAAACTTGCTTGTGAAAAGGCTGAGCTATTTTACCTTCAGAAGTGAATGAGCAGGTGTTACAGTAAGGTATGAATGGTCTGGAAACAGCACACCTAGAGCTTCAGTCCTGCCTGTGCTTGCGATGGAAGAAATGGGGAGGAAGGGCGGGGGGGGGGGGGGGCAGCCGGGAATGGGGCCAAAAGGTGGGAAACCTTGAG
>NW_010973148.1:4327730-4363131 GCF_000737465.1 Haliaeetus leucocephalus | reverse complement strand
GGGGGGAGGAAGGGGGGGGGAGGGGGGGGGGGGGGGGGCAGCAGTGAATGAGGCCAAAAGTTAGGAAATCTGTAGCAATTAAAAGGATATCCTTTCCATGCATTATGTAATTAGACTGTGAAGCTCATCTGCTACAGGAAGTTGTTGAGACTGAGAATTGAACAAGATTATCATCTGTCCAATTCCTTTTTTAATGAGTACAGATTTTTCTAAATATCTGTATAAATTAATACCATTTAAAAAATTGATTGTTAGGATTAATCCCCAAATCCAAAGCTTATGTCTGATTAGCAACCAGAAGGAAACTTGACGTGTTTTTGCACATTCTTCTGGCTCATGAGATACTGTCAGACATGATGTTAGGTGGGGTTGATTTAGTATCTGATTTCCTGACTTTTCCTATACATCTTGTAAAGGAGGCAATGAAGATTCATGGCTACTTAAAAGAAAAGTACTATATTTCATTTGCTTGAGTCCTGGATAATCCATAAAAATAGTTTTAGGGAGTAGGGCTTCGAACATTAGGATTTACTGCAGTGCGTGTCCAAATTGTGTAGATGTCTGAGAACTACAAATTTAATGCTACACTTATTCCTGTCTGTCCCAGCTTTTTTAACATCTTAAGTTTTTCAATCCAGTGGGTATACGTGCCTGGAACTGTAGCTTTATTTCCATTTTAAAATTATTTTGCCTTTTATTTACTTTGCTACCTAAGAAACCCAACCAAACAAAAAACCCACCCTGTCTTGAGTCTCCAGACTCTTCTATAATAAATTGCCTTAATTCAGAAACTTCATGCCCAGATTGCAGTGTATTAATGAGAAAAATTCTACCTCTCCAGGATGAGCCCACCAAATTTTGTCCTTAGTGCTTCATCCTCTGTAAATGGACAGTCTCTTGCACATACTGTGGAACATCTGTACAGAGATTAAACTATTTACAGATACTGTGTGGCTGTATTACACTTGTAGTAAGTCATATTACAATTTGGCTTTTGTTTTATTATTTATGAGGTGATTTTAGGTGTAAACTGCTGCTTTCTAAGTGTGTTTAAATTTTGCTGAGGGTGTTCTACTTGAGAGCTATAATAGTAGAGTAAGCTTTAATGCTTATAGGAATAAAAAAGTTACTAGATCCTTTCAACGGTGAATAAAAAAAGATTATTTGACCCCAAACATGATGAAAAACTCATATGCAGTTTACTTCACAGAAAGTGCCCGCTGTAGTTTGAGTGTTTGGCACCTGGAATTTCAAAGTTGGCCTTCAAGATGGGTTGTGAAGGAAACCAAAAATCCAGGAAAATACTAGCTGTTTCAGCTTTCTCTGGTTAGAGAGGATATTGGCCCTCATTCCACGCTATTTTCTGTAAAAGATTTCTGAGACTGTACTCTCGTAGAGGGGACAGGATGGAACATATAGTAGTTCCCTCCTGCCTTTAAAAAATCATGACTCTGTGTTTCTGTGGCAGTGGGTCTTCTGATTCCCTGAGTGGTGGGCATGAGCAATGGAAATGCAAGTTACTGTGGCTCTGCTGGTCAGTCACAGGGGAAGCCTTAGGACTGAAGGAATTAGTTGCAATCCAGCAGAAATCCCACTTTGACTGTAACAACAGAGCAGTTAACCCATAATTTACTTACACCCTTGAGGTGTAGTTCCCAGTTGCGGCCTAGGTGCCTGTGACAAGTGGCTTACCCTTGTTGGGGGTTTGTAAGCAAGTGGTCAGGGCACTTGAAAGCTCACAGTTTTCTTTCCATTTTTAAGACGTGATGCAATCCATTTGTTTTCCCTCGCACATGTATTTGGGTAAGACAAGGTGAATGAGCAATGGCATGTCAACTTCAGTAGTAGCTTGCTGAAGGGTATTGGAAAAGGTATTTGACTTCTTTTTTTCCTTTTTTTTTTTTTTTAATGTGGTTTTAGGTTTGCAGTGGTCATGAACAAAAGGTGCATCACAGTCTGTGCAGATCTGATGTTTGAATTGTTCAGCGAAGGTGGGGTTTGTAGAAGGCTGTTGTATTGTCAAGACCCACTCTCTGTCTTCGACGCTAATATTTTACTGTAATTCTCTATAGCATTACTTGTATCCTCCCTGATATCTTTAGTGGATAAGGATACTTCACACAAAGTAGTGTTCTTTGTTTCACAGGATTGATTTATTCACAGAGTAAGCACAGGAGAGTCCTGTGAGGAAGATTATATATTAAATTTTCATAGACTGCTTCTAGAAGGAGTTCGGGTTCAAGTCAGAGACAGCTTTTGGTGAAGCATTTAGAAACGGATTCCAAGAAGTTAATTTTCCTTGAACGTAGTCTTCTAACGTAATTTCCAAATACAACTCAGAAATCTGAAAAACAAATAACACATATGCACCATATCTTTCCTTCCACAGCTCCATGATATCATTGTTGCTTGATATGTTAGTGCCATGGGGGAGCAAAGCATCCTTATTTCTGGAGAATTTTTGTAGAATTTAGCTTTTAAAGGCTTTAGAGATGGCAGTGCATATCTGCAGAGGTGACTAGGAAGTTCTTATTGCCTCAGCAAATCCAGGCAGACTTTTACTGCAGAGCAAAAAGCTAATCTTGACCAAAGGACAAGGTTTCCTCTTCTAGATTTAAGCCCCAGCTGTAAAGCATGATATAATTATTAGAGTTTCTCAACAAAATGCGTAATATGATGATGATGATGGTGACTTAAGCAAACACGTTTTTCATTGATGTCATTCAGCTGGACTATTTTCAGCTGAAACTAAAAATTCCTGGCAGCAAAATGAAGTGGCAAGTTCAGACCAAGCAGTCTTGCATGGTAAGCAGGGCTAAAACTCATCTCTTCTTTCATGCTTTCAATTGATAAAAATATTTTTTAAAAAAT
Source organism: Haliaeetus leucocephalus (assembly GCF_000737465.1). Taxonomy (NCBI): domain Eukaryota; kingdom Metazoa; phylum Chordata; class Aves; order Accipitriformes; family Accipitridae; genus Haliaeetus; species Haliaeetus leucocephalus. The sequence continues at coordinate 4,360,260 of NW_010973148.1, read as the reverse complement.
TCCACAGTTATGCAGTAACTTTGTGAATCCTTACAGCAGTGGGGTGTTTCCCATTTCTGTGTGTATGGACCTGGCTACGCTAGCTGCAGTCAGTTGTAGCTCAGCTCTGCAAGGTCCTTCTCTATCATGGTGAAGACATGCAGCACTAGGTGAGTCTGCTCTTGAGGAATGATGTGTTGGGATGGGAATGCCTTATTAGCCTAGACCTAGCATGCTCATTTTTCAGGTCTTGGTAAGTACGATATTACAGATGATACTAAAATAAAGTTGAAGGGTTGTGGTTTTGTATGGTAAGAAATAGAACTGCTTTTGGGTGACTGAACCATGACCATTGCACTTCACGGGCTAACCGTGGAAGCGAAGGTGGTCCTTGCCAAGAGGAGAGTATGTGCTGTGGAGTGGACTAGCTGTTACGTTATGGATACAGTTAGTAAAGGAGCTGCATTGTTTTTCAAGTAAGTGTCCAAAAAGAAACGACCATGAGGAAAAGCTGGCTATCTAAGTCCTGAAAGCATGTGTCTGCTCTTCATTGAGTTGGCTTAGGTCATAGCCTTGAGGCAGACTGCTGAAGTAAAATTTATTTGATTTGTCAGAAAACTCTCTTTGGGTCCCTTCAGTGTTTTGGTTTACTTCCACAGCAAAGGAAATATAGAGTGAGTGTTCTCATACGTTGTTCTCTGAGAGTTGGAAGACCCTGCTTAGCCACACAGGAAGAAATGAAGAATGATGAGAGCTAGAGATTGTAATGATTCCAAGCGTCTGCAGGAAATACTCAATTGCACTGTTATCATAAGTATGAATAGGCAATTCTTAGGAAGCCTTGGTTGAATTTTGGGGTTCCTCAAGGTTTCAACAGTTATGTTTATATTGGTTAAATCTTTGACCTTCAGTGGCACCTCTACTGTAAATTTTAGAAATTTGAAACTGAGAACTTGATATTGCAGCATGGTGATGGTGTAGTAAGTACTGTACAACAGTCAAAAAAAACAACAAAAAAAGTCCATGCTCCAGGGGATCTGTGCTCTAAAAATAGAAATGATACAGTTCACATATACAATGGATGATCAGAAGATGAATTTGCTGTTAAGCAATGTAGTTATGATGATGCCTTTAACAGCATTTTTCATCTAGTGTTTAAAAAATAGTGGGCTTGATATGAAGCACTCCTATATTGTGTCAGTGGCTTAAAAGGTATTTTGTAAAGCACTTACCTCAGATAAGGTTTGAGGAGTATCTTTTCTGATAATTAAACCAGTCAATACACTTCTCATTTATTGGATTATTTTTTCCTTCTGGAGTTCTTTGGAATTGTGCCATGTTAGTGTTTCTCATAATCCTGGTTCTGTACCTGTAACACAGAAAATGAAAATGCCTTTTAAGTGGCATAAATCATTTTACATTTTATTTTTGGTGTGTACAGATACTGCTTGGAAAAAATGGATGCTTGCAGTCTTAATGCTTTCACTCTTGTCATTCAGATTTTAATACAGGCCTGTTAGGTACCTGAGGATTTTTACGCAGGAGACAGCAGTGAACTCTCTGGTCTGAACCAAAGCAGATAACACATCAGTAGTAAATAAGAGAGCCTTGAGTCTGTGGTTTTGAGTTCCCTTGGTCAACTTGCTCTCCTGGCAGCCCACACGAGGTGTGGTTGTAGGACATAATGAAGCAACACTGATGTTGTAGGTCACCAGCAGCCTATTTCAATACCTGGTTTTAGCATAGAGCTTTTTTTAATAAAGTTTACTTGATGATTTCCAAGAACAGCTGAGAATTTTTGCAGCAGGCATAACCGGTCTGGTGCTGTCAAATTGAAAAGGGTACACAAAGATATTTGGCTCCGAGATACTTTATTACTCTTTTGGCTATAAAACCGAATTAGTAAGAAGAGAGTTCAACCTGCCACAGCTTATTGCAGGGATATTTTCTGTTCCATTTTATTGCCCTTTGAGGATTTGATTTCTCGTTATGATAATACAGTTAATTAGTTGTGATGTCTCCCTAACACCAAGCCACAGTCACTGTTCTGCTTTTATGAATGTTAAACTGGTGCAGTGTAGCAGTGGAGAAAAAAAAACCACAAAGGATGCATATGCCCTTTATTTAAATTGTTTGCATCTGTATTTGACAGGCATTGACATTAAGTAAGCTTTGATATGACTGATAATCATGTTTGCATGCTCGTAAAAACTTAATCTTCTTGAGCCAAGAGTTGAATGGAGGTTTGTCACTATGGGTTTGCTTTGTTTCATGATGGTGTGTTCCATCGTATAGGTTTGCTAAAGGATGCTGAGCCTGGATTGTGTCACTGTGCCTGCATCACTGGAGTTCAGGCACAGAGCAACACAGGTCTTGTGTTTCAGCAAAGACAGCTGTTTATCTTTGATCCTTGAGATCCTGACCAATAAAACTTCAGGCACTTTTAATAAATGAACAAGTGCCTAAACATCAATTTTGCCATGGCAACTGTTCATAGCCCATGGTGAATATGATGGTTTAAAGTAGCTACACTGAGTAAAAGAAAAGGATATGCTACCTTGTATCTTAAGTTGGGGTAAAGCCTACAGACTGGCAAGTAAAACAAGCTGTTTGAAAGTGATACCGTGAGGAGTCTTAAATCAGATGCAGGCCTCTCTTCCCCTCTCCCTGCTTGCCTGTAACAGCCTTCTTCCTTCTGATTAGCCTTTGGGCAGCGGCATGGTTTTGAGTTAATGTAAACTTCTTGTCATACTGCACCTGATACACTGAGAGTTAATAACCAACGTAATCTCAAATTGACTTGCTTGTGTATTGGTACTCTTTAAAAAAAATTATCAAGGTATATGCATTGTTTCAGTGTAGATTAAGAAAAATACCTACTGCTTCCTTTAGCACAACACTCTTTCTCAAGCCACTCTTTTCCCTGGTGTTTCTTGCAGGTGTTCCGCAAGGATCTCATTAGTGCCATGAAACTACCAGATTCTCACCATGTCAACCCTGATGAATATTATATCTTTGCGGACACATGGAAACAAGAATGGGAGAAAGGGGTTCAAGTTCCAGCCAGTCCAGAAACTATTCCACAGCCTTCTCTCAGGTAATGGCAATCAGACGCAGATCATGTGTACAGAACGTCAACTTAGAGAAGATGGTCTCTCAAAAATAGGTTGTCTAAATGCAGTCAGCTTTTCTGTGTTATTTAAATCCCCAATGCAGCAGCCTTCAGGCATATTCTTAACACAATCAAGTACCAATTTGGAAAACATTTCTGTGACACTTCAGTCCAGATCTGGTTCTGTCTGTATACTGTTATAGTATCTACATTGTGAGTTTAAAAAGGGATCTTTTTTCCCCCGAGTCACACGGTGCTATGGATTAAAAACTTTTCTTATTTGAGTATGGTGAGTTTAATAGATTAAAAATAATCCCAAATCTTATACATGTTACTTGAAAGGCTTCCCTATAAAGCATGATGATATAGAGCAGTAGGCATGCAGTAGTTACTGATACCTGATGAAGTTACTCAATTGTTCATATAATTTAATTTTGGTTATTGTTGCTAAAGCTTTAACCCTTTCTGCCTTCTCTCACCACAAATAGCTGCTTAACATTACAGAATTTCAGTGGTCTCCATTTCAGGAGATAGACAAATAGCCTTTCATTCTCTCACACTGTGTTTAGACTAGGAAAACATAACAGTGTAGTCCTGCAACCCTTTGTGGTGGAAACAGAGTGTGTTTCAACATAGAAATGTTATTGCCACCGTGGTCTTCGAGATGAAGATAAATGAATTGTCCAGTGAAAGCGCTTATGCCAGCATAATTTAATTTCCACTGGGGCTATTGTCAGTACCAAGTTATTAAAAGTAAATATATTGCATCTCATGCCAGTAGTATTACATTAGAGGAAAAAATTGCTATAGATTTGGCTGGACCAGAGAAAAGAAGAGCTCACAAGGGAACCAGGGGGAAAAATGAGCAAGGTGAAGGGGGAGGAAGAATGGCAGAAGAACATTGTTTGTGCTAATATTGACAACCCACATTGTCGAGTAAGAATTAGGTGGGATACTGCTTGACTGCTCCCTGCTCCTTCTTTACTCCTCTTGCCTTATTTCCCACAGCTTTTCTTTTCTCCTTGTCCTGTGGAGGGTTAGCTCCAGAAGGCATGCAGAGCTGCTCACACATGGCACCATTCCATTCAGTATCTCCCTGGCTTCCTTTCAGATGCAGGGCCTTTTGCATTGAATTCAGAGAAAGATCGACTTTAGCTAAGGTCAATCTTTCTGTTCCCATAGGCTAGTTTACTAATCAAATGCTGAGTTTTATCTCTCAAAATAATTGAAAGATTGAAAACACCAATATTTTTCTCCCTTGCTTCCTGAATGATTTTTAGCTGTTTTTTCCCCTTTACATTTTTGCTTGGCCTCAGAGTGGTTCTTACATAACAAAATAATATATTTGTAACATGGATAAAGTGTCATTTACAAAATAAGGCTAGACTGTTTATCTCCAATGAAGAGCAGGCATTTCTCCTCCCCTCCCCATGCAGTAGAATAAATTAAGCTTTCCTGAAAAAGCTGGTATTTTCAAGAAATCAGTTGGCAAGATTTCCTTCTATCATTTAAGAAGAATATAGAACAAAGATTGTAGGGGGTTTTGTGCATAATACTTTATGTGGGTTTCAAAAACACTTGCATCATCGCAGTAGTAGCATTTGTTAAATTGAAAATCATATGCACAGGCTTATATTTTAAAAAGGATTCTGTATACGTAGCAAACCTTAGCACATTTTGTGTGAAGAAATGACATTTACAGAATCTTGTCTCCCTAGCCTGGCTACACCTACCGACTAGTTTAAAAACTGTGAAACGCTAGGTTTCTTCACACTTAGAGCAAATATTTCATGTCTTTCAAGGATGGGTCTTAAAAAGCTGTAACCCTCTATTTCTTTTTTTACTTTCACTCTAGGGTTGTAGCAGAAAAGGTGAAAGAAGTACTGTATACACGACCCAGGAAATATATCCACTGTTCCAGCCAAGAGCCCACAGAACCAGGTTACATCAACATTTTGGAACTGGCAGAATCTGTGTGTCGCTATGACTTGGATGACATGGACATCTTTTGGCTTCAGGAGCTAAATGAAGAGCTTACAGAAATGGGTAATTTCACAACACATTCTAATTCTAAAAGCAGCAGTTTCATTTCTGCTGTTTGAGTTGTAGTCTGCCATGTGAGATCTCTTAAAGATTGCTGAATGAGAATTGAATGGAAATGCTAAAGAAAACAGGAGGTAAAAATGCTTAAAATAATGGCTTGCTTGATTTGTTAATGTTTTCTGTTTTACCTGTTGTGCCTAAAAATTTCTTCACATACATAATCACGTGCAACTTCTGCAGGCTGAGGCAGGAGAGAAAAAGCCCACACTAGGTGGAATTAATTTTAGGACTTAAAAAGTTAAAGATTTTATGTAGGAAAAGCAGATGTTTCCATTTCTTAAACTTGAACATACTATCGCTACAAATTCAGAGTTCTGAGGAGCTTGCATGCTGGGCTCTTAACAGAGTAATTAAGTTTCACACATGTTAGCCCATTTAAAATCAGCTAAGTAAACTTTCTTTTTTCCATGCAAGTTGTGGGTATAGAGGGCTATGAGGGGGAGTGAGCTGTGGAAAATAGTCTTGGAATTATCACTGGAATAACTGAGTTGTGGTGGAATAGCCTGTGTGACTGGCGTTCTTCCATGGATGATTGCAGGTCCTTTAGGAAGGACAGGTGGGCAAGAGAGGGAGATATTTAGCATCTCTTGGATTTGCTGTTCACAAACAAGGAAGAACCTGTAGGGATGCAATAATCGATGGCGGCATTGGCTGTAGTAGCTATGAAATAGTGGTAACTGAGATCCTGAGAGGAGTGAGGAAAGGAAGTAGTCTTCTGGTCCTGGACTTCAGGAGAGTAGGTTTCTACTTATTCAGGTAACTGGGTAGGTGGGACCTGGGAGCCAGCTCTGAAGAGTGGAACTGCTGAAGAGAACTAGCAGGATTTTAAGGACAGTCTCCTCCAAGCACAAGAAAGATCCATCCAGACATTCAGGAAAACAAGTTGATGCGTCAGGAGACCAGCTTGGTGAGGGAGAGAACTCATGACTGAGCTCCAGTGCCAAAGGGTGTATGTAAGAGGTAGAAGCAAGGACAAGCTTTCCAGGCATAGAGGGATGCTGTTAGCAAAAGCTGTTAGCTTTTCTGGGGGGCAGATCTCCATCCATGGAGATTTTCAAGATCTGACTAGACATATCTCTTGAGCAGCAACCTTGTTTGGATTCACTGTTGACTCTGTTTGGAGCCAGGCACTGGGCTCGAGCCCTCTGAAGGTCCCTTCCCACCAAATGATTCTGTAATTCAGGGAGTGAGAAAATATCTGGGTATTGGAGAGAACAGTTTAGTAGCAGAAGGCACTTTGTATCAGCAGTCATTTATATTTTCCATCTCCTGTTTTATCATCTGCAACAAGGAATCAAAATTAGTAGCTATATTCTTGTGCATAGTCCAGCAGTTAAGATGTTAGCCTCTGATATTAATGTTAAGTGAATATCCCAGCCTTTGAAGGTCTGAGTAAATAGTGAACTATGGGCAGCATCATCATTTTTGACTGAGGATTTTGAGAGGATGGAGTTCGGAGATTTTTTGTAGCTGTGAACATTTTAGCGTTTTATGCAGCATGTGTCCTGAAGCTGCAAGCTGAGGACCACTCTTGTAGCAAATACTTTTTAAGTGGTTCTGCTTACACTAAGTTTGATTAGTGGTAAGTGTATATAGCATGTGTAGTGTTCAAGTGAACACATAGAATGCATTGCCAACAGTATATTTATCTACCATTTTATTTTTAAAAACCCAACAAAACAATAAAAGCACTTTTCATAACCATCATGCTGATCACTCAAGTAGTGTACTGGATGGTGGCAACTTCTGTATCTTTATAAGATCTAAAGTGTTCTTGGTGAGTTTTATTTCCTAGGAAGTTAGTCTTCAGAGGAACATTGTGTGTAATTTTGGATGTCAGTGTTTCTTAAAGTGATGGAGGTGGAAGAAGGGTTGTATGGGAGCAGCTAGCAGTTACAGCAACTGCTGTCTGTCTTTTATGCTGTAGTGTTTTCTTCAAGGTGCAGGCACTCTTGGGTTTTGTGTACAGCTTGAACTTTTACTCCAGTAGTAGTTCTACTTGTATTTATAAAATAATGCTACAATTAGCCAGTGAGTGAAAAAGGTTTTCTGTTTTTATTTTATTTTTTATTTTTAGTATGTGTGATGGGAGAGAAGATGCTGTGTCTACTGCTTCAGTTGCTAGAAGTTGTCCTTCTCTCTTCCCGTATCTTGGACTCGGAGGCACCTGACTGTCCTCTTAATTCCCTTTCTCTATTCTGTGTTGCAGGATGTGGGCCCCTGGATGAAAACACAATGGAAAAGACAATTGAAGTGCTGGAACGGCATTGTCATGAGAACATGAATCATGCTATTGAGACTGAAGAAGGACTGGGTATTGAGTATGATGAAGACGTCATCTGTGATGTGTGCCGGTCCCCTGACAGTGAAGATGGGAATGACATGGTGTTTTGTGACAAGTGTAATATCTGTGTCCATCAGGTTAGTGCCTGCAGAAACATTGACACTGTCCTGTGGTCTTACTTTACCTTGGCAAGTGTGGAATTTGGTATTAAATGTTAGAGGGCTTTGTGATTTTCCTGGGTATGAAGGGTGGTGCAATACTAAGTTGAATTTTTGTACCCTGACAGTTACAGTAGATAAGTGACCTAGCATGGTAAATATGTGGACATTTACAGTCTAATAGGAGCACAAAGTGTGTTCTTGGGACTTGCAAGTACTTGCTCTGTGACAGTAAACAATTTTTCCCCTATTATTAAACCTGCTTTTGAAGATACACAGGGCAGGAGATGCTGGCTTGCCTATTTTTGAAGAATTTAAAGATCATTTGTTTCAGAGCTGGGGTTTTTCCTCTTTGACTGACTAGTTAATTGGCCAGACACAGGCTGTCCAAATCTAACCATCTGAAACCACATGTAGGTACTTTAACTGGCTGATCTTTTTTAGAAGGTGCAAGCACCTGCAATAACCGTACTCTCAGTCTGAATGTTGCTCACGTTTACAGGGTTTCAGATGTAGCCAAGACTTGACACCAACTGAGCTCAGGGTAGTCAGGCAGAGGTATCCTTATAATCAAAACAGGGATGTGAATCCTGTGGTTTCTGTGCATCCTGTTCTGGCAGGGGTTTTTGCTGTAAATTGAAAAGAGACTAAGGTTTTTTTAACAATTTATTTTTGTACCGACTGCAAGCAATACTCAGAAAACATATCTGGCTGAAAAAGGACTTGTCATCTCCCTGCTCGCAGTGGGCTGGCTTCCAGCCTGGCTGCTTTCCTCATCTGATTCACCATGTGAAGCAGCCATGTGAGCCTGAGTGCCAGTAATGTGGCCAGTGACAGGAACACAGCCAGCAGCTGGGCCACCTACTTCAGCCCCTGCTTGTGCCTGTTCAAAAGTAATGATGAATTTGCAGTCAGAGGCTTGTGGTTGCCTGCTGACAGCTGAGCTTGAGCTGATGGCCTGCTGCCTCCTCCCTTCTGACCCTTCCCCATGCCAGACCTGCCTGAAACAAACCGGGGAGCATGTCTAGGCTAGAGCTGATCCTAACAACAACAAAAAATCATTCTGTTTTTAATCTGTGTTGGCCCTGGTTCACCACATAGCCTCGGGTCTGTTTGTCATCACACAGTTTGGAGGTGGAGGGGAGGAAGATTGCGGGAGATTTCCTCCTTCATGGTGCCCTCTGTGCCAGCTCAAACACATTGTGAAATTACTGGTTTAGTAGTCTAGGCCTTCTCCACTCATTAGTTGGATTAAATCAGAAAATAGTTTCAGTCCATTTCCAACCACCTAAGTGTGATCTTAGGTGTAATGCTGCTTCTGCATTAGCAATAGAAAGAATGCTGGTGGGAATGTGCCACATAAGAGGGGGGAAAAAAAATGCTTGTAAAATTTAGATTACAGCTCCCCCTGTTGGGTTTTTACAACAGTCATCACATCAAAATAGCATTTACGTTGGTCAGTCTTGGTGTTTCCGTAATGCAGGATTTAATTCAGGAAAGTCCTTGTCTCTGCAGGCCTGACATAAATGTGCAATGTTTTATGATATAGCTTCATATTAAATACTGAGATCTTATAATCAGAAAGCTGGGAAGACAGGTATGGGAATTTTATACTAGATTTGAATCTGAAAGACTGGTTACAGCTAATGATCCTGTTCTGTTGAGGCTTTCAATGTTACTGTTCCCCGAGATGATGTTAGGAATGGTGGGCCTTCCTCTGAAAGTCACCCTTTTGATAAAGCTTTTATTTGGAGCAGTTGAGTGGAATTAGACCTTGGTGGCAGCCAATTTCAGATATTCTCAGCTTTAATATGCATTTATGTATGTACAGCAGGGTGTATCTAGATACGCGTGTAGTTAGCCATTAAGAACTGTTAGGAATTTGACTAATTTTTTTTCTTTTCTTTTTCCTTTTTGTTTTTAATTCTCAAACCTAGCAAAACTTAAGAAATTTCTCATTTTCTGAGAGGTTAAGTGCAATACTTGGGAAATAGGCATAAAACCCAGCACCACATAATTTCAGTATATGCTGTAATTTTTGTTGCAATATCATATAAATATTTGAAGTAACAAACAATTCACAGAACTGTAGCCACAAAGGTAATTTAGTGTTGCAGGAAATGGTCTTCAGTCAAACAGCTCATATCCCTTCACATCTAAATAGAATTATGTTAGAGTGTAAAGTTATTAGTGGTAGGAAATTGTGATTTTAAAAAGGATTAGATACAGAAGCTAATTTAAAGAAGGCGGCACTAAAAGGAAAGACAAAGGTTCTTAACACCAGTGGTGTTGTGCAGTCACAATGGTACGTTTTACACGATAGACAAAAACAATACCAGAACACATTTTAAAAAGCCAGCATAAAAAGACTTTGCCTTACAGGCTGTTTATCTCTTTGATCACTTGACTCTTTTTAAGGTAAAGAAATTAGAGAAGGATTAAATAAAGGCCAAACTGTGCCTTTAGTATTTGAAAGCCTTGGTCCGTATGAATATTAATGCTTGTGTGTGAAATCATATCAGGACAATGATCTCAGTACCTGTTTTCCTCCAAGGCATGCTATGGAATCTTAAAAGTACCCGAAGGGAGCTGGCTGTGTCGCACCTGTGTCCTGGGAATCCATCCTCAGTGCCTCCTGTGTCCCAAAAGAGGAGGTGCCATGAAAGCTACCAGGACAGGGACCAAGTGGGCACATGTGAGCTGTGCTCTCTGGATTCCAGAGGTAAAACTTAATTTCTGCCTTTTTCTTTTGTATCATAGACTCCTTTCTGTCCTCCTCCTTCTCATTTCCTCCTCTGCCTTTTTATGTTCTCATGATTTAAGGTATCTGTCTGGCTTAATGCCGGACTTCATTCTGATGAGTCTGTACAGTCTGTGAGGACTGGGAGAGAGTCCAGCTTATGTTCCATTAATTAATCACTTTGTCCCCTCCATTTACTCAGCAGTCACTTCTTGGTGTCATTATGGCATCTGAGTGATCTGCTAGAAAGGGTTACTGATGTTAAGCTAGTATTCACTGTACTACTGCAGCTTCATTCTCTCTTATTTTCTGATGAATTTCTGTGCTCAGGTGTGTAATCTACCTGTGTACATCCACTCTTTTTTTTAAAAAGACACCCCACCCTCCCTTGCGTTATTTGTGTAGGATGGACTCTCAGATTTGTGGTTAAGGATTTTTTTTAACTAAAAGTTTTCTGAATGGTGGGGAGATATGGCTTTTTATCTTCTATGTTATATTTTATAAGTAAAGGCTTTTTTGATATATCTATGCATACATATATGGAGAGTTTAATAATGAAGCTTTACACTTCTTCCTCTGTTTTGAATTAAGTTTAGCATCACATTATAATTCTATAAATTGGAATATTCATTTGGGTAGAGGTGGGGTTTGTGTTTAATTTTGTACTTGGAATATTTCTGTTTTCTTTCTGGTAAGATCTGCAGATACATTACGGTGGGTGGTTTAATGCAAGGCAGTAGCCACATCTGTCGGCACCATGACATCAGGGGGGTGGATGCCTTATTTTCTGAACCTTCTGCTCCCAAGCGCAGCCAGGCCTCACATTTGCAAAACTTTGAGGAAGATGTTAGGCTTCTGAGTATTTTGTTTAACATAGCAACCTGATGCAGTGTGTGATTCCTAGCTCTGTCTCAGGCATATATCTGCTTTTTAAGGAGGTTATGTTTGCAGTTACACTTTTCCTTTCAGGCCTGCTTGTAGTTCCTGGTGTCTCTTCCACCTTTAAGGAGAAATGGGTTGAGAAAAAAACAAAAGACTTATTTTAAAGTCAAAAAAAAAAAATCTCCTGACTTCTCCTCCTGTACTTATGAAGCATCTTGGCTGGAAGCTCTCCCGGCTCTGAGCAGACTGGTTTTCCTAAGAGGCCCTTTCTGCATGTGGTTGCCTCGATGCTCTTGCCAGCAGAAGAGGAACCAGCAGGTCTGGGAACCAGGTGATGGCAGGGCAGGGAGCACACGCTGCCTTTCCTCTTGCCCACCTCCCTCTGGCTGAGGGAGAGAAGCTGCTGGGGGAGCACCCAGGTGGGACAGCCCAAATCCAGCTGCTCCCACAGCCCGTTTGGTGGCTCCAGGCCTTGGGCACCTCCTCCCCTCCACACCAATGCCAAATGCCTTGGACATAGGAAGGAAGTGACACCCGCCAGTAGGAGTGGGAAATGCTTCCTGGATCCATTCTCTCTCTCGGTCTCCTGCATTGTCACTTGTAAAACAATTCAGTCACCAGAGAAGCCAGAGAAACCTTTGGGAATCTGCTAAAATGGCAGGTCACTTACTGTGTGTAGAGTCACTGTGGCATTAACGTGCTGTGGGGACAAGAAAGACCCAGAGTTTGAAGACCTGGGGATGGATACTTTAGGAGAGAATGTGTATTCTCATATACCTGTTTTTCTTCTCCTCCAGATAGTAGCACACTGGAACTCCCCCAAAAGAAACAGATTAATTATAAAGTCACTGCCGTTTCCTCTTGTGGCCCTAATAAAATGGAGCAAGGCAGAATGCAGAGAGGAATGGGCCATAAACCTGTCTGTGCCTTGTGGTAAAAGGTTCAAAGAGAGACTTCATGAGTCACCAAGTGTAGGCTAGCATTGTTGCAGGCAATTGCACCAGGTATTTTCCTTCATTAACTCATTCAGCAGTGTCTTAAAATGTTTTTTCTTCCCTTCCTTCCTTGTGAGCTAATGCTGTCAAAAGGCTTTCTTGACCCTTACTTGACTGATTGGCATGTTTCAAGGTTTTTACTTTCTGAAGTGTACTCATTGTCGGTTTCTCCCTTTATTGTCTTTTAGTGTAAATGTGTAGTCTAGTTCATGGAAACACTGAGACCAGCAAACTTACACTGAGTGTTTTGAAATTCAAGGTCCTGCTCTGCCTCAGATAACCCATTACAGTTACACCCTCCCTCCATCATTGTGGTGTTAGCTGAAGCAGAAAGTTATTTTTCTTTGCTGCAACTGGAAGGGTATCAAATTGATTATCCTTAGCTGCTGTTGTGAGTGGCTGTTCTCCAGCCACAGCGCTGCCCTTCCAAGCCACCGATGCAGATCCCTGTGCACTTGTGCAGATGCTGGTAGCAGGTTAGCAGAGGACAGCAGGGTGACGATCCAGATGGCAGCTCATGTGCATAACAGTTGCAGAGAAGAGGCTTCAACAGCCCATTGTCTTCACTCTCTCCCACTCTTAAAACTTCTTCAGAGTACAGCAGTCAAAATGTAACCTGATACGAGGTAAAGAAATAACAGAAAACAGCTACATGTTATGGCAGATGGATCATTTCTGCCTTGGGATGGGAGGTTTTGGGGAATTAAAAGGTTGGCCTCTCCGTTCTCTGGGTCCCTCATGAGCAGTGAAGTTCAAACAGACTTTCCCTTGACTCTTCTCTTTGAATATCAGAAACATGCAGGTGGCATAAGGCCAGTATAAATAAATTGCACCTGACTGTAAGCGCCTCTCTGTGCTTTTACAAAATGGGGTAATATAAACAGGCAGTGTTACAAGCTGAATGGACAGTATTTCCAACATAAATGTTTCCTGACCTTATGAGTCCCCTCTGGGGAAGGAGCAGGGAGAGCATTAAAAGGGGCAGAGACGGACAGGAAGAAGGTGTGTGTCAATTCCCAGCTCCTGCTGGGAAGCATGGTGGAAAGCTGGTATTACTCAGTCTCCAGAAAAATTCACTGAAGATTCTGGTTTCTTTTTGAAAGGAATATAGACAAGCTGACAGGTTGATACAATCCTTTAATTCCCAAAGGAAGTCTTGCCTCTTAGTATAGTGGTAACTGGGACGAGAATTGCAGTCGATCTTCGTACAATATTGTTTCAGAAATCCTTGTGCAACTTGTGACCAGGTCTGTTTTGAGCAAGGTCAAGTTAGGCTGATGAAAGGCTCTTTCATTTTGGAAGCAAAAAACCTACATTTGATGATATTTAAGAGTGCTGGACATGATTTTGTGGAACCATTCAGGCACTTCAGGGGCAGCTTTGTCGCTTTCCCACCAATTTATAGGAAGGCCACAACAGATTAAATTGTTTGTCATCTCTACCTGATGAGGGCATTACTACGTATTGCCTGCCTATTCTCCTTCTTGTCTGGTAAAACCTGGACCCTCTGAAGCAACTCCCTATCTTCCCAATGAAGATTTCTGGAAATGCCATGCAGGAGGTTGACCTCAGTATATTCCAGAAGATGTGGCTTGCAGCTGGGGGATCAGAGGGTGAAGTACTGTAACAAATATAAATCTTATTTGAGTCAATTGATGTCATTATTTCATGAACTGCTGATCAACTTTAAGTGTGGAAATTATGAACCAACTAATCTCTTGCAAAGCTGTCTTTTCCGCCTACTTAAATGATCCTTAGAGCAATGCAATGATAAGAAGAGAGTAGTAAAAATACTCAGTTTGAGTATAGCTGCTATGACAATCAGACTTGATGAATTTAGCACTGCTGTGTTTGGATAAGTCTTACCTCACAGAGAAGGTCTGCTGAAGCAAAGTTTTTCCTCCTCAGGGATTAAAGCAGGTTTTAAAATGAATACCTGCATCAAGTGATGATGTACCCCCAGAGGGAATCTAGGAAATTCAGCTTAGTCTCCTGGCTCTTGTAAAGTCAACAGTTTAATTATCACACGTTAAACTAAATCATATAACCTGCATTTCCCTGGGAGAGTCTTATTATGGAGTTAATACATGAAAATTACTGTAGTATAATGCTCTTAAAGTTTTCTAGGAAAAAAAAAAAAATTGCTGTTCAAATCTCAGCCTTAACTGCTTTGTTAAGGAATCAGCTTTATTCTGGCCTCACACTGCCACAAAGCATGACCTAGGAGCCTCCTTTCTTTGAATTCTTATAGCTGACCCCATTGAGAAGAGGCCCATATCCTACCACTGGAAATATAGGTCTGCCCTGTCCAGGTGAATTGTTCATAGAAAGTGTGGCGATCTTCTTAGCTAGAATCAGCATTGTATTTCTACTTCAGGCAGGTAGCCCTCCAAAGCACACACCTGCTAAATTAAAAAAGTGCTGTGTAAGCATCAAAATCCAAGCTTTTGGAGACTGGCATTCTTGGGACAGAACAGTTATCTCACTGAAATCTTCTGCCATGTGCCATTGTCATGCTGGCCCGGTTCTGCATGTTGGTCATTCAGAGCTGGCCAACTTTTTGTTTCTGTCCTTGGATAAATCCTATCTGTCAGGAATGGCTCAGGGATGCCTACAGAGATAATTTATGTCTGTTTTGGAGTCCAAATTACAGCGGACAGTCTTTTTTTCCCAGTATGGACAACAGGCAGCTGAGAAGTTTCTATCACAATGGATATGTGGATGTTAATATGACAAAGACTAGGAAAAGGTATCCTGTGCTTATCTAAATTTTTTTCTTTCTTTTAGTATTAATATCCATAATCTGGTCTACCAGAGACAAATGGATCATCCAGTCTAAGTATGTGAAAACTGGCACAAGAGAATATACCGTGCTTTGCAGTAAGAGAAGTTTGTTGTATTCTTTCTCAAATTATACTTGATAGAATCTGTAGTTAGGAAGGTGTATTAGAATCACCTCTTGCACTGGGAGCGCTCAGTGGAGAGGTAGAGCTGGGAAGTGAGGCTTTTCCTGGCTGCTGACTGATAGATCTGGTTCTGCCCCAAATTGTGAGCTGGCAGAAGCAGCTGTTGCAGCAGATCTGTTGATCTTAGAGTGAACTTTTCAGGTAAGTACGAGTAAGTGTTCCTATTTTGTTCTGAGTAGCTTGTATTTTGGTACTTTTTAAGTTAGACCTGTTAAAGCAGCGCAGAAGAAAAACCAGAAAGGAAAGGAAGTAAGCATCACTTACTGCAGTCTCTCAACTGGTTCATAACACGGCATGCTGTAGATGCCTCAAATGTTTTGAAGAATTGCAACTTTTAGCCGCCAGGTTAAACTGGTAGTATTCCACACTATTGTTTTCATGTGGGATCTTTTAGGGTCCCTTGCTAAGAAGTATGAGCATATGGAGATCTTGCAGTGAGATAAATGTGTGGTCATGTTTCTTCTTCTGGTATTAATGGGCACTTGCTTTTATTGCCTTGATAACTGCTTTCCATGCTGTTTTTTTTGTTTACAGGTTAGTATTGCTTGCCCAGAAAGGATGGAGCCAATCACAAAGGTGTCTCACATTCCACCAAGTCGATGGGCTCTAGTGTGTAGTTTATGTAAACTGAAAACTGGTGCTTGCATTCAGGTACATACTTGTTCTGTGGTGACTCTCTGTGGTGTGTTTATGTGAGAAAGGCAATTCTGGTTTTGCATTTTGTTCTTCCTGCGTTCAGAGGTGCATTATAATGCAGATGACCGTTGGGTAGATGCTTACTTCTTCATAGCTGTTTGCTCTCGAATTAGTTCACTAGCACAGAGATTTAGGAGTTAGTTTAAGTTGCCTTCATTTGAATAAGGCTGATGTATAAGGACTGCTACTACATAGGTCAGAGATGGATAGAAAGGTCCTTCTATTGAACGCTGTTCACAAACAAGAACATACTAAATTGGATGATAGCGACTTCAAAGAGATAAACAGATATTTTTTAAGAGTGCTTAGGAAATATGTTTTTGTAGGGATGGCCTTTCATGTAATTAAAATAATTCTGTCCTTTTTTTCCTGGTTTGTTGCTACTATTAGTGATCGAGGTTTTTTGTTTTGTTTTGTCTGCAGTGCTCTGTGAAAAGCTGCATCACTGCCTTTCATGTCACCTGTGCCTTTGAGCATAGCTTAGAGATGAAGACTATCCTAGATGACGGGGATGAGGTGAAGTTCAAGTCGTATTGTCTAAAGCACAGCAAGAACAAACAGAATTCCCTGCCTGATGTTGATGAGCACCCCAAGAGTGTGTCAGACCAGAAGCAAACAGAGAGCGAGAAAACCAGTCTGCGAGCCCAAAAACTCCGAGAGCTGGAAGAAGAGTTTTACTCGCTAGTTAAAGTGGAGGATGTTGCAGCAGAACTGGGCCTTCCTAAACTTGCTGTAGACTTCATCTACAATTACTGGAAATTAAAGCGAAAAAGTAACTTTAACAAACCATTGTTTCCTCCCAAGGAGGATGAAGAAAATGGCTTGGTGCAGCCAAAAGAAGATAGCATTCATACTCGCATGAGGATGTTCATGCATTTGAGGCAGGACCTAGAAAGGGTAAGAATTTAACTAGTAAGGTTTTGAAAAACTATGGTCTTTGTTCGTGGACAAAATTGGGAATGGGGGAAGCACGGGGAGATGATTTTAAAAAAACAGTAATTAAAAAAAAAAAGTAAGGCCTTCAGCTCTTTTGATATGCTGCACTGCCTGCTGCAGAAACTTGCTTAGAGGTTATTCCTTCATGTATTTCAAGATGCATGTTTCTATGCACAATGGACATATTTGCTAATTGACTCTTTGATTTCAACTTCAACTGAGTAAATGTTTAAAAAAATTGAGTAAATTTATTTGACCCAGCTGTAGTAGTTGCTAGTGATACAGATACAATAACAAAAAATGTTACTTTTATTAAACAAAAGTAAGTGCAAACAGCAAAGGAATGGGGCAGGCTTAAAAAATTCTTATCTTCCACCTTCTGTCTTGGGATGGAGTGACTCTTGATTTGTAATTAAAAAGGCATTTTGTGATGGTTATAATAGAATGGTAAATATTGGTCAATTCTGGCTTTGGAAAAAATGAATTTGCATAGGTAAAGTAGTAAGTATTCTTTGGTGAGTGTGCATTAAGCTTTTGTAGTATCCTAAAAATATATTAAAGCAGAGCTTCTCACTCTCATGGTTTGAGGGCAAGTAGATGAAGTCCTAGATGGTTAACTTCCACAGTGACTTTTTGGCTCCACGCACACAGAAGAAGAATGCTGGCCTTTACTCATACCACTTCCCGTGACATCTGATTCAGGAGTCTTACTCACCTCTCTCTTCGTCACCAGTGTGCTGGTGTCAGCTTGTCCCAGGTAGCGGGCAGGCTGAATCACTTGGCACTCTCTTGACCAGATGCTTTCACTGCACGTAGCTGCCTTAGGTGCTACGGTTGGTTAGCGGTCTGAAAATAACCCACTGAGTCTACCACTGCTTGTGGCTTTACTGAGAAGGAGGAAAAGGAAATTATCTTTTTATCAGTAGCTAGCTGGGCTCTTACCAGATTGCCAGCTACCTGGTAGTTTGAAAAGATGGGATCCATCAGCAAAATTCAGAGCAGGAATTTATTAGGAAGGCATACAGAGTGCCTTTTTCTGGCAGCTGATGGGGGAGGAAGCCAGGCTTGTTACCACTCAGAGGCTGCCCATTAGGTTGGCCTGTTGGCTGGTGATCACCTGCAGTTTTCAAGCGCTTAGTGATAGGTAATGAATGTAAAAAGGGTAACAAAATGAAGTAAATGTGCTAAGTGTGATTCGGAGGCATTGGAGAGGAGAGGGGAAGGAAAAGCAGAAGAGGGAAAATAGTGTTGTAAGAAAAGAGAAAACAATATTGGGGAGAGAACATGAAAATACAGGGAGATGAGTGTTGGAGCCAAGATTTGCACTTGTCAGTGTAACTGTTGTCTTGAATCTAGTCATAATCAATCTCAGATCTCCTTTTGCAGGACTACTTTGGAAATGGATCCTTATTTGAAAAAAAATTTTAAAACCCATAACATGCTTCAGATGGAGGGTTGGGATTTTGGGGTGTTTTTTCTTTCAAGAGACTGTTTAGAGCTTTTTCTTTTTGTTTGACGAGTAGTTAGTTTGTATCAAATTTTGTTGAAGTTGATGTACTTATTCTGAGAGGAGGTAATGCATAGTTTGAAACGTCTGTCTCGAAGTTTCTAAACTTCTCGTGCACAAGATTTTCTACTTGGTTATATCTGGGGATAAATATAAATTTGGGACTCTTGGAATTTCCCTTCTGGGGAAAGAGGTTCCAGTTCTGAACAGATGGGAGTTGAGTGCTGGGGGAAGTATGTTTGGCAAATATCTTTCAACAAGCCCCTATGCTGTTTCTGTGTTCTGAAAGGTCTTTTAAGTGTTCATGAAGAACTTCCAGTGCCTCTTACTGTTCTCATTACATTAGATGGAAATGTTGCTATTAACTCAAACAAATAGTGAAAATAGAATTATGTGGCACTGAATCACAGGATGGTTTGGGCTGGAAGGGACCTTTAAAGTTCATCTAGTTCCAGCCCCTCTGCCATGGGCAGGGACACCTTCCACTAGACCAGGTTGCTCAAAGCCCCATCCAACCTGGCCTTGAACACTTCCAGGAATGGGGCATCCACAGCCTCTCTGGGCAGCTTGTTCCAGCGCCTCACCACCCTCATGGTAAAGAATTTCTTCCTTATATCCAGTCTAAACCTACCCTCTTTCAGTTTAAAAGCATTGCCCCTTGTTCTGTCACTACAGGCCCTGGTCTCTCTCTTATAATCACCTTTCATATAGTGAAAGGCTGCAATAAGGTCTCTCTGGAGCCTCCTCTTCTCCGGGCTGAACAACTCGCTCAGCCTTTCTGCAGAGGAGAGGGGTTCCAGCCCTCTGATCGTTTTTGTGGCCCTCCTCTGGACCTGCTTAAGGAGGTCCACGTCTGTCTTGTACTGGGTATCCCAGAGCTGGACACAGTACTCCAGGTGGGGTCTCATGAGAGTGGAGTAGAGGGGGTGAATCCCCTCCCTCGACCTACTGGTCACACTTCCTTTGATGCAGCCCAGGATACGGTTGTCTTTCTGGGCTGCAAGTGCACATTGCCAGCTCATGTCCAGCTTTTCATCCACCCCAGTAACCCCAAGTCCTTCTCTGCAGGGCTGCTCTCAATTCCTTCATCCTCCAGCCTGTATTGATACTGAGGGTTGCCCTGACCCATGTGCAGGACCTTGCGCTCGGCCTTGTTTAACCTCATGAGTCAATGCAATGGAGTCAGAAAAGAAACTGCTAAATGGGTCAGCCAAAATGCATACATTGTGCAAGAAGCCAGAGTGTTCTTTTAGAGGTGATCTGCATGTTAGTTTTGGTTCGAACAGGGCAGCTCTCGGGTAACTTTGTAAAAAGTATTGCTTTATAATTTTGCAATAATTTTAGAGGAAACAAACGTAGTTTAGCTGTTAAAAATCATTCTATGAAACACTTTCCAGGGAAATTCTGGGAGAATCCAGTATTATCTGTAGTAACATCCATGGCATCGTACATAGTGGAAGCAGGCTTACAGACAAGCAAGTCTTAGAAATTACTTACTTTTCTTTTGACTGGAATTTTGTCTTTGTTCACTGTTCTTACAGATGAAAATATATTCTGCTGTCTTGCAGAATATATTCAAGGCATTCATTAAATTGGCAATTAAAAAAACCCTCCAGGATGTTTTTTTTAATTCTGTTGTTGATGCACTCTTTTAACTATGTTGGGATTTATTTTCTTATTGCCTATTAAGTCTCCTGTTATTCCTCCATAGGTGAGAAATCTCTGCTACATGGTAAGCAGGAGAGAGAAACTGAAGTTGTCTCACAGTAAAGTACATGAACAGGTCTTCAATTTGCAAGTCCAGCTCATTAATCAGGAAATTGCTGCAGGTAATCATATAAATGTAAAATATATACAAATTCTGTCTGTACTTAAAAAAATATGTTCTATATATGTTCCTGCTTAGTGTCCTTAACACTGTGAATCTGCCTTTAAAAACTTTTTTCAAGTACACAGTCAACGAAAGTAGCAACACACGCAAAACTCTTTAATCTCTTAAAATATTTACTTGGATATTTCTTTATTTTATGACCATTTCTGGTATAGGTCTATTACTTATCAATCACTATGGCATCCAGATAGCGGAAACTAGCTGGTGGTGATCGCTAGGTGTTTGCTTCCTTGGCCTGCTGATTATGACACTGTTTCCCCACAGCAAGCTTTGCACTGCTGCTTGGTTCTCCAGCTGAGGTTTTTTTCCCTTGCTGTCAGTTGTTGGTTCCTTCAGGCAAAAGAGAAGAGTGACTGATAGGAATCGCTGTTGTTCTCACCTTGCCTTGCATGCTTGATGAACAGCGCAAAGAGGCATTTCTTAGCTTGCCATCTGCAGTTACTCTCCTTCCTTCAAAAAGAGTTTAAGTACTCTGCTTTTAAATAGTGAACAGTAACTGGTTAGGAATGCTGATGTACCAAACCCCACTCTGCCCTTCATTTTTATAGCGACTGTTTTGAAATAAGGAACACAAGATTTGGGAAAGAGGACAAGTATACATTACAGTGCGATTACTTCTGGTTTTTTAATAGGGAAGGCAGCTATTTCTTCAATATGAAATTAAGATCTCTCTGTTCTTTCAAGATACACGTTATGTTTTTAATGACCAATTTAGAGTGAAGTCTCTGCGCTTTGTTTTTTCTCTCCCCCTGAAACATGAATAAGTTTCATTAGTACTGACAAGGTGGTTCTTTTAAACTGTTTTAGGTCAGACTAGTACTTTGTAGAAGCAGCAGTACTCTAAAGCACTTTGGTTTTGTGTAAATGCATTTTATTAGAAACGTCTACTAAATTTATTTTATGTCTTTACAAATACAAGTAGTTTCTTAATGCTTATTAGAATAGCTTGATAGCTACTTCGCAATGGTGCTGTATGCATGTAATATCATAAAGACTAATATATTGAGGCGAAAAGACTTTAAAGCTTAGAAAATTTTATAATACAAAGCAGAGAGTTGAACTAAGTCCAAATTGAAACTCAGTTTGAAGCATTGTTTTTTCTCCATCCAAAACTGAATATGAAGCTTTTTTATAGCTTTGTTGGAACTACTTCAGTCATATCTCAAAACTGGTTCAATTCACTGGCTTAAAGCCCTGTAAAAAGGGCACATTGTTGTTTTTAATGGAAATGCTAAAATGCTTACCTAAATTCCGAAACGGTGGATGATTTGGAACAGTTTTCATTATCCCAACTTCTCTTTAATGTCCTAAAATAATTTCACACTAATTGTTTGCAAATGCTTCTTACTGTTGAATGACCTTCTAATGGACTATAAAACTTGTTACAGATAACAAAACGATTGCCCTTTTTTAAAAAAGCCTTTTTTTCTTCTGCTCCCTTGTCTCTTTCTCCTGTAGGCCATACCCTGACAAGTGCACTAGAGAACACACTGTTCTACCCACCTCCCAGGATCACCCTGAAGTTAAAAATGCCCAAATCAGCACTAGGAGATTGCAAAAATAACTCGCTGAAGCCTGGCAACAGACCACTTTCTCCTGACAACAGCACTGTTTACAGCAAACGGAGCGTGCCAATGTCAAAGGAATCATTTGAAATTAAAGCAAAATCTTACTCCAGGTATCAGCATGACAGTAGAAGTAACGGGCTGCTGGCAGGGATTGGCAAGCCTCGGAGTGAGGTGAAGGATTCTGGCCCCACGCAGATGCCGGAGTTTTACCGGGGCCAGCCATCTGGGAAGCCCTTGGCGCTCCAGGCAGCTTTGCACGGACAGGCTTCCATTGGGAATGGGCGGGTGCAGCAGGAGAACTTGAGGCTGGTGGCCAAGTCCAATGGTCTGATGGGCAGGGCTGGAGACGTGAGCCAGAGAGACAGCTCCAGCCAGACGCCCTACGAACAAGAGTCCGTGCTCACGGCTCACTTGGCCAGCCAGAGCAGTTTCAGAAAATCCACCATAGAACACTTTAGCCGGTCCTTTAAAGAGGCTACCAACAGTCTGGTGAGGACCACAGAAGATCTCCGGTGCTGTGAAAAGCCAACCAGAAGACTTGCAACAAAAGATCGCTTGTGGAGCAAGCAGACGCTTGAAGGTGCTCCGTACCAGGACAACGACGGGTACTGTCCTGACTTAGAGCTCAGTGACTCTGAAGCAGAAAGTGATGAAAACAAAGAGCAAGTGAGGTTAAGACGAAGTAGCTCAGAGAGAGAAAGCCCAAGTAAGGACTTTGGAAGAGATTGTCACAATAGAAACAAAAAGAATATGATTTCTCACAGTTCAGTACAAAGGTGATTAGAAGCCCCCACGGGGTAACTCAGCCTTTATGTATTCCAGTGTACCAGTGCAAAGCTCAGCATCAAAAGGTTCCAGAAAATAGTCCAGGACCTACGTTAGGAAGAGTTGCAGTAGGGGATGGAGGGAGGGGAGAGAAATCAGAATAGTTTTGTTCAACTGTGAATTGGCTTGCAGCCTTCGCAAGGTTAACTCAGTTATTGCAAAGTCATGTGGAAAGCGATGTGTTTTATTAGAGGGTAACATCTGGGAGAGCATGAAGCGGTTAATCATTGCGTAAATTCAGGAAACTGCTTCCCCCTTGCCAGCTTATGTGCGAGGCAACATGTTCATGTTCTGTCAGTCTTGTGGTGGTGGACAGGTATTAAAGAAGTCCTTGCATTGCTCTAACGTGTTGCAAGAGACTGCAAACGGAGACACTGAAACTGCATTCTTATGGCACCTGCAGTATGGCTTTGATCCAGCAACGCACTTGCGGATGTGTTAGGAAGTTCAGCATGTGAAAAGTCCTGATGGTTTCCCCTGGGAACATTTGTGCTCAGATCTCTGAGTGCATGCCGATGTGCTCTGCTGGATCAGGCCCAAAGTGACTACTAGGTGACGATCCTCTTCTGCAGGAGGCTTTGAACTGCAGTGGTGTTTGCAGGCTCCTTGCAGAGGGTGGAAGCAGGCGTTGCTGGCGCTGCCAGACTCGCTGACCTCTAGACATGGCCCCGTCCCCTGCTCTTGCTGAAGGTTGTGTTTCTTTTCACAATAATTTGCTTATTTTGTAAATATACAACTTCTAGTATTTCAGTTTTTTTAATCTCTGTACATAGTTGCTTGTTGTGGGATGCACTTGTAAATATTTTACCCAGCTAACAAGTACAGATGGCTAATTTTGTGGATAGTGTTTACAAAAGTAGATGTACTACTTCAAAGAAAAATGCTATTTGACACTTAAATTTAGGCAATCACCAGTGATGCCAGGTTCCTCTTGAAACTGAGATTTCATGTCCAGAGGTGTTCGTACCTGGTATTTTTAAAATAAGCTGAATTAGAAATAATTTTGTCTGAACTTCTTATGCAGGCACAAATTTTCAACCCTAGTTGCCTGAATACATGCATAGGAGGCTTACTTCTGGCATCTAGGTCTGTAAAATTTTAGCCAGTCATCATTTGGAGTATGGTTTTTTTAATTGCTGAAAAACTATTATTTTATTAAGCTGCTTTTCAACCTCTGGATCAGTTGCTGTTTCCCAAACTAACACTTTTTTGTATGTCCTTTAAAATTAGCAATTGTTAAGTAGTGATTAAATTTCAGCCAGTACTGAGGAAGTGAGAAGGGAAGGGAATCTTTTTCTGTTCATTTCAATGACAGGGGATTTTTGTTTGAATGCAGACAAACTTCTTGATCAACACACCATCTGGAAAACAATAAAGTAACTGCACTGTTTTTCTCTGAAATGCTGTACATTTCATAAATATGCAAGGTCCTGTGTCCCCACATAACTGGCTGAAATGGGCCATAGATTGTATAGGGCACGTCATATGGCTACTTTCTGTTGAGGGTTCATTTTTGTCTAGAAATGAAAGGTGTTCCCCACCCAGCGTGAAGATGACTATGCAGAATCCAAACAACCACCTGGTTTTCTTCATAATCTTAATTTATTGCTTTTAGCTTGGGAAATGGCAATGACATTTTCAGATTTGTTTTAAACTTTGAAATCTCCCTAGTTGCAATAGGACTAGCAGGTCAGGGGCTGGAAGACTTTTCAGTACTGAAATAAAAAAAAAGTATACTTGGCAATTCTGCTCTGTTTGCTTCATGCATCTGAATTTTTTTTTTCACTCCCTGATTTTATGTATATTTGTGTAATTGATCTTTCTAGAGCTGTATCTTCAAAATTATTTCTTTTGGTGTAAATATGCAGTAGCATTTTAGGTTCTACTTATTTTATTTTAACGGGAAATGCTTTGTGTTCTAAGCCATGGGTCATTCAGAATAAGTAAACAAATGTCTGTTCATTTGTATTCCAGTTCTGATTCTCTTAGTTCTCCTTCGATATTTATTAGTAATCCTCTCTTGCTGGTCATGAAATTTTATGAAGCTTGTATTGGGAACACTTATCTGGGAGGTCAGCAAAGCGTTCATGTTATTTTGTGGCCAGAAGCCTATGACAGAAGGGAGGGAAAATGGTGCTTCAGCAAAACTCAGTGTTTCTGCTCTTCTGGGGTTATTAATTCAGTTGTTTCCAGTCTGGGCAATGGTTTTGCTAATTTTTACATGATTTTAATAGATATATGAAGGAGCCCTTGGTTATGTAGTTCTCAAGTATTGTCCCCAAAGTGCATTTGCTAGTTTTTATTGTGTGTTCAGTGGCTAACTGTTTGAAGTATTACCTCTTAACCTTATTTGTCAATTTTTTTTTGTGTTTTTGCATTTTGTTTTATATATATAAATATATATATATTCAATTTTCCAAGATGGACTCGGTCTTTTTCAGATGTCCCCTTTTTACAAGTACTTTTTCATTAAATTATGAAACTGCTAACAGTATTTTCATCTGTTGTGATTTATTCAGGGCTTTACACTCTGTGTCTGGCAAGTTGTTAAACTCATCAGTCCAACAGCAGTACTGTGTCCATCAAGAGTAAATTATTTCTGCAGAGTTGGCAATATGTTAACAAGTTAAAGTGTCAAGGAAAACCTTTCCCCCTCCAAGCCCAAGAAGGAGTCACTGAACACTAATTTGCTGTGTATAGCAAATAGTCCAAGCCTGGTTTTTGTTTCTGCCTAGCTGAGCAAATGTAACAGACCATTTGCTGCCCTGGTCTCATTTTTTAATATATGTGCTTATGCCGTAGTATGACGGCTTTTCCCTGGCTGGGCAAATTAAGTTACAAAGGAAGAGCTGTAGCCAGGCCTCCTGTCTCATCCCTCTTCTTGTAGACTCGCACACACGTGCAAATGAATACTTAACGGCCAGCTATTGCCAGGTGTGTGCAAAGGACAAATCAGTGCAAGCAAGTTCCCGGCCTGATGTTTTATGTCGGTTTTGCATGACCTTTTGCTGTAGTTCCCCCTGCTCCCACAGGCCGGTGCTGTGATACACCTTGCTGGCAGAGAGGAGCTGTTCCCTGTGCCAGAGCAGGGGAGAAGGCAAAAAAGAGGAGGAAGATGGAGAGAAAGGAGGAGGTGTAGCTGCACAACCAATCCGATAGCATCCCTCCTGCTCCAATGGCAGCTGGCAGCCTTCAAGAGAGATGGGGGATTTGCAGTCCACGTGTTGGAGGCAGCAGTGACCCTCCTGTCTGCAGCGGGTCAGGCAGCGGCAGAGCGAGCCGTGAGCTGAGCGGCCAACGTGCTTGTGGCCTGGCGTATGGGCAGAGCAGGTGACCCCAGACGGGCTGGGAGCGGAGCTGGAGGTGGGTTGGGTGAAATGGAGCAACAAGTCCCTTGGCCGAAAAGAAAACAGGAGGGAGAAAAAAAGGAAAAAGGCAGTAAAGGTGTATACAGAAGAGAAGAGGAAGAAGCAGTAAGTGATGGATTGTCAGCTGGTTTTCAGGACCAGGATTTCTTCTTCCCTAGAGGTGTTCTTGCAACAGATTCCAGCAACAGACTTCCTTTTTGTGACTTTCTGACTGGTGGCCTCACATTCCCTTTGAAAGTACAGTCTGCTTGTGGCTGGGATGTGGGAAAGACGGGGCCAAGGAAGGAAATTGGTATCCCCGTTATTTCGGAAACATTGCTATTGGTTTGCAGAGTCTTTACAAATAAGTAAGAGTGGTTACTTTTTGATGGTAACTGGACCAAGCTCTCACAAGCACTAATAGGGGCTGTGCGGTGATTCCCAGCATCATCATTTCTGCATTTATGCCTTTGTCCAAAGAGAAATGTTTCTCAGCTATAACATGCGTATGTCACTTGTAGAATGTTTTCTCTGCACCGTGAATCCCAAACCATAGAAGGAGGAATTACAAACACTTAACTATTAAAAATAAGCCTGAAACGTACCTCACTGATGACTAGGCTTAGGCGTACACAGGCCGTACTGCAGGCACGTGATGTGTATCTGATACCTGGGAGGGACGGAGCGTTGCCAAGTGTTCAAAGCCTGCCTCTGTGAGCTGCAAAGATAATCCTGCGAAACCAGTCATTTTGATGATCCCAGTACTTGTGAAGGTTTAGCACTGCAGGGAATTGACACATCTATTGGGAAGACATGCTGTTGATGTGAATTAATGAGCAAAAGGAAGCTGCTTGCACAACTTGGGAGCTTGGCATGCAAGGGAAAAACACTGGGGAAGGGCAGAGACGGAAAACAATGTGAGTGCCTCAATGCGGCTTCTTTAGGAAGAAGTGAAGACTCGCAGACTTCTGGGTTCTGGTTTCACGAGAGATGCCCTGCTACTGCTGCTCCTCAATCTTCCTTTATGCCAGCTTCATGGCTGAACAGGCTGTTGCTTCTCCTGGGGTGCAACTCTGCAACATACCCCTCTTCCAGAGACCACCATCCTAGGATAACTGCTCCCAGGCTCCACTCCTAATCAAGTCAGAACATCTGTCAACTGCTGGACTCTTATGGAGTGATGTGACAGAAGTGGATTAAAGTGACTGCAAGCATAGCTTTCTGAAACAAAATGTTGCATAGCAGCTGGATAAGTTGTCTGAAAATAGCAGATGTGCATGTCTATTTCTGTTCCTCAAGTTAACCCCTCTGCAGATAGCTTGGAAAAGTTAGCGTGACTATGTTGTTGTGTAAGGAGAAGCAGATACTTGCCCATTAGTTTCCCTGCCCCTGTGAGTACAGCTTCCAGATAATCTTTCTCTTTCTCCAGTAGGCTTCTTTTGGCTGGGACAACCTCCTGGATCCACCTTGCCCTGCCCTTTCTCTGGGACTTTTCTTTTGTTTCATGCTGGGCAGGACCCTCCCTGCCTTCCCATTGCTTTCTCAGCAGCCCTAAAGCTGGGTATCTGCCTCGCCTAGGCTGCCTTATCTGAGACATTGTTTTAAATCTCTGGGTAGGCTCTGTAATGACACCTTTATGGTTTCTTTTGGCTTAACCCTCCTCGAGATGTTTTTTTCTGGTTTCTGTTGTTTTTCCCTAGATGCTGCCCTACCTGCCCTCACCCTGGGGAAGAGCACTGGGCAAGGCAGAGACACAAGGCGTATTTTGATAGAGTTCCATAACGGCTCCAGAGATGTTCTGCTGGCCAAATTGGTGGGCCAGTGTCTTGAGGAAGAATTTAAAACCTAGCACAACAGCAATGTATAAAGGAAGATGCCTTCAAGAAATCTACTGGTCATCCGAAAGCCCTTGAGCTTGTGACTGACATCAAGATATGCCACTCTTCTTACTTTCTGTGGTCTTGGCAACCACAAGGAGTCCACTGGAGTAGTACCTATAAAAAGAAAATGTGTTACGTGCCATTTGGAAAAATGGCTCTGGTTATACCTTTGGAAGTGAGGTAATGAAATATCGGGGAGGGGGGGAGGGAGGGTGGTGAGGCGGGGAGGATCACTAAACTAGCCCACCCACTTCACTTGAAACCATGGTGTCTGGCTGCATTCCTTTGTAGTTCCAGCTCTCTTATCTCAGAACGGTGGTGCTGAGTAGTTTGGGAACCCCTGCCCTGGCATCACTGGCATTTTAGGCTCCATTTGCATCTGGTTGAATGGAGCCTGACCAAAGTACTTCCCCTCCTTAAAACTGATGGCTCAGCCATTGTTCTGTTATCTCCTCTAAAACGGAGTAGGGGCATTGCCTTATCCTCTCCCTTCTGATTATTCCTTCTACAACAAGCCAGCTGTCTCTTCTGGCTTAAGGAAGTACAGAGGCCAAAAGCTGGATGAGCCAGGTGATGTGGATATCCATAAGCAAGTTGTAGTTTACACTTGTTACAAATGGCTAATACAGAAAACAGACTTCTCTCAAATTGTCTGGTTGAACATGCTAAATTAAGCTCAGAGCAGTCGCCCCAAACCTGCAATTAATTTGAAGTTTGCTTCTGATTTGGGCCTGAAGAAGGGCTTGTGTGCCTGAAAGCTGCAAACACTGAAAGCACTGTTACTAAATCAGCTACTTGAATGAAAGATGCTGCTTTTCCCTGAAGTCCTGGCTCCCTTGCATGGCCTCCGTTGTGGCTGTAATTTTGCAGCTGCCATAGCACATATCAATGCTCTTTTTTACCCTGAGGCAAGCAAAATGCAAATCCAGGTCACGTGGGGTACAAAAAGCAGAAAAGTAAGGCATTAATGAAAAATGCCTTGGCCATGCTCCACTGAAGAACGCTTTCTGAAACGCCCTGTTGCCTGGCTGCTCCCGTGCAGAGCAGAGGGCTGGAAAGGCACAGGCTGGGCACTCGAGCTTTGTGAGGCAGCTTAAGGTGGCAGGAACTAACACTTGCAGGTCCTCCTGTGACAAAGAAGCTGGAGGTGCATGTGTGATGGTGAGGGGTGTTCGCGAAACACTTGAGAAGCTGGCTGCATGGGGAAGGGTCAAGTGTTTGCTTATAGCACTACATTCTTAGGTGCGAGATGCTTTTTCATGAGACCGTGGCTGGTATATAAGAGATGGTGCTGAAAGAAGTTTGCGTAATAAACTGTAATTAGAGGATACCATCGCCTGCTCTGTGAGAGAAACTGGACTTTTAAGGCTAAATGCTTCAATATGACTTCATGGTAATTTGGTTCAATCCTTTTTAGAAGCTATTCCCCATTTGAGACTCTTAATTCATTGTGCATTAACTTCTGTGACTGTGACAGCAATGGGTGTTAGACTTGATGTAACATATAAATTAATCAATGGGGACAAGTCTGCTGTTTAACACCCTCGTGCCACCTTCTCCCAAGGAGACGTTTGCAAAGTGGGGAAAAAGGTGTTCTTTGGCAAATGTTCAAATTGTATGAGTATTTAAATACATGACTGTGATCATCCACACTAGTAAACATTTGAGACTTCTTAGCAGCTTGATCTCTCCTGGACCTACTTGTTGCTTACTAACAAATAAAAGCTTGATCTGGACATGCAAGTCAATTCCAAGAACTATATGTGGCTGAAAACAAGTGCATGGCAGTGCCAGTTCTGGCTTTCCAGTCAACTGATTGCAGTGACTGATCTTGTATTTCTACGTCTGCTCTTGCTTGGTGTTTGGATTTTTGGGTTTTTTTTCCTTTTGGTCCCCCCTGCCCCGAAATGCAGTATTATCTGCTAGTGGTAAATTTCCACATGCTCACTATGGTTGCCCTAATGGATGTAACAGCAGGGCAGGCTTACAGTGAGGTAGTGGCTCTTCGGGCTCCGGTGTCACCACTCTTGGCCACACCTTGCCCAGCTGCGGAGGAAGCCTGACAAACACCCTTCGTGTGGTGCTTGGAGGCAGCTATAAGACACGGATATCTGATATGTGGCATTTGCACTTTGTACCAGGCGTGGATAAGGCTTCCAGCCCTCCTACCTTCAAGCAGGGAGGAGGACTAACATAGAAGTAAACCAAGAAGACTAAAGGTGAAAGAAAAAAGCCAAAGATGGCTCTAAAGATAAAGAAATGACAGGATCGGGCTCATAAAAGGAGAGAACATCTGCAACCTTCCAGGAACCAGCATAAGCAAAAAAATGGTTTCTTTTTATAACGCCTGAAATTGTCCAGCACCCCTTCTTGCCAGCAGTCCTTACGGGTGGAGGCATTTTTCCAGTTCTGTGGCACACTGGGCTGTTCCCCAGAACTGCTGAGCATTTCCTGACTGGTGAGAAGGGTAATGGCTTATGGCAGGCTCAGGGAACTGCAGGCTGGGTGAGGGCTGTGCCTTTACCTTACAGGACCTCTTCTGTCACACATCTGCTCTTTCTGCTCTTTGTGGTTGTGATAATAAGGCTCCCCTTCCCCTGCAAAGCTGGAGGAGTAAGCATGCAATGTGCCCTACCATGTGGAATAAACGCTGGGCCACCAGCCATCTCCTTTGGAAGCCACAGAGGTGCTGCGTGTGCTCCCTAGCTCTCAGATCTGGAGGCCACAGAGTAGATGTTGTGGCTGCGATGCAACAGTGGGAAGTTCCCAACAGGGAAGCCAGACGGCAGCACCACCTTCGGCAACCTTCTCTCTCTCCCATAGTGAACTTGTACTGGCAGAAGACCTCAGCTCATGCTCTCTGTGAAGACACCCTCCCCCCAATAATTTCTCCCTGCTCTACCTTTCAGCAAGTCTGGATTAGCCATTGCAGAAAAGACAAAGCAGGAGTACTGTCCCGTGTAACTAGAGATCCAAGTTCAAAATATTTGGCATTTCGGAAGAAGGCCAGAGTTTGTGTTGTAACCTAGCTCTCACAGAAGCTGTTAATTTTCTCCCAAGGTGTGTGCCAACATATAGCTTGTTTTGATGCCTCCAAACCATGCTGGCAAATGCCTAAGTCAGCAAGGAGCAGAGAGACTGGCCAGGTGGGTTGGGGGTGTGAGTATCTCCTGTTGCTGAATTCAGTAAGCCGTTGCGTTGGCCGCATATCCCAAATGGCCTTGTCGTGTGCAAGGACAATGGGAGAGCAGCTAATGTGGCTGAGCTTTGTAAAAAGCTTTAATTGTACTAAACTGTACTTACTTAATGAATTGTTTGCATACATTCATTTTTTAAACCTCTGGATCTTCTTTCCCTGTTGTAAAATGTAAGAAAGAGAGCTGTTGTACTTTTTTTCTGGATGTTTGTTTTCTGTGTTGGCAGCCGCTAATAACTTGCTTGCTTCATGTCTGAGATGAAATCCTGCTGTTTGTTGCACAACACCGCAGTGGGGACAGACAGAGAAAATTAAATGCTAAGCACTGAAGTAATGCTATGCAAACCTGTAAAAAAAAAAGACTAACTGCTCAGCTAAGGTGACAATAAGTTAATAAATATCACATTAGTAGTCCATCAAGGGAAGCCTGCGTGAAAAGGTGTTGGTAAGGTCATGTAGCCCATGAACTTCCCAAATATACCACTGAAAGAAAAAAAAATGTAACCAAATAAAGCCTGGCATGTGAGCATCTGCTGTATGAATAAAGGTTAACCCAGTAAAAATGCTTGACAGTAGATAATTGCCGCTGTGATAAGGAACAGATAAAATCTCTAACAAGAGCTGTCTGAGGGGGCTGCCTGGTAAAAGACCCCAGTGGGTGCTGTGCGATCACTGGTGTGCAGCGCTGGGCCGTGTCCCTGGAATGAAGGGGCTGCTACAAGTGCCAGCTGGAAACAAGAGCCTGGCTGGGGGAAAGGTGCGTTTTGGAGCAGCCAAGTTAATCCTGGTTTGTGGGGACACAGCGGCGAGCCAGCCTGTGCTTACCTGGTGCACCCCGAGTTGCCAGGAGAAGGCACACGGGACACGGAGCAGTGAGACCGAAGTCGCTTTTATATCGCAGATCCCTACGGGGACGACCGAATCCAAGTCAAAAGGCAATCTGTCGTGGGATGCTGGAGAGCTGACATTTACGGAGTGCCCTTTGCTTTACGACGCGAGGCCTGGGGACTGCCGTGGCTGTACCACAGAGACAAGGAGGCGCAACGGAGACCTGCACGCGGAAATTTTGATGCTAGCCTTTTGCCTCGTGCCTCTGGAAGTCTTTTGAGGCTTTACAGCGAGGGGAGTGAAAGAGGGCATGGCACGCCGAAGGCCCTGGATTTGTGGATAACCAGGGAAATGCTGCAGGAGCTGTGGAGAAAGACCCCCGGCGCTGGAAGCCAGGGCCGAGGCCCAGTGGACGCCTAAACCACGGCAAGGCGAAGGCAGGCAGAAGCCGGGCCTTTTGGAAATCAACCTCTCCGGCCACGGCGGAGAGAAATCTCTTCTCCCTGCCTGCAGCTCTTGGAGGGGGGAGCCGAGCCGAGCCGCCCCGGCTCGAACAACCGCTGCCGTCCGCTGCCGGCCCTGGCCTCGCAGCACCACAGGGAGACGAGCCCCAGGGCCCCGGCCTCCGCCGGGGGGG
>NW_010973148.1:4252456-4327474 GCF_000737465.1 Haliaeetus leucocephalus | reverse complement strand
GGCGTACGTCAGCCGGAGTGGTTTTCCCCACAGGCATGTCATCCGTCAAGATCGAGTGCGTTGCCAACGAGGGCTGCAGGATCGGGGAGTCTCCCGTCTGGGACGAGAAGGAAAGCGCGCTCCTCTTCGTGGACATCACGGGCAGAAAGGTGTGCCGCTGGAGCCCGGCCGCCAAGCAAGCGCAGGCCATCTCTGTGGGTAAGGAACGGCTGGAAAAACCCTCTGCCGAATCTAAGAGTTGTGCGTTCCGACTCGGTGCCGCGTCCCTGCCCAACGCCGGCAGGACTGCTGTAGGTGATGCTGGATGGTGCTCATCTTCTGGTGCAAGGAGACTTCTCCCCGAAACTTGACCTTGCTAGGCCAAAGAGGACACGCAGAAACTAAATGCAGTGCCTGGCCAAACTTAGTCCTGAGGACTTTTCTTATGATCGTGTGCTGGGACCCAGGGGTTGGGTTTATACGCGCTTGCTCTTGACAGATGAATGTCAACCAGAATGATTTGTAATTTGTAATGATTGGATTACATTTGATCTACTTCTCTTTCCTGTAATTGTTCACAACCTGCTCTCTTCTGCTTGCTCTTTATCCCAGAGGTAAGGTCACCAAGACTCTCCTCTGGTGCTGATGTCTGTGGGAGTTTTGTTACTGATTTGAATGAGCAGTGCCCATAACATTTTCTTTATTAGAAGAAAATCTCCCATAATGATTTAAGAAGATGATGGTTTTTTAAGGTAGCGGTGTCACCAGCTGGAGCATCAATAGTTCAATTATTTATTCTAGAAAGGAAGAGGTGTGCTAACTCTTATAAAGAGTTGCAGATTTACTTCTGGATGTGATTACATAAAATCTGTTTGTCTGAAGACAGCTCCTTAAATGGTTTAAGTACTTGGATTTATTACTTCCTCATGTTCAGCAACATTTGGCCAAAATCACTTTTGCCCACCTATAAGCTGTTCGCATTATTCACAGTAAATGGATCTGGGCTTGTCTGCCCTTCAAATTACTGTAGTTACCAGTTTTAAGATGAGAGAAGGCCTGATACAGATTTTGGAAACATTGTTTCCCAAACTTATTTCCTCTTACATTAGCTGAGAGATCGTGCATCTCCCTGCCTCCCACTGCAACTCGGACCTACTCTCAAAGGTGTAATCTTTTATATGTGGCCTCTCTGGAGATGTAGAAGGGATAGTAGCTGAAATAGCTGTAGCTACTCTTTTTTTTTTTTTTTTACTTCCTTCTGTTTCCTCTGTTTAGTAATAGAATAGTTATAATTAATTGCTGTGCCTTTGGGAATACCATGATTAAAAGACCAAAAAAACCCCAAACACCCAGAAAGTGCCATGTGATTAAAATAGCGGATTGATGCCCAAAGTGGAAACTGAAAGGGAAATTACTCATTACTGAAGCTTATAGAGAATTACAACAACGCCACACTTAGCAACAGCTTCAAATGCCCTTTTCGACTCTACAGGGAAAACACCAGTACATACATAACCATGCCTGGGGGGAGACCTTATGGTCAGCTTTCTGTTTGGCATGAAAGAGTATTGCAAATAAATCAATTCCTGTGGATGCTGCTTAACGAAGCCCTCCGGGGTAGCTGTGGACTGAGCCGGGTGCACGGGCTGATACACTCGCTTGTGCTGCATTTGTGCCGTGAACAGTAGGGTGGCTGTGTCCCTCTCGCTAGCCTGATACACCCCTTTCCCCTGGGGTGCTTTGTTGGGAGGGTGTGGGGCCGTTCTTGTGGCTGTAGGGGTACCCGGAGGATCGATACCTCCAGGGACAGGCAGGCAGGGGTACACAGGCTGCTGTGCTGGGGGGCTGCTCCCACTTGCCCAGCGTAGATGAGCCTGGGCCACCAGCAGTGTGGTCACACGCCTCCAGGTGAAGGAGTTGCTAGAGTTGAGCTTGCAACTGGGTGTGCAACTCAGGTGTTGGGGGCAAATAGCATTTGGGTTTCTAGCATGGTGGTACTGCTGCCAGAGCTGCAAAGGGAAGGGGCATCCTGGGTTGAGAGCAAGGAGCCAGAAAGGAGCAGCTCCTTTTGGCAACAGTGGTGGCTGGTGGTGGTTATAAGTGTTTTGTGAAACTATTACCTAATAACACCTCTGCAAAGCTATAAATACAAGAAATGTTTTATTTTTAAATTAGAAAGTTGGTGAGTAGTCCCATACATATTAAATATTATCCCAGACTTCATTGCCCTGTTTAAAGTTATTATTCCTTATATTGCATCTGATTGTAGGCTTTTACAGAAATGTTATCTTCACACTCACTTCTCGGGTTTTTTTTTACTAATTCCTTTACAATAACCTGCAATTGAGGTTTTACTGCATAATAGCTCAAATGAGTGTAAACTAACCATGGAGGATTTACTAATTTTCTGGTTTGCTTTAACTCTTGGAAAGCTCTGCCACTCCTTGGCGTGCTTTTGGTGCTGCTGGAGGCATGTCTGAACTGCACGGCAGAGCGTGGTGCAGGGGGGTGGCTCTCCTGCCCAGCGTGACCTGTCCTAGCACAGAGATACTCTCTGTCTCCATGAGTTACATGTGCAGGGCTGATTTACCCAGGAGCTGTGCTAAACAAACACAGTTGCTCCAGAGCTCTTGTGGCAAATGATTTTTCCCTTGGGCAGGGGGGAACCCACATGGTAAGCTGTTGTAAAAAGCATACATGCCTGTATCTGTCACCCTTTTTATGTTGTTTTTTTTCTAAAGCACCTAGCAGAACCAGGTGCTGGTAATGATTATTGCTCCTGGGAGCAGTGGTAATACTCAAGTTCCGAGTTTGTATGTCCCAAACTGGTGATTCTCTTTGTAGCCACTTTCTGTATTTATTAAGTATGCTTTCTTCATGTGAAAGGATCTATTTCTATGTATTTAAACATCAGTTTTGTTGGTAGAAAAGTAAGTTGTTTCTCTTGCCTGTGGTCTCACTGAGTTCAGTGTGACTGCTTGTGTGTCTAAAGTTGGCAGAAAAGAAATGTGTCTTTATAGCACATACCTCTTTTCCATTTCATCCTGGTTCTAGATGCTCCTGTAAGCTCTGTGGCTCTCCGGAAATCTGGGGATTATGTCATCACTCTGGGAACCAGGTTTGCTGCTTTGAAATGGAAAGAGCAGCTGGTAACCACCATTACTCAAGTGGACAAGGATAAACCAAACAACCGATTCAATGATGGGAAAGTGGATCCTGCAGGGAGGTATTTCGCAGGTATGCTGCAGCCGGTTCCTTCCTTCTGCTGCTCCACTAGGTTTTGGTGACAAGATGCAGCGACCAGTTGTAGATGCAGCAAGTGCTCGTTCATAGTTAAATGGTGGGGATTCTTTTTTTGTTGTCTTCAAGCAGAGTTTAATCCCATTTACAAATCTATTTGTATCACCTAATCAGAACTATTTTTTTAAAAAGAGGCCTACGGTTCAGAGCCTGCCTAGTTAAAGACATTGGCCTTGCCTCCTGCCTCTTGGCATGCTTGTTTTGAATACTGGCACAGTGCCAATAGAAAATACTTTTTCAGTGAAAAATTTATGATATTGTTGGTTTTGTTCTTCATAAATCAGAATTTATAGATGGTATTTCTAAAAACTATGTGACTTCAGCCTCCCGGAGAAGAGAAGGCTCAGGGGGATCTTATCCATATGTGTTAAGTACCTGATGGGGGGGGGGGGGGGGGGGAAGAAGAAGGTGCCAGGCTCTGCTCAGTGGTGCTCAGTGGCAGGACCAGAATCAAGGGGCACGAACTGAAATTCAGGGAATTATTTAAACATAAGAAAACTCTTTTACTGAGGATGATCAAACAGTAGAACAGGTTGTCTAGAGAGGCTGTGGAGTCTCCATCCATGGAGATCTTCAAGGCACAGCACTGCCCTGAGCAACCTGCGGTGGCTGACCTTGCTCTGAGCAGGGGGTGGGCCTGGATGATCTCCAGAGGTGCCCTCCAGCCTCAGCTGTCCTGGTTTTTAAAACACCGTTCTGTGCATCTGCCATGCAGTTGGGTTCCCAGGCTTACCTTAACTTGCTTTTACCCAGCCTCTCAAGAGCCAGTCTCGGCTGCCAACTTTGAGCCACGAAGATGAGATTTCCTTTTGAAGAAGCTTTAGTGAGACTCATTCTAAGGGAGGAGGAAATTTTTTTCCAGTCTCTCTGCTATACAAGACGTTAAGATTTGTGGGAAGTTAAATGCTGACCACACCTTTCTTAATATTTGAATGACTTAATAAAGTGTTTTGCAGAAATCACGCTGCACACCATTTCTGCCACAGTTCAACAAAAAAACAAAGGCTGTGTTTTGTCATCTTCTGCTAAAAGCAAGCACTTTTGAAATCTACTTTTCTCTTTTGCTTTTAACTCAGTTTCTTCCACAAATTTGTGAAGCCCCTGCACTGCTCCCTTGTCCATTGGCAGTGTGGTCATCATCATGGCGAGGGGCTGCCACCAAACCTGAAGGAGAGCCCATTCACTCTGAACTTGCTTTCTCCCATTCGGCTCTGCATAGGTACGATGGCTGAGGAGATTCAACCTGCTGTGCTGGAAAGACACCAGGGCTCTCTGTATACCCTCTTCCCTGACCTCTCAGTGGTGAAGCATTTTGATCAGGTGGACATTTCTAATGGGCTGGACTGGTCGCTGGATCACAAAACCTTCTTTTACATTGACAGCTTGTCCTACTCGGTGGATGCCTTTGATTATGACATCCAAACTGGAAAAATTGGTATGAATTGTTGTATTCTAAAATAATCTTTTGTGCCTAAAGATTGTGGTTTGTTTCCTTACTGGTTATTATGCAGAGATGATCAGAGTTTTGTGAGCGCTTCTTCAGAAACCTCTTTAGAAGAAAACAACAGAAGCCATATTAACATCCGTCTGCACCTGCGTAGGCTCCTAGCTCAGACTAGTCAGAGGCTGTTGGTAGTATTTAAATTGCATGGCAGAGTTTGAGTAGTAATCTGGACAACTGTTACTAAACACAATGCGTATCTGGTCTTCCTGTGTGAAAAGGGTGAACTGTTTCTTGCGTGGCTAGGTTTTATGTGGCTGCATGTTTCTTATTACTGACAGCATAGGCAAAGTAACAAAGCTTGTAGTCTTGTGCAAAACCTTTGCTGGCTTCTGCAGATTTTTTTTACCCTGTTTTGTTTTTTAAAATATAAGCTCCTAAATGAAGATTCTGCAGACAGAGCTAAGCAACAACTGGAAGGCAGTAACTCAAAACTTCTTCCCTCATTTATTTAAAACAAAATAAAACAAGCCCTTAAGGGCTTCTACAAGCTTGGGCAAAAGAAAAATTCCAGTGACTTGGACCAATAATTTGCTTTTGAGTACGTGGACTGCGGTATTTTGCTTTAAAAGAACCCAGTCAATTTGATATTTAGTTTTAAAACTGTGAATTTAAAGTCATTTTAGGTGTAGCATCTTGTCCTGATGTCTCTCTGCTATGGCTTACAACTGAATTTTTCTTTAGGAAATAGTGTGGTTCTCCTCTCTCTCTCATCCGTGCTCGTTCACTGTCTTTCTGTGGGCAATCTGACAAACCCCAGGAGCACAAAGGAAACTCATTAAAAATATTGCTACATATGAGAAACACTGAAGTTGTCAGAGCATAAAATAAACAATGTTGGAAAGTTGGTTTTAATTTTCTGTAATAACAGTGGATAAAAGTTCAGATAGAGTTGTTTGGTTTTAGGTTGACAGTATGGCTTTGAAGTTGATGCTTTTCCTAACTCTGTGTTTATATAAACTCTTGGTTTATATATCTGAAGGTCAGTTTTGTGTTGGAACAGTGATTATTGGCACGTTCCAGCAATCTGTTTGAAAAGTCTCCAGTTCTCTGGCTGGGAGCGACCTATACTTGAAATGATCCAAACTGCTTTTAGAACAAGTAATTAATTTTCTGAATATATATAACATTAATTTATGCAGTTATTCATTTAATACTTTAAGTAGGGAGCATGAGTGACGCACTAGAAAAGAACACCAGAAAAAAGGATTTTATTTTCAATGGATAGAAACTGATCCACAGGCTTTCACACTGAGAAACAACTGTCTCAGGAAACAAACAGGGCAGCAGACACAATCTATTTCTTTCATATGAAAAAACTCTGGACTTCAGCACAGCTTTTGAAAATTATAGTACAAATAACTCTGCTGGGCTGTGACTGATAAAAATTTTAACAACTGTCTCACTCAGTTTTGTTGTGGTTTTTCTACCCTGCAGGCAACCGTAGGAGTATATACAAACTGGAGAAAGAGGAAAGCATTCCTGATGGGATGTGCATTGATACAGAAGGCAAGCTCTGGGTAGCTTGTTACAATGGTGGGAGAGTGATTCGTCTTGATCCTGAGACAGGTAAGTCCTTGCAAAGGGTGGACTGGAATTCTGTGTTCAAAAAAATAGAAAGAAGAAACAAAAGCAAAGAACAGAGGTGGTTTTTTCCCCCCTCACAGAAATAGTGCATCTACTATTTTTAAAAGCATTACTTTTTTTTTTTTTTTAAAAAAGCAATTTTATGTCCCTGCTCTCAAAAATTAGCTTTGTAAATAAGTCTCCTTTGCTCCCAGCCTCTGTTGTGTTGGAAAAGGTAAAGTTGCTGAGGGGATTACTGTTATACTTGCGAATTATTTGAGTTAGCATCCTCTTGCATCCTCCAAACTTAAGATCAGCATTTACTTTATTGAGAAGTGATGTGGAAGAAAAAGAGTAAATCATGCAATGGCAAAGATGACTTAAGCCATTTTTTTGTCTTATTTCTTCAGCATAGTGTATCATTTTGGGCACCCTACTGATGTTAATACAAGTCCCACATGACACTGATGTCCGCAAGATTTTTTTATTGTCAAAAATTATATGATAAATTTTGCAATTGAAATAAAAAATATGTAATGAATTCCACAGCATTTTATCATTCCCACAGTAACATCTTGGTTGTGCCCACTGTCTGAGCCTGTCATGTGTTGCTACCCTCATTTGGACTTCGGTGGTCTGCCAGGCATGGCTTAGTCTGGGCAAAAAACACTTGTGCAGCACTTCAAAGAGACTGAACCATGCTGTCTGCAAGGGGCCAGTGGGTGAGAATGGGAGCGTGATTTTGACAGACCCTAGGCAGCACAGGTTTGCATAATGCAGCATAGGAGCAACTGCGCTGGGTTGCATCTGGGGTCTCTTGAACCCAGGTCCAGCCCTAACAGAAGTCTTGGGGTTTTGTGGGGCTGCAGATTCAGTGATGCTAGTGTCCCTTGACATGTCCCACCTCTGCAGTGCACAGCAGACCCTGGCACACGTGCACCAGGCGGGTCAGGCTGCAGCCTCTCTTCTGACTCCGCTGGAACCTCTTACTTAAGGCTCAGGCCGTGCTTTTGATTTGTACCCATCCGAGGTCTTGCCAACCTGTGGGACTTCCTCCGGTCCTGCAGAGTCTGCACTCCAACCCTAGGAGGAGGAAGCTCCCGTTGGGAGATCCCAGCAGCTCTGGGACCTGTTTCTGCTCCCACATCCTCCCTCTTTGGTGGGCAGAGCACTCCTTGGTGACCTCTGCCAGCCCTTTGAATACACTCTTGGAGCAGTTAACTCTTACCATTCTTCCTCTCTGTTTCACTGTTTCAACTTTTTTCCTCCCTGGCCTTCACCTTCTTCCTTTTCTTACTTGTTTTCCCTTTCATCCTGCCTTTTGGAGGTGTTTTCTTAAGGGAAAGCTAAAAAGAAGTGTCCATATAGTGTCCATAAGCAGATGCATAGGGAGACTGAGAATACTGACAGCAGAGTACGTATCCCTAATGCACTTCCAGTCTCTTAACTATGGGTTAAGATCAGGGTCTTTCAGAGCTGGATGTGATTTTGTTGTACAGGTAGGTGCCAGTGGATTTCTCTTCTGTGAACATTTTCTGTCTCCCCTTGCCCATGTAAAACTCCCAGCACCCGCAGCAATAAGTTAAGTGTCCATGTCAAAGAGAGCCACCTTCTTTGTGAATATCTCATGCTTATCTGCCCTCTCTGCGCTATCTAAAATCTGCAGTTTGCTGACTTCTGAGTGAATTGTAGCTATTTAGGGAGATAACCCAGACAGGTTTGAAGAGAAGTCCATGAAAGCCTCTCTTTTAATGCACAATAGCTATTAAGTGTGGCTTGAATGGCTGTCAGCCAGTTGCAGGCACATCCACTCATAAAGAGCTCAGCTAAAGCACGTGAGGGATTTTCAGGTTTCACAGATAGCAAAGCTTGGACTGCATTTTTAGGGGGATGGGTGAGGAAACTTGGTTTTTTTTGACATCTTTTCTAAATGAAGGTTTTGAGTTTCAGGGTGAAGCAGCTTTTCAGGTCTAGGCTTCTTTAGCCTAGATAGCTGCTGCCTTTAGATTCAGGATGTGCTACAGGGAAAGGCTGTGATGACTGATCCCAGTGAGTTTGCAAAGGCTGGAAATGGATGTGTAACTTGTGTGTTGCCAAGTTTTGTCATACCTTCTGGTCACTTAGTGACCTGCTTGCTAGTTTTATGCAATCATATCTTTTAATTAGGAATTAAGTATTTTACAATTCTTCCTAATGAATGTATTTTTATATCCTTTGATTGTATAGGGTCTAAAAGATTTGCTAAGTTTCTCTCTTCTATAGATGCTAAGCATAGATGAATACTTCAGGTAGATTTTAAAGCATCCAGGTGATGATTTTCTTGCATCTCCAGGAACACATTGCTCATCTTGGAGCTTTGTAAACAGTATCTTCCAGGCTGTTATCCGCTGAGACCACTCCAAAAGTACAGTCAGGGTCTCTCC
Source organism: Haliaeetus leucocephalus (assembly GCF_000737465.1). Taxonomy (NCBI): domain Eukaryota; kingdom Metazoa; phylum Chordata; class Aves; order Accipitriformes; family Accipitridae; genus Haliaeetus; species Haliaeetus leucocephalus. Next base: position 4,318,705 of record NW_010973148.1, on the reverse strand, counting down.
CCTTGTCTTTGGTCCTCATGCCTCTTCTCCTACAGTGCATGTTTTTTCCCTTTGAATGCCCTTCCCACTCATTTTCTCCCAGACTTGGTGTCAGCCAATTTCTAGGGTGGCCTCTGGACCATTTAATAAGCCACCACGTAACCCATGTAGCCATGTAATCCTTCCACTGCCAGCTGACTGGATAATCACAAAGTGTTGCTAGAGCAAGTTGGCAGGAGCATTGTCTTGGGACTCATATTGGTCCTTGTCACTGCCAGGCAACAGACAGGACTATTTCTCTCCAAATTTTCTAGATATTTTGAAAAATCTGTTCTTCTCGGGGAAAAAACAGTTAACCAGACATGCAAATAATCTCTATGCTAATCTAAATGCTCTTACCCTGGTTTTGATTTTTTTATTTTTTTATTTTTTACTTTGAATTTGATTTTTACTTTGGACATTGTAGGACAAAATGTATGCCAAATAAGCTTATTGTACAGCATCAAGAATCTCAGAGTGCTCAAACTTTCCGGGCTATTACATACAAGAGGCTCTTTCACCACTGCTTGCTTGCTATTTTCTTTTATTTATTTTGGGATTAAAAGAGAGTTTAAAAGTATCCAGCCCTCATGTCAGGGTTGTCAGTGAAGCAAAGACAATTCTGCTCATCCCTCTCAGTCCTGTATTCTGGATGTGCTGGTTACATCCATACGAGCAAGTAAAATAGGTCAGGCAATGTCCTTTAGTGCTGCCTATGATATGGCATATCATAGCTTGTTTTGCACAGCCAGGCTGTCCTCCCACACCAAAACAGAGCCCAGACTGTCTCTGGGGAGCAGCATACCCAACTAGGTGGGCCAAAATTGTGCCAGGAATGCACCAACGGCTTAATAATGCGGCCCTGCTTTTACCTGTGCTCATGACCCACTTAGTATTGTGGTACAGGTGAAGCTGTTTGGTCTGTGCTTTTGTCAGTTCATTGCAGTGCTGCTACATCATTGCAAGGGAGCAAGGCACAGCTTGTTGGGTGAGGCAAAAGGTTTTAAAGACAGGTGCTTGCTTTGATAAACACCTCCTGGCAAATGGTGCCCCACTCTGAAGTTGACCAAAAACTTCTTGTAGGTGTTAAGTGGGCCAAACTTTCCACTTTTTCTTTCTCCTTGTAGGGTTCCCAACACCAAAGTTACTCTCCTGCTATTTCAACACATCACTAAACAGTTACCGTAAGGGGACCAAGCCCTTTACATGTGCAGTTGGGGGGCCAGGGAAATTACATGTTTTGTAAGGGTATTCATGTGCTTTAGCATATTTCTAGAAAGAGAAATTCAGTTGTAGGTAAACAAAATAGGCATGATGGGTATAAGCACTTATTGGCCAGAATTAGGAGGAATTTTAGAAAAAATCTGCTGTGACAGCCTTCTGGTTAAGGCTGGAGGCAATCTGTTTACTACTGTCATTAGGACGGTAGCTATTTGTTGGTATAATAAATGCGTGATATTACTTACAGTAGTGCTAGTTTCTTGTAAACTTCAGACATGTCCTATGATCCCTATTTTATGCAAGCTTGATTTGAAAGGCTATTGAAATTTCAGGAAAAACTTCTAGGAATTAATCTTCCTTGACTGCAGGCAGTAGAGGTGTAGCACGAGGTACGCCTCTAGAGCTACACGAGGTCTGCTTGCTCCAGGCTTCCTTTGTAGTTAAAAGTAGAAAAGTCAGCAGGTCTAGGGCGTGATTCATGTGACCTATTTTAGGGATGAATTATATCCCATTTCCATTGACTGCATGGGCAGCCTAGATGATGAGCTTAGATACAGATGGCTGTGCTGTGGATGTTAGCATTTAATTAGAGGACAGGCTGGGACTGGGGTGGGATTTGTTTGTGATAACTGAGACTGAAACTTGTCAAATAATAGATGATTAACAACACGGTTGACAGAAGTCTGGTTGCTCCCTGTCACAGTGCTCATCAGTATGCTGAAACTCAGCATGGAACACCCGCCCCCCCCCCGGCCTTGGTACCTGCTTTTGTGGAACACCTGGCTCCATGCTGGTTATTCACAATAATTTATTTAAATTTCTTGTTGTAAGTAGATGAACAGGAAACTGCATGCATGGTTTTTCTCCAGGAAAAAGACTCCAGACTGTGAAACTTCCTGTTGACAAGACAACTTCCTGCTGTTTCGGAGGAAAGGATTATTCAGAAATGTATGTGACTTCTGCCAGTGACGGGATGGATAAAGAGTGGCTTTCACGGCAGCCACAGGCTGGTGGGATTTTCAAGGTGAATGATATTTTTTCCTGTCTTTTTAGAAGGCCATTTTTTCCCTCCTGCATTTTTCAGGTAGCAAACCAGTTGGAGTGGTGGGAAGCAGGAGGAGGATGGTTGTTAGAACATCTGTCCTATATGTTAAACTATTGTTCGTATTTTTGGTTCCTGTTGCAGGATGAGAAAGTTAAATGTATTTAGAGATTTGAAAATACTTTTGGGTTTAAAATTTGTAACAATGCTGATACTGCAAATTTTCTATGCCATCACCTCTTTCTACTTCTGCCCCTCCCAACACAGTTTGAGTTTTCTACTTTTTATGGAAAGAATGTGTAAATACTTCTGTGTCTTAATCAATGGCAGACAAAAGCATCTGCCTTTATTTACTTTCTAGTTAGCTATAACTAAATTATCTCTTTAAAAAGTTATCACCTTGGGATTTATTTTAAAGCCCTGCTCTATGTGTGCATACTGAAGGTTACATTGTGAATTGCAGAATGAAGGCTTAGTAGTATCTGAGAAGAGGCTTTTGGGGAATGGTCTCTGGCCTGCGATTACTGAGCTTTACAGAAAGAGCATAGGTTGAAGTTCCTGGCTGTGATGAGCTGCCGTGTGCAAAATATAGTAGGGTGTCAAGTTGGAGGACACAGTCCTTTTCTAAATTAAAGCATGTCTAGTTGTGAAAGAAAAGCAAGTGCCTGTTAGTGGTGAATTATTGCACTAATCTTTTTTTCTCCTCTTTGTTTTAATAGATAACAGGGCTAGGTGTAAAAGGAGTCCCACCATATCCATTTGCAGGTTGAATATACACTCTTCAGAATGGATTAGAGAGGACTGACGTAAGCAGGACAAGTTGCAAGGTCTTATTCTGGTGTTCAGCATTTTTTGCTTTGAAACCGTAACACAATTATAACATCTCATCAGGAATAGATGAAAATCTACTGAAATACGTGGAATATTTTAAAACTGGCCTTTTTTCCCCCCTTTAAACTCTATTACTGTAAATACCTGATGGTGCTTTTTCTGTTGTGCTAAAAAGATTCTCACCCTATAAACTACTGAATGTTGTAACTCTTTTATGATTAAATAATGTTTTAATATCTTTTCTTTTTATTGTTTATTCACCCATCTCATTTGCCACTTATGCTATACTGATTTATGGATTAAACTACTTGTACTGTCTCTTTTACATATTTTCAAAGTTCCTCATAAAATATCCATTTGTGGTCTTACTGCTGCTTTAACTGGAACTTGATTTGTCCCATGATGTTCTCAACAACTGAAACATTAATACCTATTACTGTGCGCCTGCAGTTTCCTTTTTACATTACATTTTTAAGGCCTCAGCTGTGGTTGTACGTAAATTAACTCTGATCGGCTGGAGCCGATTATCATCTCTCCCCAGTGCATGTCACTGTGTTGCTCATTTTGTTAAACATGAACCCAAACTTTTGGGATCAAGAACAATATCTTTGTTCATCCTCTGAAGGTCTCAGCCTGTTCTGGGGAGATCCGTGATGACAGGAAAGCATCAGGCATTTTTGGCTGTTTGAGTTTAAAAGAAAATGCCGCCTGCACATACCTCCTGCTGAACCAAACTCCCCCACAGCAGCCAGAGAGGCAAGAGGGGCCTGCATGCCGAAATGGCCACTGCTTCTACAAATGTGCAGGAAAGGGAAGTTTTATTGTAATTTCTTCACAGCACCTGTTGTAAATGGCAAGCTTATTCACTGGATTGCTTTTTTGTTGGTAACTTCAGGCCTGTATGTGCTGAAACAACTGTGATGTAGCTCAGTTGGTTTTTAAACTGCAAGATTTTGCTCTTGGCATGTTAGATGTTTCCGTGCTTGTGCACCTCTACCTGCAGGTCCCTGACCCTGTTCTGCTGTGAGGGTAACCCACTGACTGCCAAGAGAGCCTGTGGCTGTGCGTTTTCTCTGCAGGTAGCTCCAAGAATTGGTATATCGTGGTTTTCCAGTGTGTCTCTGCAAGACTGCTGGAGTTAGTTTCTCTCTGCTGGATCTGCTTGTGTCTGCCTTGCCCCCTGAGTGTGCAGTGGGCGACTCAGCTGCTAGCCCCTGGGTCACACTGAAGCCTTGGTGCTGCTTTGAACCAAGGGTTCAAAGGTGACTTTGTGCAAGTCACCATTTTCCCTCTTTAAAGCATGTGGGGGTATGTCTTGGCAGCGGGAAAAATAGAAGGTTTAAGCAGCCCCACTTCAGGGTAGAAGATGAGCATGAAGTGGTGAAGGAAGCTGGGGCTTGTTCTTTTTGAGTACCCGCCATCCTTCGTTTACTTTACGTGCTACGAGGTAATCCCAGCACAGTAGAGGGAAAGTTTATGAGTTGAGGGAGATGGTGAATGTGGCAAATTTAGGGCTCTGATCTCACTGAAGTCATGAACCTGGTGCTAACTGCAGCTCAGGAACCATGCCGTAGGGCTACTGTGGTTGATCGCTAATGGACATTCAGAGATGCAGCAGAAAATAAGTAGGCATAAACATAAATAAGCTCCCCTCCCTCTGCCATTGCTGTCATGTTGCAAAGGTTGCCCCATGAGGTTTTGTACCTGTGCTCACCCTCACCCCACTGCAATGGCAGTAGGGTGATTGCCAGCACAACACACAGCATCTGCTGATCCTTTTTTGTTGTTGTTGCTGCACTAGAAAGGTAGCAGCAACAGCTTGTACAGGCATGAAAGCTCTGGTCAAAGATTAGTTTGTCACCGCAGGCCAAGAGGCACCCAGGAGACATAGGGAGGATGTGGCTGCTGGAGCCCCTCATCCGCCCTGGGCAGAAGTCCGATGCGTGCGTGTCTCTGTGCTTGGGAGCGTGGGAGCAGGAGCAGGTAAAATAAGCTTCTGCAGACATTTTGCAAATAAATGCCACCTCCCCCTTCTGCAAGATCACCTGCTGGGCTTTGCTACACTGGTTTCACTGGCATCACATGAGCAGGAATAGCCAACTCTGCCAGGAGAGTTGTATTTTTGACGTTACCGAAATGCCCTGGGAGCACGCCTCGCCACAGCCTCCAGTGCAGAGGCCGTAGCTGCTTCCCGCGTCCCGGCCCCGAGGAGCCCAAACAGGCGCTGCCAGCGTATCTTGACTCGAGTCCCATGACAGAGCACCGGATCCAGCAAACCAGAGCTGAGCAGTTGCCCATTCCCTCAATTAGGAAGGCTTCCTGACTTTTGTTTAATCCCTCGCTTATTAATGGCGCTCACCTCTTTGATCAAAGACTTGCACTGATTTCAGTTAGGGTTGAGCAAGAACCCAGTGACAGGAAAGGCTGTATCAGGAGGAGCAGCTGCTGTGCCCCGAAGGGTTTCTTCAGCCTCGTGACCAAAATCTATAGTCATAGGTGAAGCGTATTTATTCCCAACCAAGCTGGAGAAAACTCAAGTAATCCTTTGCTGGCAAAATAGCTCTGCTGAAATAAAAGCAGGCGGCACTGACTGCCCAGGGAGCTCCGGTTCTTCCCATTTTGAGCACTGGGGAGGGACCAGGCCCTTCCTACCAAAGGGCGAAGCCACGAGGAGATAAGCCTTGGCTTCACTTCTGGATAACGCTGTCGAGTTGGATATTGCCGGGGTGAGTAGCTACACCTGTGTCTGTCTGGGGTTTTTAATAACTGAGTCTTCATTAACTCTAACTATGCCTGTTGTCGTCTCCAAGAGGGAGACAACCACAGAAGATTACTGTCTAGGTGAACAATGACTGTAAGAGATTGGGACAATCAAATTATATGCAAAGTCAAGTTTCTAGAGTAATGACAGCTGGGGTGGACCCTTAAGGGGAATAAGTGACACAAATGTAATTTGGGGAGTTGTGGAAAAAAAAAAAAAAAAAGAGGGGAACGATGGATTTACTAAATATTTGCAAAGCTGCAGTAACAAACTCAGACCTGTTGTCTGAGCACATGCCTGTAGGTAACAAGACAAATATAATTATTTAAATACCACATTAGTGTATGTGGTACACTAATGCCTTGATACGCTCTCCCAACTACACTCTGTCGATAAAAACTAGGGACTATAAAAAGAAGTGGTAGGAGTTGCATCAGAGGAGACCAAAGCAGTGGGAAAGGAGAGAGGACGGCACCCCAGAAGGAGACGCTGTGGTGGGGCATCAGCCAGAGGTACAGCAGCATGTGGCCACCTTTGGCCAACTTTACTATAAACTTCTGCTTTGCAACCCAGCAACGTTAGAAACAAATGAAGTGCATGGCAGGGGTAGGCTCTTTACATTGTGGTAATAATTAAAAGAATAGCTGACTGGCTAGCAACAGATACATGCACCTGCTGCTGCGGGGTTGCACCATTTGTCAACAGCATCCGCAAAGCCTTTGAGACATGTCTCCTCCTAAAGTGACTGACCTCTAGAAAGGTAGACATGGGACGTTGAAATGGCGTGCCGAAGGTGGGAGATGTGATACTTGTGCTGGTGTAAGAGATGGTGCAAAATGCGGTGGGGGCATCCCCAGAGCAATTGCAGCCACCCAAGTAAACGAGAGAGACGTGCTCTGGTAGTGTTTTCACGGCTGCTGTCCTGCCTAGTGCTGCTGATCTGGCATCCAAGCTGCTTGCCAGGAAAGCAGCATATGCTTTTTTTTTTTCAGTTGTGGTGAGGTGAATGCTTCATCCCTCTGCATGACTTGATTTTACTTTGCCACAGCCGGTGGTGGGGAAGTCAGTCAAGTCACCAGAAGAAAAGAGCTGAACGGGAAATGTGGTTTTCTCCATCAAAATTCCTTTAGAAAAAATGCTGTGGGAAATATTTTGCAGGAAAAAAGATGCTTTTTTTTTTTCCTGCAGCTGAGATCCAGTTGCTTTTCTTTTTAGATTAAAGCAGTTAAAATTGTTGTAAACCAGAATTTTCCTTTTGAATATGTCTTCCAGCTGAAAATGCTGTGAAAAAAAGATGCCTATTGTTCTACATGAACCTCCCTTCAAAGTTATCATTTAGGTTAAAAGAAGGGGAGAGTAATGTGAAAAATGTTGTGAGAGCAAGCAGAGACAGAGGGTTCACACTGAAATTAGATGGAGCCGATGGCTCGGGCTGGGAGGCCAAGGAAGGCTGTGAAGGGTCCTCAAGGCGCCCACAACCACTTTGCTTGTAATGCAGCCACCCTGGCAGGAGTTTAACTGGGAAATATTACTGGCTTTTTCACTAGAAGTGTTTGGATTTGTCTCTGTTTTAAGGCTGTAATTTCTTAATCTCCAATTTTGGATCGACGGTGACTATGACAGGATAATACTAGGTCTATCTCAGCTATTTGCTTATGTGGGAAAAATGTTCATCCTGTGAATCATTTGAACATCAAATTAAAATGCTCATTAAAGTCTTGCACGAGTAAAGAAATGCATTGCTCTTGCATGCTGGTTTGGGGCCAATTCCTCCCAGGTGCCTTCTGCCCTCGCTGAATGTGGTGGGGGCAGCGACTGCCAGCAGCAACCTGCCTCCTGCCTCCTCCCATCGCCGCAGTAGGCAGGACCCGCAGGGGTTCCTTGTCACCAAAACGCTGGTGGTGGCCCCGGCTCACTGCCCGGCTTGCACTCTGTCCCCACGGCATGCCTGCCCCCGTCCCCACCTTGGGGGACCCGCTGCCACCTACCTCTGCTGAGCGGGGCTGGGAGGGAGAAGGCACTCGGCATCTTCCACCTGCACCTCCCACAGACAAAAAAATGGCAAATGCCAAAGCAGGGAAAAAATAAAAGTCTTAAAAGCCAAGCAAGATATTGCCATCCAGCAGCATCCGTAGCAATCGCCGAGGCTCCCTGGGTGTGCTCTGGGCAGCAGCTTGCAAGTCTCCACCACCGGAGCAGGGATCGGGCTTTGCATATTTGAGGTGAGGAGCCCTTCGAGGAGAGCAGGTGACTTGGCACTTGAGAAGATTGTGGCACAGCTGGGAAGTCTTAGTGATGCTAATATGCCTTAATCACAAGAATGTTTTTCCTTATCATTCAAAATGACTTGTACTACAAAACCTTCCCCTGCATCTTTTGTTAACCTCCCTTTTTTATCACTCGAGACATTCATTTGCCCCTAAATTTGGGAAGACTGGGCTAGCCCTTGGGGGAACCGAATGGTGCGACATCTCAGTTTCTCTCTCCTGCTCTCATGACATGAGAAAAATACTGAGCAAGGATTTTTCCCTATCACATGTTCTGCTGCTGGCACTGTGAAGCAGACCATTCAGAAGGGCTTTGGTCCATGCCTCATCATTCATGTGACTGCTGACTGAAAACAAAATGTAAAAGGTTACCTGCTCGGTGCAGATAACATCAACTATTGCAACCATTTTTAATCGTCGCTGAAAACAGCAGCCGGTTTCATTGGACCAGCACTGGAAAAGAGACACCAACCGAGGTCTTGCAATATTTTCCTCAGCAGGTGTGTTGATGTGGTGAACTGCAGAGTTCACATAGGTGTCCTCCAGCTTGTTATAAATATTCAGTTGTTTGACAGAGGGAAAAGGCAGTTCTTAAAATTCCTTGGTTTACACAGACGGTTGTTTCATTGTACGCACATTAAAAGCTTTAGCTGTCTGCCTGCATATTCAAAGCTTCAGCTTGAAATTAAAAATGAAATGATGTGTGCTTGCATGGGGGAGAGAGTTAGAGAAACAGCAAAGAAACCGTTTAAGGCCAGTCATTCATTTGTATTTTATTTGTATCTTAGGCGTACTGAAATGATCAATTTTTGTCCAGATCGTTTGAAAAGGGATGTGGTCTGAGGATTAGAAAGGCTGTTTTCAAATAGCTAGCAGAAAGAGGTTTTAGTATTTAGAGCAGACTGGATGTTTTTATGTTAGTTTTTCATTCCTAACAGGAAATTTTTCTTATGGTCTTCAAATTCTGGTAACTTTAAACAGTTTAACTTGGAAAATGTTTCAGTGATGCCTGTCAGCCCCTTAGTCTCCGTAAGGGATTTAGGCACGAGTGCAGGAGTCTAGAACGCCAACAAAATGTTGCAGAGAGGATATAAGCAGGGTGAATGTGAGGTTTTTATCCGCAGGGATTTTGTCTGGGGAGAATACGGCAGGATTTGGTGCTTTCTGCTTGGCATTGCTCTTTTATTCCCTGCACGCTCATCCCTGATGAGTCGGTGCTGTGCCAAGCAGGGTGCAAGGTGTCGCACAAAAAGGTGCCAGGTGGGAGAATGCCTGGGGAGTGATGAAGCTGGGATGTTTTGAACAAGGCTTTTTGGGGTCATTTCCTCATTTTTCCCTCTGAGATGCTGTAGTCTGTGAAGCGCTGCAGCTGCGTAGCTCTATGGGGTGACGGCAGGGAGGGTGAGGCAGGAGGTGGACCTCCAGGCATGGGGGGACCAGGGCCTGCATCCCTGCCGGCTTGTGGGGACTCTTTTGGAGGGCAGTACTGCCTCTTAGCGTTGGGCAACTCTTCCTGTTAAAAGCCTTTATTTTCAGCTGCTCGTAAAAATTAGTGAAACCTCAGCCAGCAAGGCACAAATCTTCCCTTCTGGTTTCCCTCTTCTTAAAGACGGGGGAAATTTGAGCCAAAACATTCAGCTGTTTGGAAAAAAAACCCCACAGCTGGAGGGACACGTGGGAGCTATTTCTTTGGTGGACAGGAGAGACGCCGAGGCTGGACGTGCAGCTGGGGTAGATGGACAGGCGGTGAGGCTCGGTGGGACAGGGCAGGTCTCCGCAGCATCGGGGGGAGAGCATGAGAGGGGTAAGCAGGCAGCTGGTGCAGGCAGGTTGGTTTCTCCCCTGCCTGTGCCTTGTGAAACAGCTGGCAATGGCGTGGTGGCATGTGGGATGGGTCTGTGAATCGGTATTTTACCATGGCTTATCTGCCAGGCCCCTGTTTTGTTGCTGCAGAAGCTGGGGAAGGGACAGTAAATGAAACTGGGGCTGGTGGGATGAGGAAAGTTTAATAAGGCTCAGCTGGGTCAGTGAAACAACTGATGAGGCAAATACACAGCAGCTGCTGCAGATCTGGACATTCTGCCTCTGTGGGAGCCGTGTGGATGCCGGGCTGCTGCCGCCGAACCCCATTTTCCCATGGGGGCGAGAGCAGCTCTGTGTTTTCCAGACCATGATACAATAAGGTCAGTGTTGTGTCTCCAAGCCTTGGGTCCCAAATACGGCAGCCACATGACACAAAACTTTAACCCAAGAGAAGCTCACTCCTCCAGCTGGGGCATGGCTTAACAGGTTTTAGGCGGTTTTACTGGTATCTTGCTGTGTATCCTCATTTACGCTTTAGACTGATGCTGTTCGCCTGCGTGGAGCAGCTCGCTGCCCGGCCTCTTGTGGCTATTTCTCTTGGCAGGGAGAAGGATATATTTGATAAATGGGTTGTTTGGACCTTACCTTGGCCGTGTGACTCCTTGTCACGGGTGCCTGGGGCTGGGGAGCAGAGAAGATCCCTGGTCCCCAGCGCTGGCGTTTCTACTCACAGTGATTATTGGCTCTTCCCACGTACTTTGAAGCGCATTAATGCCAATTAATTATCTGTAAACCTTATCACCGGCTCACCTGCTAGGAAACAATGCCTGCCTGAAGACAGTAATCCGTCGGAATAGTGTTATGTCAGGGACTGGCTGCCTCCCAGGAAATATCTCTCCGATCTGTGGATAAATTTGTGCCTGGGCGGGCAGGTGCAGCAGCGTCCTCGTCTCCATTAGCGGTGACAGGCAGCCAGTAGGTCCCTTGCTTTTGTGAGAGCCGAGCGGCGGAGGCTGTCGCTCACATCCCACGCCGCAGCAGGGGCAGGGCAGGCCCAGGGGCCAAGCTGCCTGTTTTGGGGGGCATCAAGGGGCTCTGAGCACAAACGTGAGGGACTGGGCACCCTGTGCTCGGGTGGTGGCTGGTGTCCCCACGGCCACCCTGCTGCAACGGGGACGGGGGGACATGGCAGCCCGGGCATGAACAACCCGTGGCAGGAGCAGGCGCCCGGGATGGACGCTTCATAGGCCACTTCGCCCCCGAAGCAGCGACTGGGGTAATTACACCCCGCAGCCTGGCACAGGGTGAAATTTGGAGTCTGCGGCAGGGGTTGGAGCCATGGCTAGGGCGGTGAAGGGGCTGACGAAGATGAAGCGCTTGGAGGGAAAACAAAGCAGCAGGATTTCAAAGGCAGGAGCCTTCCCTGGTGTTTGCATATTCACGCTGGCTCTGTGGGAACAGGCACTTGGTCTGCAGCGGCCTCGGTGGCAAACTGCAGTCGGTATTGTGGGTGTGTATGTGACTGTGGAGCAAGTCAATGGGTCTGCGTTAATAAGGCGGAGTCTTGTTTTTCCACAAAAAGGCTTCTGTCTCATCGGTGCTGCTGCCCACCGGTCCCTCCCCATGGTCTGGGGGACCCTTGGGATCACCGATACCCTGCCGACAGCTTGTTCCCGGCCCAGGGCCGTGTCCGCAGCACTGCCTTGCCTGGAGGCAGGTGCCTCAGCAGCAGCTCTGGTTGAAAGTCTCTCGCCTAGGGAAGGTTTGCTAAGGAGAAGCCTTGGTGCTTCAAGCTCAGTTCCAGCCATGAGGCCATGGAAGTGTCACAGGAACCTCCTAAATTACTCTGTCATGTGGGATTTGGAGGTCTTTGCCATTTACAAGTTCTGCTTTTAAGCATTGTAGGCATGAAAACCCCGCACAATGAGAGCTTTTCATTAAATCCGTTATCAGCTCTCTTCCCCTCAGACCATGTCCTCCTCCATCAAAATCGAATCCGTTGTGAAGGAGAAGAACAGGATGGGAGAGTGCCCGGTCTGGGAAGAAAGGGAGAGCGCACTCGTCTATGTAGACATTAACTCACAGAAAGTTTGCCGCTGGAGCCCACTCACCAACGAGGTGCAGAGCGTGTCTGTGGGTAAGAGCCCATACTCACTGCTTCATCCTGGGAGTCTTCTCTGTCCGCCCCTGCCCACCCCTCCCGGGAGGAGTTCCGCACCATGGTGGTCCCCCTTACTTTCCATGGGGCCACACGCCCTGTCCTCCCACGACGTGTTGCTGAGCATGGTGTGGCCCGAGCCAGCCAAGCAGAGGGGACCGTGCTCAGGTGGGGAGGGCCGTGCACATGTTGTCCTTCCTTGCTAAGCCCAAATGGGAAGGCATGTTTCATTTGGGACCTGCAGAGGAAAAGCTACAGTCCTGATGGCTGTGTCTGCCCAGAAGGTGGAAAGATCTGGGGAACACAGAGCCAGCGAGATGTGCTAACGATCCCGGGGAGAAGGATCTTAGCATCAACTCAGCCTTTCCTGGGTTGGGGATGTCCCAGTCAAGCCCAGATGCCCTCGGTGAGGTGGGGAGGGGTAGGGCTGACTGATGGCCCCAGAGCCGCCCGCCATCTCCCACTCCCTCTCACCCACAGATGCTCGCGTCGGTTCAGTGGCACTGCGGCAGTGCGGGGGCTATGTCATTGCCCTGGGGACCAGGTTTGCCTTTCTGGACTGGGACACCCAGGCGGTCACCACCATCCTCGAGCTTGAGCAGAATAAACCCAACAACAGGTTCAATGATGGGAAAGTGGATCCAAAAGGGAGGTTTTTTGCTGGTAAGTTCCTGGCAGAAATTTCCCCCAGAGCAAAAAGGAACTAATTACAGTGTATTTTATATAGTGCATTTTATTCCATGTTCTCAGTTCCTCTGTTGAGTTCCCCGCAAAAACCACCGTCACGAGCACCGTCACGAGCGTGAGCCGCCTTGTAACGCTCTGCTCGGTTATTGCCGGAGGGAGGAGGAGAAGGGACCCTGCATCCTCTGACCTGAATGAGGACAGGGGCTGTTGACAAGGGCTGTCTGGCAGGAAGGCTCCCCTTCTGCTTGGTGGATGGTGTTTTTCAAATGTCTGCCTCCACGGGATGTGAAAAGGTGGTGAAGGGCTCACGCAGGTGGGAAGATTTCTGGAGGTGTAGAGGAGGATGCAGTGCCTAGAGCAGAAGATGAGCTGCGGCTTGCACCCTTCGTGTACAGCCTCCCCCAGTTACCCATGGGAAACAGGGATGTGGGGAGAGATCCTCAGCCTCCTTCCTGAAAGCAAGAGGGACTTTTGCCACCAGTTGCAATGCAGCCAGGACCCCCTTGTGCTTTTTCTCCTCCCATATAAATGATGAGCCAAGCACAGGAATCCATGCTGGAAGCAGAGAGCGACTGATGGGAGTGAAAATAGCTCTGTATTTGTTTTGCCAGCCAGCCTTTTCTTCTTATTCAAATTTGCCAAAAATCAGGAATTTCATTTGGTTCATGGTTATGCTTGAGGTCTGACATGTCACTAGAGTTAAGAGCAAGAATAAGAGAGAAAAGTCTGCTTTGCACACCCGTTCCTAGCTGAGTGCGGTGGATCAATGCTTTCAACAGGGTTTTTGGCCAAGTGTTAGACAGCAAGCTCATGAGGTCTTCTAAAAGGGAAGGCCAACAGAGACAGTCTGTCACAGTAAAAAGAAGGTGTAAATGCCCCCCTCAAGTGCTTCCTGTCCCGTCGCTGCAGAGCTCTTTCCTTTCTGGAGAAGCGAGAATCAGAAACTAAATAACAAGCATAACACTGGGGGATAAATTCAGGAAGAAAAAAATCTCACTATTGTGGTATTCTCCACTTGATTCTGAGATAACCATGATTTACAGCAGCTGTATTTTAAGGTCAGAGCCCATTTAAATGATGAAAGTAGCCTACAAAGAGCAACAACAAAAAGAGCACAGGATGGTTTCCTGCATCTTGGCTTTTGCTGTGAGCAAAACCTCAGCCCCTGGCATGTTGTGGTGCTCCTTTGGGTCTTTGGTGTCTGCGACTTAAACTTCATGGCAATGCAGAAACTCGCTCTTTCCTTGGCCAGGATCACCTCTACGGGAGGCAGCTACTCCTGACCTGCTCCTTTTCCTCCTTCTCATCGATCTGGTGGCACCTGGTTAGTCCCTTTCTCCCTAGGACCTCTTAGTAACAGAGGAGGTTTTTGATCAAGCGTGGGGAACAACCTTCTACTTTCTAACTGGCACTCCCATTTCCATTTCAGGTACGATGGCTGAAGAGACGGCACCGGGGGTCCGAGCGAGGCGGCAAGGCGCTCTCTATACCCTTTTCCCCGACCATTCAGTAATAAAGCAGTTAGACCAGGTGGACATCTCCAATGGTCTGGATTGGTCCCTGGACCACAGGACCTTCTTTCACATTGACAGCCTGGCATATGCTGTGCATGCCTTCAGCTATGATGTGCACACTGGAAAGATTGGTACACGTGCTTTTCTAAATTTGTTGACAAGTAGAGCTATTACTCTTTCTGCAACAAGACCTGGGCCTGTAAGATGCAGTGATTTATTTGACAGATCTCATCTTCCAGTTACAGCTTGTCAGCAAGCTGACTGTGATTTTTTTCAAATTTATTTACACACCAGGTGTATTTGGTGAACAAACTTTTGACAATCCTTCAACTTACTTTCATCTGGATAGGTGGCTCATATTCAGACCTGTTCTAGGAGTTGCAGGGAAGAAGCCATTTATACTGCAGAGAATTACCTTATAGGATGCTATTTATTCTTGAGTGCCATCTACTGGAATGCTTTGATTGTACTAGCTCCATAAATACAAACACAGAATATGCACGCATGTATATCACAGGAATGGATTTAAAGAATCAAGTTATCATTGTGACTAAGGTTTCCCAATTCTGAAATTTAAATTGCCTTCAGAAGTCTGGCAAATTTAACTTAAATTCATTTCCTGGACAAATGTGTTTTATTATATCTGCAAAAAGGAAAATTTAAGTGCAAGCAAAATGGATGTAACTTCATTTCAAAACTCTGTGAAATATTTTTGTGCTGTATCAACCTGTTATACTGCATGGGAATTTAAATGGGCTGAACTGCCTTTGTACTCTAATGAGTGTGGACTTTGTGTAATCATGGGTGAAAATTGTACAAAATAATTACATTCACTTAGATTTCATTTTGCTGAGGAAATCCGTTCTACAGATTTTAGGTTATAAGATTTCTAAAGAAGATTTAATGTAACTATGCCCCCTCAAATACAAAAACATAATGAATTTGAGCTTCCTAGCCTCGGCTTTATGCTGGTGACTCTCTATTTTTGGGTGGAGTAATGGCCATAAGGCGCTGGGTCAGAGTAGGCAGACCGCTGCCCGTGGGCACTGCTCCATGGACCATGCATGTGCCCACTAACCCATCTGCACTGCAGCCTAGACCGCTAGTGGTTGGTGTCCCGGCTTAATCAAAACCGGTAGCTGCATTGGCCATTAAAAAGTAAAGTTCTTGATCTTTAGCTAGCAGAGATTGCTTATCACCAACATTTAAACCCAAGCCATTATTTATGTGATACTGCTCATAAAAAGACATCCAGGCTGCCATGAGCAATGAAAGTCCAGGAAAAGTTATTGCACTTGCAGGAGTCATGGTATGACAGGCAGCTAGTGGGTTAACAAGAGGGACAGGGGCATTTTGTTCTCTTCTCTTGGTAAAATAACAGGAGCCCTAATTCAGTACAATCCCAAACTGCAATGGCTCTACTGCAGGCTTGTTTCTGCCAGGCTAAGTTAGGCTTTTAGCAAGTGATACACATTTTGCAGCACGTCTTTCTCACAGAAAATGAACTTATCTGTTTGCAAGAGCGTGGCAGATGTTAGACTGGGATCTGATACAGAACTGGTAGCAGCCCACGTAACACTGGTTTCGTAACTCTCCCTGCAGCCTGCCCCAAACTTTTGTACCATCTAGAAAAGGAGGAGCAAATGCCCGATGGGATGTGCATAGACGCAGAAGGGAAGCTCTGGGTGGCCTGTATTGATGGTGGGAGAGTCATTCGTATAGACCCAGAGACAGGTAAGGCCTCCAACACCTACATGCCATGAATGTGAGAGGAAAGGCAGCCAGGAGGAATGGTTTGAAGATGCCTTGAGCATCAATGGTCCAGGCTCTGACCACATGGAGAGCCCATGCTGCCTCATGATGTTGGGTAACCCTACTCCCACAGGCTTCTGATACAGCACACCCACTTCTTAATAATGCCACTAAAAAAAAAAAAATAAATGCAAGAAATATAAACCTGCAATTAAAAAAAGAAAAAAATTGTCAGCGTTGAAATGTTTAACTGGGAAATGCTCTTAGGGAATGACAGCCATCCCAGGCCAGGTGTCTCTGCCCTTCCTGGCTTCACATACTGTATTGCTTCATTTTGAAAAAAGGAAATGAAGCTTCGCAGATATAGGGGAGAGGCCGAAAAATAGTTAGAGATGAGGCAGATGAAGGAATTTGATTTTCCCACAAACTGTCCTTTAGGATATGGCCTTTGTCTGAAGGGGAGATGCCTTCTGAGTAAATGCCACATCTGTGCCATGTGCACTAATAGTACATTCATATTTACATGCTTTCTAGAAAATGGACATTAGAAAACAATTGCACATTTTTCCCAGGAAAAAGAATCCAAACTGTGAGGCTGCCTACTCCGAGGATCACCTCGTGCTGCTTTGGTGGAAAAGACTACTCAGAAATGTATGTGACTTCTGCATACGATGGACTGGATGAGACCACCTTAGCCAAGGAGCCTCATGCAGGAGAGATTTTCAAGGTGAGCAGATTTTCTTTCTTTCCATACATCAGACCTGCCAAGCCTCGCGCTCTGAGGGTGAGATGCCCCCGGCTGCCCTCGCTCATCCTGCTCACCTGACGTGCTGATCCAGATGTGTTGTTTGTCCCCTGGCTGGGCACAGCTGTTTTTGCACAGCTGCTCATGCATTTGCAAAGAAGATTTGGAAAAATTGCTAGTAATAGTTGATATGTTGGTTAGCTGAAGTCGGTATCCAGTCAGGATCTGAAGGCAGCCAGTGGATCTGGATTTGCCCTGTATAAAATATTCTGTAATACACTGTAAGGAATTGGGTCTTACTCCTACGTCTTACTATATTTTCATCAGTTTTGTAAATTTCACTCCCTTAATTCTCAGGTTTTAATTGTGCCAGGAAATCTAAATGTCTACAGCACAGATTGCTCCTTTAAAAATTATATGCTTAAATTCACCAGGGTTTGCCTCCCAATCCCAAAACTTTTGGGATTTTTTTAGTCTGTTAAAAGTGGTTGCTACATTTTGAGAAACTAATAGTCCACATTTTTGTCTGAAACTTGTTTCTCTCTTCATTTTTCAGTCCATTAGCAAAAAGTACATCAGGAGAATAAAATGCAGTTCTTAATTCCCTGAAAGTTGACAACAGCATGAAAGGGAAGGGTTGTAAATGAGGGGAAATGAAAAAAAAAAACAATCCCACCCAAACTGTATTATCAGTTTGGCAATAGGATGAACACATGTTCCAGGAGGGATGGAGATGTAGTCTGGGATCTGGGACCTTCTAGTTGAAAGCAGTGCTTGGAGCAGATTTCTCATGGCTGAGAACTGATAGATTTTTCAAGCAGCGATGTTTAGGAGCCCACAGGAGAATTAAATGAGCCTTGCCTTTTTTATCTCTGTTCCTTGGTTCTCCAGTTGTAGAAAGGAATTGGTATTTTCCAAACTCACATTTGTCTTGCATGGGCAAAGCACGTTAAAAGTTACTATGACTTGTTTGGTTAATAGGGAGATAAGGACTACATGTAAGGGCCAGAGATGATGTTTAAATTAGCAAAATTATTGAGTGGTGCTTGATAATCTTAAAGATTGTAATCTTAAAGAGTTCTAAAGAACTCCATGTAATGACACTTTTTTGGCTCCTCTTGAAGCAGGGGACCCTCCACGTAGGGTTAGATTGCTATGATATTTGTTGTACAACATTTGAATGTTTTCATTGCACTCAGTTGGAGGTTTATCTGTTTCCTTTCTTTTATTTTTTTTTTTTTTTAAACAGATAACAGGCCTGGGTGTGAAAGGGATCCCACAGAATTTCTATGCTGCTTGAACATTGACGCTAAATAACAAAGAAGAAATGCTTGCATCTTGTAGTAACTCTGATAAGGATGAGTCCAATGAACTACAGAATTTAGCAGTGTGAGGATTTCTAAACCCATATTTGAGAGCATGCTTATTTGGAATGGAAGATATTCCTTCTTCTGTGGGCCTGTGGCTTGATGCAATAGGTTAGAGAGATAAAGTTAATCTGTGTTACACCTTGATAGCTTTTGTGACTTTCCATAAACCTCTTCAAGCTTGAGCTTAGTTTTGTTGAACTTTGGGATGACCAGCTCTGAATTTTCAAGTCTGTGTGGTTCCTGAAGCAGAATCTGACTCCTGCTTTGTCTTGTCATGTTACAGTGAAGTACCAGCAATGATATCGCAGATTTTAATAAACATTTTAAGAGTGGTGACTTGAACCGGACTGCTGCTCTGCTGTGGGACTCTCCCCAAGGTGTTTTCTTGGTGATCAGACCTATTTGTAGTATCCAGACTCCTTTTTTACATCCTTGCTAGCCTGTTTCCATTTGCTTTGTCATGAATTCTTCTGTCGTGTCTTTAGGACACCATTTATGCTGCTGAAAATAAACTATGCAACCATATTTAAAATATACTTACAGATATTTTTTTCAGCATTCAGATATTACCATGAAAATGCTGAATGACCACACAAAGTGAGGGTACAAACAGACTGTGAGCTACCAGGATGGCCTGTGATACCAAAAACGGATGCTAGGTAGAGTTGTCCTGTCAGGGGTCATATTTACACCCGTACACATGGATTTCCCTCTGCTTTACATATCTTCTTATTGCATGCATGGCTTCACCTTCTTATTCCCCTTCTTATAATGCTCTTCCTCTCCTATTTCAAGTATTTTCCTCCTTTTTCCCTTTTCCCGTTAGATGTTCTTTTTGTTTTCTTCCCCTGAGCTTCTCTCTCCACTTAGAGTAATCTTACTTTTTGTCAGCTTTCTTCTGTCTCTTTGTGTTCGTCCATATTGCTCAGTATTGAGTTTGAAGTCCTTGTGCCTGCCTTCAGTGCTGTATATATCTGCCCAGGTTTCTTGCTGCATTACTCACACCTCTTCTTCTCTGGGAGGGCAAATCTGGCCTATCAACATTTCTCCTTTTGCCCCGTGTGCAGGGTTTTCTCCCACACCAAAGCTGACTCCTGAATTTGGGTTTTCCCAAAAGGCCTCAGCATACCTGCCAGGAGCCAGGTCCTGTCCAAAAGCTGGCCAGACTGAGCGGGCGAGCAATGGAAGTGGAGAAATTGCTCACCTCTTCCCATTGCTTCTACTGCATGGTCTGCAGACAGGGCAGAAATAGCATCTTGCATGTAATGAAATGCACTTTGGAAAATGCTGACAGATGAGCCTGTGTAAAAACAGAGAGTGCTGTGGAGGGGGTCTCTCAGTGTTGCCTGGCTTTGTGCAGACCTGGGTCCCGACAAGGCTATCCTTGTCTCCTACAACTCCATGACCCTCAGTTCATTTCCCAGTGAGCAGGAGCTGATTATACCACAGTGCTGCAGAAAGCACAATGTCAAGGTGTACTTTTAGAGGCTATTTAAATAACGACCCAACACTATGCTGGTTTCACTGAACCATTGTGATCCTTCCATTATTTGAGAATGCTTGAGACCTGTAGATGTCCAGTGAAATCTAGCCTTTGCATTGAATTTGCTATCTTTTTACTGCCTGGAAAGATACACAGCACATAATACATTTTCAGATCCTTCATTCTGATACTTTGTGATGTTACAAAGAAGTCAATAGTGCTCATCATTTACCAGAGCAGATGTTTCAGTGTCTTTCTCTGAGGTATTTTGCCTTTCCACTACTGCTATTCAAAGCCTTGTGTTAGCCCTCAGACACTATGAGCAGGGAGTAAGTACTCGACGCCTCACGAGGATAATCTCCCACAATAACCTATGCATGGAAGAGCGGAGAAACTGTAGTTAGCAGAAGTGTTCAAAACAGTTTGCATGGGGCTATATGCAGATCGCCCCTAGAATTAGCTATTTTCTCCAGCATCCCTCTCCTGGCCAGGGGGCCCTCATAGCAGTTTTGAAAGAACCATGCTGGGTTGATTTCTTCCTTTTAAAATACCCACAGTGCCCAACTCTCTGCCTGCTGACAAGCAGGAGATCTGGTTCTGAGCTTTGATCAGGCAGAGGGCAGGTCAAACCACATGTCCCAGGACAATGTCCTACCCATTTCGAAGGGGGATATGATGTGGGGAAGGTTAGGTGGTATTTTTGGCCCCTCCAATTGAACTGGGCCACAGTCCAGAAAGAAATTGGAGATCCAGGGGGGCCAAGAGGGGAGCTTTATTCACTAAGGACTATTGAATTCACTAAGCGCTTGGCCATTGAACAGGATCTTCCAAAGTGCGTCATTTCAATGCAGTTACCTGAAGTCTACTGTAAAACCCACGTTAGCAACTTCTCAGACACTTAGTCTAGATGATTACATTAGGTCATTAGCAAGCACTTTGCTTCTTCATTACTTGACCAGATAATTAGTAAAACAGGATAAAGGCTCTTGGCCCATCACTCTGCTTCACTCCTACCTTGCCCTGGAAAGGAGGTGAGTTCATAGAGCTGCACAAAGACAACTTGATTGAGAAATAAATTGTTCAGCTCATTCTAATGTTTGCTCAACAACTGGGCAGTTGTTTTTTTTTTTCCCCTAGTCGTAATTCCAATAGTAATTAAGCTGCTGGGGGTTCTTAAGAGCAAAGGTGTTAAATGCCCTTTGGCACAGTGTCAATGCCAAACTGGTATAAGGAACAACATTGACAATTATGCAAGATTTCCTGTTTACCCAGTCTGGAGAGGAATGTGAAGGCAGGATGTTTGGAGGCAAGTGTCCTAACCTTTAATTAAAAAAAAACAGTAGGAAGTGTGTGCAGATAGTTTATTTAATAAAAAATACCCAATTATTTGCAAAATTGCCTGTCCACTAGGCTATTTGCTCTTCCAGAAAAGGAAAGTAGATCGTTTTAAAACTATTTGCTCTTGAGAAATCCTTAATACCCTTATAATTTTTTTCTAGAGCTTCCCCAGGCATGCAAACCAGGCTCACTGATTTGTAATTCTCCAGCCACTCCTTCTTCCATCTCTAAAGGGAGAGAGACACTGTGCATGCTGCTCTCAGACTCCAAGGTCTGAGTGCTTTGGGGTCTCTCTTGTAGCACGGCTTCCTAAAGAAAGGTTTGAAGATGAATTTCTCTCTGTTACCCAAAGGTCCACTACTTCTCTTCAGATTTCAGAAGTTGCTGTTTTGTGATTTTGCTTCCTAAGAAAAAAATGTGTTGACTGAAAACCACGGTGGGACTATTCTCCAGCCTCGTTAACCAAAGTGAGACAAAGGCCCTTTGCCTTGAGCAGGATGAAGGCATGAAGGAAGGGGGTGTAGGACTGGGTTCATTCCCTTTGCCCATGTGGGGAACAATACGGTATCAACAGTCCTTGGTGAGGATACACTCTGAGACGGTTACTGGGTGACTGACTACGTGGCTGGTGTGGGTCAGCCCGACATGGTGAGAAGCATGGCAGGGAGGATGCTGCCCAGGGGTAACCTGCTGATGGAGTACGTCCCCAACGTGGATCACAGGCAGAACATAAAACAGCTTGTCATCAACATAGCAGTGACTGATGGGAGCTGGCTTCCCTTGTAAGGGATTGGTCTGTACATCCAGCCTTTTATAAGCTTTTCTAAGTATTTACTACGTTTAATGTATATTTAACCTATACCAGGCTGGATAAATCTTACTTCTCTTGCATTCTTTTGTGTTGGGAATAGGCTTTCAACTGGGAAGATTTTGGTCCTTGTGTTTTCTAGCTCTTGTGGGACAACCTGACTGCCTTTTCTTGCTTTTCTGAAAAGATGCTTTTTTGAGAAAACTTATTAAATCTAAACCGAGGGTCTCCAAATATTCATAAGTGCAGCTAGGATGTGAATGAAGTTGGTTAAACATCACAGCTGTGCTGGCATTGCTGCTGCACCCACGTGCTGTCACAGGCCTGGAATTGGCAAATGCAGGGATGTAAGGTTTGCTTCACCAGCTTTTACTGTTGTGCCTAGGACTCCGGGCAGGAAAGAAGGTGTAAAAATATTTCTTAATCCTGGATAAGGAGACATAATCATTTTTCTAGCAATCTTTGTTTATCTATTTCTTCTTCTGATTATCTACTTTGTCTTAAAGAGAAACTGTAAAGATGGTCTCTTTGCTAATGAGAGAGGGGACAGACACAAGTTAGCTGACTTTTAACTAAAAAATTCACAAGTGCTATCTTTTGTGGGTAAATAAGTCCCTGCCAGAAAAAAAGAGGTAGCTGCCCTGCTGAAACGACCTGGCTTTGCATAGTTTGTTTATTTTACCTTGACCCTATCATGCTCCATACTCACATCTAGATCTTTGCTACCTTCTTGCTGTTATCTCCCTGTGTCAATGTGGACTGAGATTTCAGAGGTTAATAATGCACGGCCTACAAAGGGCAGACGTGTGAACTCTATTCCCATGAAAATACTCTTGGAAAATGAGAAGCCACTTGCCCTATGAACTATTAACAGGACTAGATGACCTGTGGGGTGACTTTGGTCAGCAGATGGGCCTGACGGGGAAAATGGCTGCAGGAGCAAAAGGAATCTCCTTGGGAGGTGTATGAGTGGAAACTGGGTGTCCACAAAAGAACGGCTGAAGGGTGAAAATAGCTGTAGATTAATTTATTTTGTCTAAGATTGTAGAATGCTTGAGCTGCTTAAAGTACTGGTTTATTGAGTTTGTTTGTGCTGCGTGTTGCAGTATTGACAACCTGAAAGTCAAAGAAACAGTTGGTGTTGATGTCAGGTTCTTCTCCTGCACCAAAATAAGACTCATGCGAGCTGTAAAGCAAGCAGCGATAACCTCTGAGGAGGTAAGACCCTCATCCTCATCAGCTGCTGTCTTCTTAAAGAACAAAGTGTTCAACTCTGTGTTGAGTAGTACCCAAGTCATGTTAGGGAAGAGAGGATATGGGCGAATTCCCTGTCAAGACTGGTATCTTCTGGAAAGAGCTGATATCACAGCAGTGATACACTGGAAGGATTTTGAGATGAAAGGATAGAGGAAGAGCTATCAGAGGTGACACTTAACCTGGAACATGGAAGCTGAGGTGATGATGCAGAGAAATGTGAAAGCACAGAGAGGGGAAGGTCATGTTGCTGGCAGGTGTGGGAAAAGGCAAGTGACAGGAAGGTGGGCTCCATAATTTGGAAGTAAAGCTTGAACTGGAAAAATTGTACCTGGAGGGACACTTAGGACTCAGAGGAAACTGAAGATGCTTGCCCCATCCTCTGCAGGGCTTTGCTTCCCTGCTGATAGTTTCTTGTATCCAAAGGGAGATGGTGGTGGGGGAAAAGCTGAACTGCCCTCTCCCATGCTTCTTGCAAAGCCTTCCCTCTTTTTAAAATCACCTCAGACCCAAACAGCTGGGCTGGTCCACAAGGGACCCATTTGTATCTAGTATGATGAGGAGGGTCAGTGCAGGGTGTGGGACTACGGAGAATGATGGAGTTATCCCCACGTCAACGCCATTGGGGTGACATGGTCACATTAAGAGTTTGGAACAGTGACAGGCAAGATACAAGAAAGTCAAGGTGTGTGAGGTTGGTCTGGAGCTGATAAGGGGAACCTTGTCTGTTTTATGAGGTGCTGGGCTGGCTTCTGTTTTGGGATGCTGGGCATCTTGGGAAGCATTCCCTGGTCTGAGAGTATTTATCTTTGCTCTAGGAAAATGAGGGTGTATATGGACCCAGAAGCTTTCCATGTTGCAGGCACTACCAGTTCCTGCTAGAAAGCCTGATCAGTGGCCTTCCTCCTCCTGGTTTTCCCCATCTGTAGAGGCCTGTGGGTGGCTTTTGAGCTATCTCCTGAATGCCTTGCCAGATGCTGTGTGGCCAGGAAAGGGCAGACTAACTTTGGCCAGTCCTGCCTTATGCCATGCTTCGTGCCTGTGCCTGGACCCCCCTTCAGTCATCTTTCTACGCTATCCTGCCCCAGCACTTGCATATGCTTCTTTGGAGCAGCTTGGACTTGCTCATGTGATGGGAACTCAGGAACGCCAATACAATCACTGGAAATATGACATAAAATCATTTTTTCAATGCCTGTACAGAAAGGCTTGAGCAGGTGTTTGCTTTCTCTTAGGAGCCACAAACCAACAGTGGAAGCTCCAGATGACTTGGGATATTGCTGTGGAGAAATGGAGTGAAAACCATGAAGATTAGTTTGAGATGATACTGTAGCATGAATGTTTTGGGGGACAGTGCATTTTTTTCTCAGTGATCCAGCATAAATTACTCCTTCTGTCAAAAAAAAAAAAAAATAGAGTACTATGGACAAACTTGACTGTGCTATCTTGGCTTGGGGAAGGTTGTACTTTTGCTGGCCTAGAACAGTTTAGGATCTGGAATTGTGTCTTCTGGTGTGGGATCACTTAATACTCTGCAGGCTGTGCTCCGGGGAGGACTGGCCGCAGCTGTGTGCTCTTGTCCCCTCTGCCAGACTCCCACCTGGGCCAGGGCTCTCTCCGCTTCTCCAGACAGCTCGTTTGTGCTCTTTGATGAAAGATTATTGCTTTGAAACCAACAAATTCTTCACTGTGTGGAGACAAGAAACAGGCAGCTCTAGGGTGTAACTCAGCAGGCCGATTTTAGATGTCTACTCGAAGCTAGTGAATTACACCTTTTAATTATTTACTCCCTTTGATTGCACTAACACCTGGTGGGTTTTGGCAACATGGGGACTGCAGTAGGGTTTGGTAATGGGAACTAGTGGGATTAACTGCTGAGAGAAGAAAAGGCAAAAATTAATGGCCAGGAAAGCTGATAGCAAGTCTTGCAGACTCCATCCTTCCTCCTCTGGCTGCTGCTCCTGTTGTTCCATCTTCCTCCCACTTGCTGCTGATGCCAATGAGGTCTGTTTGTACCCACTTTCACAAGAATGAGTGGGAGTAACTTGAGTCAGCTCTGAGTGTGTCCTTACCGCTTCTTCAGTGTAGGTGATCTCTGCCCAGCATGCAGGCATCGAAGTTGCCAGGGGCAGTTTTGAGGTGGCTATCCTAGGAATTGGCTCTTGATTTTCCTTAAGAGGCAGGTCACTGAGAAAAAGTTGCTATTTTCTACAATCTGTCACTAGGGATTTCTCAGCAGGGCAGAAAGTAAACCTCTTGTTTAATTTAATAAATAGCTTTATCCATTTCAACTTCACATTTCCATGTACAGTTGCTTGCTGATGCAAAAATGATGTCCTAAAGTGAGCCATAGTTCATAAGGCACATTTCCTGTCACATTAGTGACCTTTCTAATAAGTAAAAGCACATAGGGTAATTTTATAAACTTCTCATTTATTTTCAGCATCTGCTTTAAATGTTTGTATGTGGTTCAGGGGTGGAGGAGGAATTAATGTCAAAAAATGCTAGATTCACTGAAGTTCTTTCCTTTAAAAATAGGGAGTTCTGTTGTTCATTCTTCTATTATTATTCTTAGGGTAAGCTAGTGACTAGGATGATTCCTCTTAAATGATGTTACTTACAAATATCTTTTAAATCACTTCACCCATTTAAAAGAAAACATGATCTACAAGGTGACCTGTTTTTACCGGATAAGATTAGGAGAGACTGAGTTACGGTGATGCACTGACCTCTGTTGGCATTAACCTCTCTTACTGAAACTCCTCTTAAATGCTGAATTTGATACTCCAGAAAATAGATGACACATCCGAGACAAGACCTGAGGCAGAATCAGTTCACGATGAAGCCATATTCCGATGCCACAGTAAATCTAACACCGTGACTCTTCAACCAGTTCACTGTTCTTGGGCATAATGACACACAGTGTTGGTTTCTTAACCCACCCCCCCTCAATCAGATGTTTTAAATATGCCAGAAAAGCTGGGTGATTTCTTTTGGACCAGCAGGCTCTGCGATGGACCAGGTATTGGCTGTCTGTCCTTCTGCGGCTGGCATAAAGCCAGGCTGTGAAGAAAAAGCACACACAACAGCTCCGTCAGATGCTCTGGCTAATGGTGAACTGCGTGCCCATGCCTGACTCCAGCCTGTTTTGTACTGCCACATCATCCCGTCGTATGTTGATCCAATATGAACTGCCAGGCATGCCTGTCCATGCAGTGTTGGCCTGCTGTCAGCAAACTTCTTCTCTGCAACACCCTAAAGCAACTTTGACCAATTAGCTCTAATTAGAGCTGCTTCTCTCCTGGAGACAGCTTGTCAGGGGAGCTAGTTGCCATAAGCATTAAAGGAGCTTGGTGGAGAGAAATGAGCATTTCCAGGCTGCAGTTTGTCTGATTTTCGTTTGGGATGGGATGACTTGCTCTCTGGAGGTTGCTCTCTACAACAGCCTCTGCTGTGTGGCTCCAATCCTCCAGTGGGAATGACTTCCAGGTGCATGCTACGTTTGCCTCAGATGAAACTCCAGGTGATGCCAAGATCTGATGGGTGAAGCAATCAAAATGCTGCTAAAGAGCATAGTACCCTCAGGAAAATGAAGACTTTGTGTGCATAGGGAGGGATGACAGTGGGAGATGGTTCTGTGAACTTTGGCTGCCCTAGTACAAGGAGCTTTCCTTTGCTGTCTGCCTATACAAGGACTAAATACTTGGGAAATTTCTGTTTAGGAGATATCTGTACTCTTCTCCATTCCCCTGGGGGCACCTGCATGCACAACTTGGGCGGGGGGGCTTTGTATGTATTTAAGAAACTCCTCAGAGACTTCTAGGCTTACTGAGTAACTGGGGGAAAATACATGAATCCATATTTCATTTGTACTTCTGGCAGTCCACAGGCATTTCAAAGAGAAGCTGTGCCTGTTGCTGTGGGTAGCCTTTGGAGATAAGTTTTAAAGAAGAGTGGAGAAAGAAACAGGCTCTCCAGCCCCCATTTCTCATCTAGAAAGCAAAATTGTTAGCTTTTGTATTGGAAGGAAACCTGCCTAATCAAGACGAGAGGGACAGTAACATGCAGGGACATGCCTGCTCATGCGCTGCTCAAAGTGGAGGCTGAGACTCAGCTGCTCTGTCAGAATATGAGTCATGTTTTTATTTGTGTTTTTCTGAGCCTGACTTGAGAAAGCTCTTGTAAGAAATTTTAAAGCCCTTGACATCACTCTGCACTTCTGCAAGACAAGAGCCTGACATTTCAGCCTAGGTGTTGGATTAAATGATAACTGGAGATTGTGTAAATACTTCTACTTAACCATGATTATCATGCCAAGGCCTTGTGCAAGCTGGGGGCTTCTGCTGTTGGTCTGGTTCCACTAATGCATGCCATTAAGATAGCAGCTCTGTCTGTACCACTGTGGGTTAGGTCGTCTTTGAAGCCACTGGTGGGAAGCCCACAGGGGAGGAACTGAGGGAAGAACCACACCCTGACCACGAAAGCTTGCTATCAGGCTGAATCTGCGTGGTATACAGAGCCCACAAATAACACCTGAGCAAAGGTAAGCTGCAAGCATGCTGTTCTCCTGTTGTACACAAGCATATCCCTGGTCTCAGTTCTCTAGGCAGTCATGCTCTGGTAGGCAAGGCAATGAAAGGGAACACAGACCGCTCCATAGATATGCTTGTCCAGCTCTATCCTAAATTTCCTCTAGAATTACCGTCTTCTAAACTCTCTCTGTGAGAGCAAAGGGACTTGCATTTCTCAGCCTCATGCTAACAGCCGCAAGCCTGAAAGCATTTGTGGGGTTTTATGCTTACTTTCATTTTAAAAATGAGGAAGCTCAGGACTGCAGGGTGAAGAGTGAGTGAGCTTCACACATTTTGATGCCTTATGGATATGTTCTCAGAAAAATTGTTATCCTTTCAGGACCATTGTTTTCCCTTTTGCCCAGCTGAGTGATTTCATAGCTTTAACTAATGATCTCACAATCTGTTTTCAAGTTGCAGTAGTAGTAGTGTTATCCAACAAACAGGGTTCATTTACCTGGTGTGCAAGCCAATAACACAGAGAGTTGAGGTCTTTTCAAATTAATTTCATTGACTTGCATGAATGGGTGTCTGTCTCAAGACAGCACACCCTTGTCTCAAAAATTCTCACATGTATACACTTAACTAATACATATTAATTGTTATTTTCCTTAATTATTAGTTCTTTCTTCTTCGCCCCTCATGTAAATTAGTGTGCAGTCTCTGTCTTCTTCCTTCATTGTCTTCTTTTGAGTAGGTGGTATCATTTAAGTAGGAGGTCAATGAGTCGGTCATCATGATCTCCGCCTGTAGGAATTACCTTTTGCCTACTTCTTCCCTAATCTTGGCAGTTCCAAGCGGTTCTTCAAGGTTTATTGACCAGACCACAGCCCATTACCTTTTCTGAGATAAACATAAAGCCCCATTGTCTAGTAGTTAGTTCCTAAACTCTAAATCATGTCTAGTTATTGTTTCCCTATTTTAAAGATTAACTGACAGGGGCTGTACACAAGACTTTGCAGCTCCCTGGTTATTTCAATCATATTATACATATTAATAACAGTAGGAACATGGCGCTAGCACTTTCCCTTCCCAGTAGTCTCTCGGTGGGTAAAATGTGAATGCAGACAGCAGAACCATGTTTCATTTTTAGCCATCTGCTTGCTCTCCAAAGGCCAGGTCTTGCCTGTGCTCCACTCTAGCATGGTGGTATCTTGCTACCCTTTTTCCCTACCTGCCACTGTGAGCCACCATGGGCGACTGTTTTAAATTTATCAGACTTCCCATCATAGGCAAAAAACTTTGGCTGCCTCTGTCCTGAAGTACAGGCTTTTCTCTCCTCGTTGTCCAAATTAAGGGACCTGCTCAAGCTCCTTGTACAGAAATAAGCACAGAGATTTGTACGCGTGGCCAGATCTCACCTTGACATGGGTCTGGAACACAACCCTATTGTGCTCCTCAACCCCAGAGCTGAGAAACAGCTTTGTGTCCCAAGCTGTAGGCATAGTCCTTGCAGATCACAGGACCCAGTGGGAGAAAGCAGGTTTGGAAAGGAGCAAGCTTACAAGTATGAGGCAGACCTTTTTGCATCCCTTTGTTGACTGTACGAAGGAAAGCAGATGTTTTGAAAGATGACTGAGTTTCCTTGCTGAGATGATCAGCACTGAAAAGGAAAGGGACAAGCAGCAGGAAGAAAAGTGAGGTTGGAGACCATGGTCATTCCACTGAAGAAGGAAGGGCACCCGTAATGTGAGTCTTTAGTAAACTGGTGCCCTTAGGAAGGGCTTCCAGGGGGCGGAAACCAGTTGGAAAACTTCAGTAGCGGTGTGTCTCCGTTTGAGCCAATCATCTGAAATAGGTTAGATGAATGGCATGCTAGACGTGTCTTTTCTCTCTTGTTGACTTCAGGGGTAAGTTAGCTTGCATTCAGAAATTGCTGGGAAGAAAGAGAAAATATGACGGGAGGAGAGACAGGCGTACGACAGTGTGGCTGTGTATACCCCACCTGCTAAAAAGAAACCCAATTTAAAAATCAAGTTGGTCTGGCAAGGTGTATGTCCCATGAGGCTAGGACTGTTTGGCTTTCACTGTGTCAGCCTCCTTCTAATTCTCTGTTTGTCCCGTCCCGTCTCCTGGCCTGGAACGTGGTTGGAGGCTCACAGTGCAGCTTGGGGTGGACAGGCTCTCGGGGGGGGTTCCAGTCCAACCTCCTGCCAAAGCCAGGCAGCTCGGGGTGGGATGGGCTGCTCAGGGCTTGGTCCACGTGGTGCTGCAGCACAGCTACGCGAGGAGATGACTACAGCATCTCAGATGTAAAGGCCTATAAGGTAGATGTTTAAAGCTGTATCACCGGGACCTCTCTCTAGACGGGGTCCCAGCAGCAAGCACACCCTATGGTGTACAGCTATCTGCAAGGCGATCAGCCCCCTCCAGCTATGGCAGAGGAAAGAAAGAGAAAATAAACTTTCTCAAACTTTCTGCCCTCTTGGTCCTTCTGTGTGACCTCCACAGGAGACAAGCAATGTCCACTCCTCTGTATTTGGCCCAAAATCGAAGGGCCTGTTAATCAGGTTATCAAAACATTAAACAAAGACTTTTTTCAAGAACCTCTTGCTATGGCTGATATAATTTTTACTGAACTCGGGTTGTGGTTTAAAAAGTGCTGGGAGTAAGAGAATAGGAAGAAAGACAGTACAAGATAAGGCAACTGCATAAACCTCATTTCTGTAAAAAAAACCAAACCAAAACCTGTAGTCACTAAGTTCCATTTCCTATAAACCACCAATTGTTTGGGGTTGTGTTTGTGTTAACCTCCTTTCCCCACTAGTTGAGCCCTGGGCTTTATGTGAGCTTCCTGTCAGTATGGAGCAGAGACTGAAAATAAGGGTCTAACCCTGTAGCCTGATGCAAAGTTTTGTCTACATCAGAGGACCTGAGGACCATTTCAGGATCAGAAATGCTTCAAGTATATTTATAGCAATGTCTGAGCCTGTAGCTGATGGTTCTCATCACACCCACGAACTGAATGAAATTCTCTCGTCTCGATAACACAGCTATTCATATAAAAAAAGTTAATAAGTGCAACAGTGAACAGTGGGCGTGCCAGCATGTTCTTCACTTGTAACCAGGGAACAGGAAAAACTTGCATTTCAACTTGCCGCAAATGTCCTTGCTCCCTGCAGCTTCTAACATGTATGCTGTAATAAATGTGCTCATATGCTCCTGTAAGTGAGATTTATTACTGTGCTTTATTACTATGAATTGATTAGTTGCCATTGCCATGAACACTGCAGGTAAAATAGATATGGAGGTAAGTAACTGTAAGAAAAAACAGCTTTGTTTTTACAGCAAAACCTGACGGTCAGGAACATCCTAATCCATGGAAAGCCAATTTTTAAACCAGACGATAGTCTTCAGACTTAAGTCTTTTGTAGCATTTGGTACATTTATAAGAGGTAGTGGATTTTTTTCCTGATAGGGCAGGGGGTGGTTAGAAGAGCCTTAGTGGACTGTGGTTTCTAGGCCATGTTGATAGAAAAAAAGGCCCAGTAATACCTATCGAGTAGTTTATAAATGCCTATGCTATAAATTACTACCCTGTGGTAGTGTGGGAGGTCACTATGGTGCTTTGTTACTCTATAATAAAATAAATAAATTTAATAAAAGATGAAGTACTTTCCTAAGTTATCTGGCCCCCTTGGAAACTTATGTCATTTTTATGTTGTAGATCTTAGCCTTTAATATCAGCAGTGTCTGACCCAGAGTGACATCCTGAGCTCAACTGCTACCAGCCCTGCACCTAAAATCTCTGCCATGGATGACTTGTACTGTTTGCAGTGTGAAGTTCTGTTGGGAGATAAACCTCTACTGCAGGTCACCACAGATCATGCCTGCACTGCCCAAGACATCCATCCTTGCATCCTTTTTCTCACGTGCCCCAACATACATGAAATGCACACAGACACCAAACAGAAGCACCACGTCTATGAAACTGCAACAGGTACAGCTTTGCAGCACACGGAATAGGGCTGGTTCTGCACGAAGGACTGTCCTGATTTTAGCTGGAATAAAGTTAATTTTCCTCCTAGCAGCTGGTATAGTCCTGTGTTTTGGATTTAGGATGAGAGGAATGTTGATAACACACTGATGTTTTAGTTCTTACTAAGTGGTGTTTATAATAACTCAAGGACTTTTCAACTTCTCATACTGCCCTGCCAGCGGAGGCTGGGAGTGCACAAGAAATTGGGAGAGGACACAGCCAGGACAGCTGACCCCAACTGGCCAAAGGTATATTCTATACCATGTGACGTCATGTCCAGTATATAAACTGGGGGGAGCTACCTGGGGGGCACCACATCTTGGTGATTGGCTGGGCACCTGTCAGCAGGTTGTGAGCAATTGTATTGTGCATCATTTGTATATTCTATTATTATTATTATTATTTTCCCTTCCTTTTCTGTCCTATTAAACTGTCTTTATTTCAACCCATGGGTTTTACTCCCCCCCCCCCAATTCTCTCCCCCATCCTGGGGGAGGCGGGGGGAGGGGGGGTGTAAGCAAGCAGCTGTGTGGTGCTTAATTGTCGGCTGGGGGTAAAACCTGACAAGGACCCAGTTTAGCTGACCTGTATCAGCTTATGAGTCATCTCCATCCTGAACTGCGGCCCTTAAAAGGTCTTGCTCCATGGCAGGCTGTGGTTATGGTTGACAGTACAAATCAGTAATGCACGGGGAAAAAAGAACCCACTAACTTTAGAAGAATATTCACAGTTACTCCCCAATGATGAATTATGAGCCCAGAGCCATCAAGGCTTAACCTACATAAGAACCACAGGAGTTAAGGTCTGGATGGCTTAAAGACCCAGACACTCTGAGCTTTAACCTTTGCCCAGTGTCATATGTACTGGAAATTTGTCCCTGAGGACACAGGTGCCTAGTTTTCACAGCTGGTCACAGGAAGAAGGTGGGATGTTGTTCATGGCTGCTGAAGGACACAAGTCTTGCTCCCTCAGCTTCACCATAGTGATGAATTTAAGCATAAAGAGTCCTTCCTTCTCCTCCCCATGGTCTGCCACCAAGTTAGGAGCTGCACACAGGGAAAACATGGGCAGGGCATGGTCTCTTGATGGTCCTGCCTTTCCCAGGGTAATGCTGCAGACCCCCCCCTGCCCCGGCTGCTGCTTCTCGTGCCTCTCTGAGAGCTGCCTTCTTGCATGGAAGGTGTTGATCTACATTGTCCCTTCAGCTTCTCTAGGGATCAGGACATCAGAGTAGAGGGCTTTGTTTCTGACCTGCTCCAGCTAGCAAAAAAAAAAAAGAGATTAATGCAGAATGGGGAGTGTGGCAAGAAAACAGCTCAGGAATTTACCTTGTTCGCAGAATTTTGAAGGACTAGATAACAAATTAACAGAGCAAAGGGAAGAATGAGAGGAGGCGGTTTCCTTTCTCCCTGTAACTGGAAATCCTTTCTAGTGGACAGGAAAGCATTTATTTTTTGTGTCTCCCCAGTTTCTCTCTCTCTGTTGGAATGGGTTCTAGCAACAAAGCCTGGTTCTCCTCTTGCTCTTATCATCTCAGATGCTGGGTCTGAGGAGAGAGGTTTGTTTACCTCCCCTTTAAGCTTCTCTTTTTAGTAGGACACTACAAGCAGCTCTCCTGTGCATCTTGGAAGGGCTTTTAATGTCTTGTTTTAAACACTGCTGGTGTCAGACATGAAGGAAGCTGGCTTTACTAGATGTTTCCTAGGGCATTTTAACCCTACTTGTCAATACTGGTGTAGCTAAGTTGAAATTAAAATCTCATTTGCTTCTGGTTGAGAGGAAAACTGTCTGCCTGGACCTTGCTCCAAACCCACTGAAGCCTCACTTAACATTGGTGGGACTGGATCAAATCGGAGGAATTTGAGGATTTTCCCACCATTTTTTTCTTTTTCAAAAATTTTAATTAAAAATTCAACTCTAATTTTTCTCCTCCTTTCTGTTATTTTAAAATAAGTCAAAACATTTCCCCCATCTTGCAAAACTTTGATAAGAAAAAAACCCCATCTCATGTAGCCCTGGCTCTTGAGGATCCATCATGTGAAGGGAGCAGTATTGTACCCCATTGTCTAACCATCACAGCAGCATTTTTACCAGCCACTGAATTTTATCACTGAATTTGCCCGTTACAAATAAAGCCAGGGCTGTTTCTTCATGATGGCGTTGGCACACTGCGATGTGTTCAGGCAACCTAAATCCCACCCAAATCCTTCTGCCTTAGGTTTTCTGCCTGCTGGTGCCAGGTCGTCAGAGGCACCTCGTTGACAGGCAGCCCCCAGCACGGGGATCAGGTGCAAAGGAGGGTTCCGGAATGTGCCCCCCACCCTCATCAGATGCTGCTCACAGCATTGCAAGCTTGGAGTAGCCATCGTGGTCCAGTAACCCCAGAAACAAACACAGGGAACCAGAAACCAGCTCCCAGCAGGTCTGGGCTGCATTTTTTGATCTCCCAGGTCTTCTTATTGCCAGAGTGACTTCCCTAGAGCTGCAGGCTGCCTCCCTGCCGCCCCCCCCCGCTCTCAGGAGCCATCGTGGCTGCTGCCACTAGATATACAACCTTCTTTCAGAAATATCAAGCTGCCTTTTTTTTTTCCAAAGACAGAAATTAGGTGAGGGTTGAGAGGACCTATCAGTAAGTCAGGGCAGGGGCAAACACACGCATTGCCAGGGTGTTGCAAACGTCCCCAGAACAAACACTGCAAATCCAGGGAATTCAGTTAAGGTTGTTTAAATGCTTAGTGGCATTTCTGTATGTTATAGCATAAAGATGTGCTGTGTCTGAAAATAAAAAACTGGGATGGAAGAAAAAAGTCTCACGCAACATCCCAAATATTGTAACCGTTCTAAAAATATCACAGACCTCTAAGTCGTCTGAAAAATCAACTGATTTCTCCCAGGCTGTGTGGCATATTTTGGTAAGCCAAAGCTGTTTAAATGTATAAAGTCCAGTTTAAGGCTCTCTGACTGTTGTCACTGTGACTAACAAATCAGAAATTTTCACTCTGATCTACAGCTATAGATCAGACCTGCATTTCCATCCATGCCCGTGCTGAAGCTTCTGGTGCTGCCTGTTTTGACCCTCTTAGATGCTACCAGATTCAAACCTGTTCAGTACTGAATGCTTCAAAACCTGATAAGCTCCTTCTGGGTAAGTACTTCTTTGTCCAGTGCTTTTGAACTCCACTCATTTTAATGCAGACATTTATTTTGTAAGGCTGGTTAAGAAATCTTGGGCTTTTTCACCTTGAAATCTGCTTATCATTATTTCTGCAAATATTGCTAAAAGTTATCCTTGCCTTGACCCCTCCTCAGGAGACATGCTTATTCAGGGCTTAATCGCTTGCTGATTAATTTCCTGTCATTCCTCATTTTATGGGTTTCCTAAATCCCTCTAGGCAGATTGTGAGCTTAGGACTAAACCAGGAGCAACTCTCTTGACATCTCTAGTAATTCCAGTGCAAATGAAGAAGAACTGAGATCCAAACTCAGACTTGAAGGGATGGGAATTAGGAGGGTTTGGAGAGGCCTTGAGATTTTTTGATAGAATATTTCCATTGAGGTGCGACCTGCAAGATTGTTTCCACATCAGTCAGCAGATACTTCACATTACTACCGTGTAAAGTCCTGTTGTAATGCCTCCAGAATAAAAAGTTTTGGGGTTTCAGTTTCATGGTTCTTTTTAAGTTTTCTGTTATTCATTTCAAATCCACACAAAAATAGCTTTTAAACTTTCCTTTCTACAGTCATGTTTTCCCTGCTAGTCCCAACAACTTCACACAGGTTTGCTTTACAAGACCAGAACCGTGTCTGGCTGTACTGTATTCATCATGGTAGTATCCAGAGACTGCCTGCTGTATTGTCACACTCCATAGTCTTAACTTTCTAAGTAAATGAAGAATTAAAGTTGACTCTGTCTGAATTTTTCCTCCTAAGTTTTCTGTTTGAAATACTTTCCCATTTATTTCATTCCATGAAGAGCACAGTAATACTTCTCTGTAACTGTTCTCAGCTACTTTCTGTCATGGTGGTGCAAAACCACACAGCCTTTAAATAGCATCTTTCTTTCCTTCTCCTTTGCTCTACTTCATCCCTTTTGGCATTTCGTCCTTTTTGTGCCTAGCTTTACAATCTGCTGTGCATCTATTCTGCATCTACCTCCAGCTAGTTTTGTGATACTCTGTGAGAATTGATATATAAACAGCAGTCTGAACTGTGGCATAACCCTGAAGCCCAGGCAGCCCTGCCGTCCTGGGACTCACCAACAGGAACGACTCGGTTAGCTGAATGTTAAACTGCTCCGGCCGCTGTTGTTGGCACGGCAAGTTTTGCTCTGTATATGGACACTGCTCTTCCTTTTGCTCTGCCTCACGCAAAAATGAAATAGTGAAAAAGGAGTATCTGGAAAATACATCCTTGCATTAAGATGCACAACACTGCAGCAGCCTGAATTTTCCCTAGTCCTGACCACAGTAGGATCCCAGAGTGGTCAGATCCCAGTTCTGCTGTAGATGACCCTCTAGGAATGCTGCCCTGTGGGGGACAAAGGGAAGTTCATCTTCTCTGTCCATTCTTTCCATCAGAGTTTCAGCTCACCATTCTTTACTGAGGGAACTGTGTGTTTTAATGTGCTTTTGGAACAGGGAGATGAAGTAGGGGAGCTTCTTCCACCACCCTGGGAAGGCTGAGAAGGCACCCTCCTTCCAAAACCGCAGCAAGGATTTGCATGTTTGCCCCTACCTGCCGTTCACTCACTTCTTTGCCTCTTACACAGAAAAGCTTTTTGAGGAGCTTGGCTACATTTCTGCAAGGTACCATAGTAAATGCGAGTGAATTTCACCACGGACGAGGGGCTGCACAAGCTGAAGAGGAGGGAAAGAATTAGTGAAACTCTCTTGGGCAAAGCAGGCACTTAAGGGAGTTCATATCTGTATTTAGAAATATATATTTTGAGGGTTTTTCTGCAGTAATAGGCTTCAAATGCCGCTGAAGGATGGCTCCACGCTACTCCTTGCCGCTCCCCCCGCACCCCTTCGCCTCCCCCCGCCCGCGGGTCCCTCCCGCCCCAACGCACCGGCCGCGTCTCCGGCAGCTCCGCTTGACCGCGGCCACCTCCTCCTCTTCTTCCTCCCCTCTCTCGCCCCTCCTTCAGCTTCCTCAGCCCTGCCGTCACTCGGGGCGGGCAGTGCGGGGTTAGTGCCCGCTGCGGGAGCCCGGGGGGAGCGGGGCTGTGCGGGGCTGCCGGGAGAGCCGAGATGGAAACCTCGTCCTTCATCGCAGTAAGTAAAGCCGCTAAAAAAAAGAGGGGAGGGAGGAATCCGTCCTCCCGCAGGGTAGGACAGCGGGGTGCCCGGAGGGGTGCGGGGTCCCAGCTTCTCCCCTGGGATCAGCCCTGCGGCTGGTGGGCTGGCAGCTTGCTCCCGGCTGTGGCGGGTCGGGTAGTTCTTGTCGCGGTGTTCCCTGTAATTCCCGTGACGTTAGCCAGCTGCTGGGTCAGCTGCAGAAAATGTTTTAGTTATGTCATCATCCAGCATTCATTAATTATATTTCCCTCCTGGAACTGCGTGGTGTTTGGCTGTTGCCCAGCACTCCGGGCTGGGGGGCTGCGGGTGCGAGCCACGCTTCGGGCACAACCCGGGTGAGATCCCACCAGATGCTCTCGGTGTCCCGAGGTTAGAGGACAGTGATCTCTACTGGCTTTGCACATTTGCATGTTTTATTGCTTGTTTATTGTTTGTGCCCTGGTAGAGTCCTCAGAATGTAATTGCTGCCTGCGCTCAGACCACCCAAGGTCAGGTCAGAAAGCTGCCGTGAACGAGGGGAGCGAGGGTAGTTGTGGTGGGTTGACCCTGGCTGGACGCCAGGTGCCCACCAAAGCTGCTCTGTCCCTGCCCTCCTCGGCTGGACAGGGGAGAGAAAATATAACAAAGGGCTTGTGGGTCGAGATAAGGACAGGGAGAGATCACTCACCAATTACCATCACAAGCAAAACAGACTCGACATGGGGAAATTAGTTTAATTTATTACTAATCAAATCAGAGTAGGGTAATGAGAAATAAAACCAAATCTTAAAAGCACCTTCCCGCCATCCCTCCCTCCTGCCCGGCTCAACCCCCCTCCCGGTTCTCTCTCCCTCCTCCCCCCGGCAATGGGGGTTGGGGTCAGCTCACCACCCCTTGTCTCTGCCGCTCCTTCCTCCTCAGGGGAGGAGGACTCCGCACTCGGGCCCTGCTCCGCCGTGAGGTCCTTCCCATGGCGTGCAGTCCTTCAGGAGCACACTGCTCCAGCGTGGGTCCCTCCCACGGGCTGCAGTCCCTCAGGCCCAGACTGCTCCAGCGTGGGTCCCCTGTGGGGTCACAAGTCCTGCAGCAAACCTGCTCCAGCGTGGGCTCCTCTCTCCACGGGGCCACAGGTCCTGCCGGGAGCCTGCTCCAGCGTGGGTCCTTCCCACGGGGTCACAGCCTCCTTCGGGCCTCCCCCTGCTCTGGCGTGGGGTCCTCCCTTGTCTGCAGGTGGAGATCTGCTCCACCGTGGACCTCCCTGGGCTGCAGGGGGACAGCCTGCCTCACCATGGTCTTCCCCACGGGCTGCAGGGGAATCTCTGCTCTGGCGCCTGGAGCATCTCCTCCCCCTCCTTCTGCACTGACCTCGGTATCTGCAGGGCTGTTCCTCTCACATTCCAATCCTCTCACTCACAGCAGGTTCCCCTTCTTAAATCCATTCTCCAGAGGCACTACCACCGACGCTGATGGGCTCGGCCTTGGCCAGCAGCGGGTCCGTCTTGGAGCCAGCTGGTATTGGCTCTGTTGGACACGGGCGAAGCTTCCAGCAGCTTCTCACTGAAGCTACCCCAGTAGGCCCCCCGCTACCAAAGCCTTGCACACAAACTCAATACAGTAGTTAATCACAGCAAAGTGTGTAGGATGGGCTTGCCTGTCTGGAGGGAGGGGCATAAAGACATGATTCTCCTTGGCAAAGTTTAGGATTTAGTCATGAGAGGCGGTAGCTAATGGTTGTAATTTCATTCCTCCAGGCAAGCCTCAGTTTCTCCCTAAAGGATACCCCACACCTCAAACACAAGGTAGCAGCTGAGTTTGGAGGTGGTGGTGTGAACATCTAGGGCTTTGCATTGCACAGGGGATCAGGCCAAAATCTGGTCCAGTCACTTCTGTATGGGGCTTGATCAGCAGACGGCCGCGGTGCTGCTGCTCCTGCTGCGCACTGCCATCGGCTGCCATTCTCAGCCTCAGGGTGCTGCGGAGGGAGGTGGGAAGAAAAGGAGGAGGAGGAGAAAGAGGAGGAGGAGATGTGAATCTCACGTGTCTGTGTTTGCAGGACCACAGCATGGCTTTGTCTTGCCATTTCTGCTCCCTGCTGCCTTTTCCCAGGTCCAGCAGGATGCTCCTTGTGAAGTGCCCTGGTCCTGCAGAGATTGGGGCATCGATGGCAGCTTGTGCCAGGCTGAGAATCTGCTGCCAGTGGGTTTTGGCCTGGCAACACCGAGGGGTCTGTTGTACAGCCCCGCAAAGCCGATCATGGGACTTGCTGCCTCCTCAGCACGGGACAGCAGTGGGCTGTCCAGACGCGGTGGTGACTGGTGTGAGGGACTAGCATGGCAGAAAACCAGCTTTTTTCTGTTAGCTGTGAGACTGTGCCCGCATTAGCCCAAGCAAGGCGATGAGAGCCCGTGGCAGGAGGAGAGGGCGGCAGCAGGTAAACCTGCACCCTCGGACGCGTCCTGGGAGTGCTGTTGGTGCAAAGGAGCTTGTGCCGGGCTGAGGTGCGGCTGGCCGGCGGGCTTACGGGTCGCTGCTGCTCACTGGGGGGCTGTGTGCCTGCTCTGGGGGGGCCTGGGTGGCTTTGGGGAACAGAGGAATTAGGCAGCCCCAATGGCTCTGGAAAGGGAGCTGCAGATCCCGAGGAAAAGAGGAAAAGAATGCTTATAGTTCAGCTTCTAGTCTATGTACATGACCTGCCTAAGTGCTGCCATGTGCTGGAGTGTTGCATCCTCACAGCTCCTGTCAGCTTCAGAGCTGGGGAAGGAGAAAAACTATCCAGTCTTTTGCAACTACTAAATAGCAATGTTGTTCTTAGCATCTGCAGCCCCTGTCCACGCTGCTGCTCCACGGTAACATAGACTAGAGCAGAGCAGCCCTGGGTGAGCAGTGGTGTGTGGTCTGAGGAAGCACAAAACACAGGAAAAGGGGCCAAGATCAGCTGCAGGCTTCTGTTGTCTGAGCAAGGGGTCTGCAGGAGGCAGAAGCTCAGCATGTTAAACTCCAGAGCCAGAGGACAGATGAGTTGATCTGCCCGAGATCCGAACTTCTTTCCAAGAATAAGAATACCAGACGTGGCATATAGAGGCCACTTGCTTACGCAGGACAAAAAGATCTGCACCTTTTTTTTTTTAAATAAATCCATGGGAGTTTTTCCACTCAACTTTGCACTAGGCCCATCAAATATCTGGTTTTTAAAAAGGAGACAAAGGGAGCAAGGGGGGGTTTAAACCACTTCTTTCCTGCTTACGCAATGGCCTTGTGTGTACGGATAACCTCAGAGGTAGCTGCTCTCACCAGGAGGAAAGCCCCAGGTTACGCAGCAGACACGTGCAGCCTGTGTCACTGCTCCAGGGGTGCCGGGCATTTCCCTCAGCTGACACGGTCCCATTCTTAACTGGGCTGTCCGTACTTAGTGAGACCAATTGAAAGCCACACAAAGGCACAGCAGGACAGGCTAGATGAGTGATGCTATGTGCGTTGGCAGATATAAAAGCAGATTGTATCTGTTATGTGCGGTATGGACATAAAACTTAGGAATGCAATTCCTAAAGTTGCCTTTCAGATGACCCTATGTGTCTGCCAAAAAAAAAAAAAAAATCTACTGCACCGTGTTTAAGGAAATGTTCTTCATATAAACAGTATGGGTCACTTGTAAATCCAGAAAAACCAACCACCTCCCAAAAGCAACCTGAAGAATACTTTGCGGAGAAGCAATCTCAGGAATGACTGTGCTGAGATGCAGCAAAAGGGACCAGGCACCAGTGAGGATGTTTGGCAGAGCACAAAACCTGCACAAATACATATCTGACTGCCGTTGCTGTAGCAGACAAGAAGGAATCGTTCACAGTGACAGCTTTTCTGAAAAGGTTTAAAAAGGAACAGATGTTTCACACTGGAGGTAGGTTATTCCTCGTGATGCCACAATAGCCAATGTAGACAGTCATTTCTCCATACCAACGAAGCTGCACATATTTGTCTTGCCTCTATTTTTTTCTTTCAGTTGGTCAATATCTGAGCCTGAAGCTGGAACCCTTCCTTGGCATTGTGCTGGGACACAATGTTATCAAAAGCAGCTCATGTTGTGGCTGAGGAGCTCTTGACATTTTGCTGCAGCTACTTGAGAGGAGGGTTGACACAACTGCTTGAGAGAAGGGTTGACATTTTATAGCATATATAAATCCATTCTGCTTAGGTGCAACAATAGCATTAATTCAACCACAGTATATGGAATGGTTTATTCTTTTTCTTTTCTTTTTCCCTCCCAGAATACCCTATGAAGTCCTAGAGCAGGCACTAATGGAAGGCCCTTTGCAGACCTCCGTTCATGTGTGCCATGAATATGGTCAATGGATGTCACAATTACCAGAGAAGCTCTGGGATATTCCCCTCTATAACTTAGCTCTTCCAGGTAAAGATTAACTTTTGTTCTCCACTGTTTTGTTAGTGTGTCATTTAAGCATTGGAACATCCTGTTTGTCCCATTTCAGGATGGCTACATTTATTATTTGGGTCAGTGTGTGGGAGAAGGGCTTGAGGGAGGGTTTGTGTGATGTGTGCATGCATGTAAATACTTTTAGTCTGTAATGTTTGGGGTTTCTTGGAAGGGAGGGGAAAAAAAAGGATTTTTTTGTTTCATTTTGTTTTGAGGGAAGGAAAGAAAGAGGGACCTTTTTGCAGTCCCTGTGCATCATCTTGTCAGATCAGTGTTAATAACTGGAGCATTTGCTTATCTGGGTAATGGTGAGATTTTCCTAATTCGTTCTTGCCACTTCCTACATAATAAAATGGTTCCAAAAGGAGAGAAATAACATTTTACCATATTATTTGTTTCTTTGTATTGTTTAAAAGAGTGTGTGAAGGTATGAAAAAAGGAGGATGGAGACTTTTAATTAACATATATTTTTATTAATGTAGAGTGTGACTTTTCTACATGATCCTGCTTACAAAAACTGGATTTATCCTATTATGGGTAAACACAGCTGTGCTATAGCTGTTGCCCTCACTGGTACTACATTCAGACCTGCGTATCATTAGCCTTTCTTTGGTCATAGTATTGCTTCTCTCTTCTGCCTTGAACAGGTGATTTTTTTTTTTTCATTCTGTCCAGAGAAGTTATGGGAGAACCTGTTTTCACTGGCATGTGGAGAGGCACTGGAGGGCTGTCAGCTCTTGAGTGATTCCCTTTGCCTCCACAATGAAAATGGTACTATAGAAAAGTCTAGCCCATTTTTTCTCTCACACCTGTAAATGCGGCAGGTAGTTTGGGTGGAAAGCAGCACAGCATGTAGATGAATGTTTTATGTAGGCTACAGGATCGTAGGTTAACTTTAGCAAAGATGTATATTGAGAGACAGTGGGGAAATATCAAGTCTTGTCTTCAGTGGGTGGAGCCCTGGGAGGACGCAAGAACTGTGATGGATTCCCCCCCCCGACCCCTGCCCTTTGTGAACTAATCGAGTGTGGAGTTTTGATTAAAATTGAAACCTAGAAACTTATTTCATGGTGACTTCTTGGATATGTAATTTAAATTGATGTTAATTTCAAAACAAGCGCACCTCTGTTTTGGATAAAGCCTATGTAAGAGGACCCCAGAACAGATGGTATAAAAAATTTTGTATTTCTTATTTAACCATCAAGAAAAGAAAATAAGTATCTGTCTCATGACAGAAGAAAGAAGGTCGTATTCTCCTCTTCCCCCCCTGCCCTTTCTTTTTCTTTTTTGTTCCTCTTGCAAACATCCTTCAAAAAGTCAGTAGCATGGTCAGTGGTTTGTGTATTTTTTTGTGGAAAAGGAACCATGTTGTTTCTAAAAAAAACTTTCACAGTGGTGTTTCTTGGACATTGTAGAAAGCTGAGAACCTGCTGATGTGTGCCTTTGACTTCCTGGCTCTTCTCCTAATGGTGACCTTGTTATTCTTGTGAATGTTTGTTTGTTGTTCTTGTGAATATACCTGCATGGAGAACAGGCAGGAGAAGAAAAGAATAGTTGAAGACAAGCCCATTTCAGCAAACATTGGAGGACTTTTACAGAGCATTGCAGGCTATTAGCTTGGAAGGTTTTGGTGGCTGTCCAGCTGACCTACAAAACTGGTCCAGGTCAGAACAAAAGCAGATCAAGACCAACCAGGTCAAGACAGCTCTGGCAGGTTTTTAGAGGGAGCAATGACTGGGGGAAGCCCAGTGTGGAAGTGGAAGCTTATCTCGGATAGAGAAGACAACAAGGCATGCAAGAAATGTGGGAGACTGTATTCTGAAAGCATGATGAGGAGACAGAGGCAAGTCTCAGTAATTAGTGTTGTGTTTGCATCAGGTTCAGCACAGTGCTGCCAGCTCACTCTCTTTGCATCATATTTGTTGTGTCACGGATATACCCATCTTCCTTTCATTACTGTAACTCACTGACATCACAAGATGACTCCTAAATGAAAGGTCACTATCCATTTGCTGATTAGCATCGGTACATGCAATGCCCATCAACGGAATCCTGTTCACTTCTTTGGAACTTGGATTTGGTCCATGGGTATTTAATGGTTTGACTCTTACATCTTGTAAGACAAACTTCTTTGATTGCATGCCCTCATTATCGATCTTCCATCTGCAG
This sequence comes from Haliaeetus leucocephalus, assembly GCF_000737465.1. Taxonomy (NCBI): domain Eukaryota; kingdom Metazoa; phylum Chordata; class Aves; order Accipitriformes; family Accipitridae; genus Haliaeetus; species Haliaeetus leucocephalus. The sequence goes on along the minus strand of NW_010973148.1, from coordinate 4,275,229 downwards.
TGAGCTTGGTTTGGGTGTTTAAAGCAGGAAAATAGACAGAAACCCAGTTTAAAAGGTGAAAAAATTGAGTGAGACATTAAACTATTATTGACAGTTTCAAAGGATTTTCTTTATTTCAAATACAATCTTGTCTGTTTTCTTTGGCTACTAGAAATACTGCCATTGGCACCAGTAAGACTGACCATTCAGGAAGGCAGCTCCTAGCACCAGTGAACAATTGTTTGACAGAAGACTTAAAAAACAAAATGATATGCAAATTCCTTTCAGATACTCTGTAAAGATCCCAGCAAGTCACTTCACTGAGTTGTTAGCTTTTCTTATTGATGCTTTATAAAATTAGAAGAAATAATGGAACAAGAAAAGCTGACAAAATCACTGCTTGCCTGTCCTGAAGAAATTGTGAGTTGCAACACATTTTCATCTAAACATGATGCAAGAGATGTGTCAGATTTATTCAGACTTCAAAGAAGTCAAATATTTGGGCAGGCTGTACTTGGCTCTGGTGCTTAACCTGCCCCTGTGTAATTCCCTGTGCTGGAAAGAGTCGGGTAACTTTTTAAGTCCATAAAAAGTGGATCTTGTTCATCTGTCACATGTAAACTTAGACTTGGATTTGCCTCTGAAACCTTCAAGCACCCACCTCTTACATTGTTTTTGTAGGGTATGTGGGTGTTAGTTCAGGAGGGCATTTTTTACCAGATATTTAAGACATAAATGCTGAAAGTGCCAAGTTAGGAGTTGGTCCAGTCAAAGGTGTAAGAAGCTGAATTTCTGCTTTCAGTCATATTTTCCTGTGCAGAGATGATGGGACTTCAGTATGAAATCCTGCATTTGGACAACTCTGAAAACAGGACAAATTCTAGATAAATTCAGCTGTCCGCTATTTATTCCCTAAAAAAAGTGAGATAATTATTTCAGTGGAAGATGCTAGTTGAAACAGGCCGTTTTATTGTGGTTTAAGGCAAACAACAATGGTGTGTACTTCAGATGCTTTATTGAAAAGTCTTGATGCCTTCCCTTCACAAGGATTTCACACTAAGCTTATTAATGTCAGGTGAGCAACCTCTGTAGAAGAGCCCACCTTTTTGCCATACCTACATAGGCTGTCGGGCAATATAGGTGTGTGATTTGGAAATGGGGTGGCATGTCAGGTGTGTGCATGCAATATAACCATGTATTGTGGTCTTGAGTAGTTAAGAAATATGCATTTTCTGTACATTTTTTATTTTGTATTCTACAGGGAGTCACGACACTATGACCTACTGCTTGGATAAAAACTCTGGTGTTAGTGGCAATGAATTGAAGCTGGTGAAGTTTTTGAACAAATGTATGCCCTGCATTGTGCACCCCATTATCATGAAGTGGTCTACAACACAGGTAACTGTTGTCTAGCGTTCTCGTCGTGCCTGGGCAAAGTTGAAGCTTGTGCTGCAGTGCTGAGAGTGGTCATGCTCTCCTGTGCGCAACGAAAGAAAAGCTTGCTGCCCAGAAATCTGCGCTCCGATGAGATACTGTGCTTGGGTGTTGTGGTTTAACTCCAGCCGGCAGCTCAGCCCCACGCAGCCACTTGCTCGCTCCCCCTGGCTGGGATGGGGGAGAGAATCTGAAGGGTAAAAGTGAGAAAACTTGTGGGCTGAGATGAAGACAGTTTAATAGGGAAAGCAAAAGCCACGCACGTGAGCAAAGCAAACCAAGGAATTCATTCCCCACTTCCCATGGGCAGGCAGGCGTTCAGCCATCTCCAGGACAGCAGGGCTCCAGCACGCGGAACGGTGACTTGGGAAGACAAACGCCATCACTCCGAACATTCCCCCTTTCCTCTTCTTCCCCCTTCAGCTTTATACACTGAGCATGATGTCCTATGGTCTGGCATCTCCCTTGGGTCAGTCGGGGTCAGCTGTCCCGGCTGTGTCCCCTCCCAACTCCTTGTGCCCCCCCAGCCTGCTCGCTGGTGGGGTGGGGGAGAAGCAGAAAAGCCCTTGGCTCTGGGTGAGCACTGCTCAGCAATAGCTAAAACATCCCTGAATTATCAACACTGTTCTCAACACAAATCCAAACCATAGCCCCATACTAGCTACTATGAAGAAAATTAACTCTATCCCAGCCAAAACCAGCCCATTGGGGTATGAGATAGGTGCCATACATACCAGATCTTCTTTTGTGGGGGAAAAAGTGTGTAAGTGAGGCAGGGATGATACCTAGACAAAGATGTTGTTTAAAGCTGACCACTTGGTGCTAGGAACTCATCTTCTTTTTCACGTTTATTGTTGTTATTTATAACATTTAATATTACTATAATCAAAAGAGGTTTTTTCTTTTACACTTTGTTCAGAAGGTAATGCTTGTCACTTTTACTACCACTGTTGTGCGGGATGTCAGTTGTTTTCCCCATCTATATTGTGTAAGGCAAAAATCTTGTTGAAGGGAATTTTTTTATCCATAAACATTAAGAGAATGAAGGTGTGGCCCTCCTGTAAGGATTAGTTAATTTTTTAAAATGTCTAAATAATAAGGTAGTAGTTATCTCTTTGTTCCTCACAAATGTAAGTTAAAGGCAAAGTTGGGGATCATGATTTAAGTCAGAGCTTTTGAAGATTTTTCTGAAGAACAGACTTTCCTGGCATCAAAGAGGTCCCAAAAAATCTTTTCACTTTTGTTCTTATTGGAGGAGTAGTTCATTATTAGGGAATTAAAACTGAATAATTGATAAATGGCAATAATTATGCCTAGGCTTCTTTCGTTGTGTTTGAGCAGCCCTGGCAAACTGGAGTTGTACACACTACCAGATATTGAATATGTAATGGCAATGATGAGTTGATGTGGAAAGGCACTCACTTAGCACAGTGCCTTGTCTTGAGCTGCTTTTTGCTTTGGGACTTAAGCCAACGCAAGATTTAGATACCTCCTAACTCGTGGGTTGCTGGCCAGTGCAGTGACCCTGTGGGTGACTAACAAGCTCCTTCCATCATTATAATAATTTTCTGGTCAGAACCCAGCGTGCTGAGCGGGAAGTGGCCTGGTGCTGATGGGGAAAAGGCACGGCTGCAATCCTGCCTGTCCTTGGCTCTGCGGTCCTCGAGTTATCTTTGGGAGGAGGTGAATCCACCCATTGGTATCCAGAAGAGACACCAAGGACCCCTACTGATGGTAGGACCCACAGGTCCCTGGATGGCCCAATGCCTCGGAGGCAGTGCCTGGCTTGAGCCCTGGCTCTTATGGCTGTCAGTCTAGAGGCCCAAATCTTTCCTGAGCAATGGCTGATGTCAGGGTGTAACCTCCACTCATGCCATGGATGTCTGGTGTGAGATCGCAGCACCGAGCAGCATCGCACCCCAAGGCTTCCACTTAAGTTTTGCCCTGGGGGGGCAATGTTCACGCTGTCTAATTCAGTATCCAAACCCAGGTGACTAATTAGAGAGTCTGTCTAGTTTTCCTATGCAGTCAACAGAGGTAAATTAATTCATCTGAAGGGCAGTTCAGAGCAGCTATTTCACCTGGTGCTCGTTCTGGCCACAAAGGTTATATATGACCTACAGCCATATACACTCCCATCTCCAGCGTGCTCCAAGTGAAGGTGGGACTTTGGCACAGATCGCTCCTTCCGCTGCTCCAGCCTGGTGGAGACCAAGCAGGCACAGACGGAGCTGTTGGCTCAAGGCACCCCACCACCCGCACCCTGGGACACGGGGGGCTGGGCTGTCCCCAGCCCTGCAGCTCAGGCATAGCCTGGGGAGATTAAATTCCCACCCTAAGAACAGAAAGTTAGGTGGTTGAAGCTAGGCGGGGTGAGCATCCTGCCATATGTCTTAAGCTCTATCTTGGCTCTAAAGCTACAAATGTGGTTATTCAGGTGCAATGCCTTGTATTGATTAGCTTTTGTGGAATCCTTTCTGACTTAAATCAGTACAGTGTATGCCTTCTGAAACCTGAAAGTGTTGTCCATAGCAGGTTGAACTGAGACAAATTAGTGTTTAAAAGTATTTAATTAAATAATTGATTCTATTCTCTTATGCAACAAGAGTCTTGATATAGGTAAGAGACATATCATTTGGGACTTTTTGGCCCAGAAACTCAGCTTTATCGCCTGTTCCATTCAGCCTCAAATCCAGTAGAACTCTGATGGAAGTGGAACTAGAGAAGGACCTCTGTTTTGTAGGACTTCTACAGGTTAATTCAAACTCTTTAAGAGACTTTCTTGAAAAAGAACAACAGCCAGTACTTTTTTCTATTTTTGTTTTTTTCTTCTGTTGAGGATGAGTGATCTCCGCAGAGACAACCATTGTAAAGTCTTTGATCTAATAAAAAAAATACAGCATTTCTAAAGTGCTGATCCTGCAATTTTTGTACTTACAAATAGTCTTGTGAGGAGTGATCGTGTATTAAGCACAGGTGAATGGATCTTTAACTTCCTGAACACAACAAGGGCAGAGGTCTGAATAATCTAATCTGTACCTGCAGTATATGCCACACTGAAATTGGGATCCCTCTTGTCAGAGAGTAAAATATGTTATAGTTACGACTTGCTACCATATAGTGCCATTTTAAAGACGAAAGACCTGTGAAAAATGTCATAGGGCTAACTTTGTACACCTTCTTCAGCTTTCTAAACTAAAGAAACAAATCTCTTCCAAACTCTTGGGACCTTTGTCTTCTGCTTCACCTTTCAGGTACTGACTGTGACGGAGCAGCTCGAGGCTGGAGTTAGATACCTGGATTTCAGGATTGCCCACAAGGCTAACGATCCATCTATGAATTTGTACTTCGTGCATATGGTTTACACAACTGTTACTGTACAGGTATTGTCCTTACCTTTGGGATGGCTATAAAAAGAGTGCTGTTTCTTTTATTCAAGAGCCACGATAATCTGAAAATACTAGCCCAGGCTTTTCTGAGTAGGTTATTTATTTTCCTAATGTGAGGACTTCAAACTAGAGAAAACCAGCAGGGCTCAAGTTAGTTTCAGCAGCTGCAAGTGAGACTGGATCATCAATCAATTCCTCATCCTCAAACCGGAGTTGATGTGCCTTGCTCTCCACTGCCCAGCCCCTACCAAGTGCCTGATATATCTGGGGTTTATCTTGTGTTGTCCCAGGATGCTACCCAGTGCAATCCTGTTTCCCCCATAAGGAGAGAAGTTATTAAAGAGAAGAAGGTATTAAAAGCCTAATAAAATCACAGAAACACTTCTTTTTTTTTTTTTTTTTTTTTTTAAGAAAAAGTATTTCACTGAAAGACAGAGAGACTCAAGTCTGGATCCCATGATCAAATTACTGTCAGCTGCTGTGAAGAAACTCGTGTGAGTTGCTCTTCGCATGTGCTCTGTCACTGTGGAGTAGTTTATGTCTTTCCATTTGCTGGGACCTGTACAGCCAGGCACAGCCAGCTAATGCAGCTTTTAATTTGTAAACTTTGGTTTCATGCTCATGAGTCTGAACCCTTCATGTGTTGAGGTTTCATGGTGACTGGCGTGCTCATGTAAACACTTAGGTGTAGTGCCCGATTACCCTGCTAATTATATGTGGTCCTCAAGAAGTTGTCATTGCCCACAACAAATGGGGAAAACAGGTCCTGTTACATTTAAGCAAGCACAGAACTCTTCCCTGTTTTTGAGTTTGCCACGAATATGTTGTTTGTCCTTAAAGAAGCTTGGGGAGATGGTTTTACTGCTAACCTGCCTCCAGGCAGTAGGAGATTCATGGGTGTTACCAAAATACAAAGCTGTTAAGTGTAGTGTGCTAGAACCACATGCAGAGCAAACCAGCACAGACCTGCAGAAAGTGGATTTTCCTGGGGTGCATCTCTCTGGACCACCTTGTGGGCTGTCAGATGGTCATCCTCCAGAAACCTACCCTGATTTTCATTATTGTGATTCCGAGTCTACCCCATCATCAATGGTCTGTTGGTTTTATGTCCTTTCCCCTGCATAGCACAGATGATTTTCTAAGTTGTCATGACTCTGTCTTCTAGGATATTCTATGGGAAGTGTTAAGCTGGTTGGAAACTCATCCTCAGGAAGTTGTTATCTTAGCCTGTAGGAATTTTGATGGATTAACGAAGAAACTTCATTGTCATCTTATTGCCTGTATAAAAGAGATTTTCCAGTGTAAACTGTGTCCCAGAAATGTAAGTATGAGATCCCTTTTTTCTTCTTTTTTAAGAATGATATATTACAGTGAGATCTTTGATTCCAAATTTTTAGATATATTCTACTTTCACTGTATTTTTAACTTAGGAAAAGTAACATTTGCTGCATCAGAGATAGGTCTCTACCTAATAAAATTGAGGAGATAAAGCAAACCTACATCCCACAGTGTGGAGGAGGGAATTAAATTTGACTGTCACGTCTGTTGAGTTGTGGGACAACAGTAGGGACGCAACTGTCATCCACTGTCCTGCCTGAGTTTTGTTTTTAAAAAGAAAAGAAAGAAAATAAAAGAAGGTGTGTGTGTGTTATAAATATAGTCCATACTGTATTTATAGAATTCAAAGAATCCACTTTCTGCCATTTCACAGCAATAATTATAAATGAATTTTTATGCTATTTATAATAGTTTAGGTTGGAAGTGACCTCTGGAGGTCATCTGGTTCAAGCCTAACATGCAAAGCAGGACCAACTTCAAAGTTACGTTGGGCTGTGTCCCATCCATTCTCGAATATCTCCGAGGATGGAGATTCCACAACCTTTCTATGCAGCCTGGTCCAACACTTGTCCACTCTCACAGTGAACGTGTTTTTCTTATCTATCTGATCAGAATCTCTCTTGCTGTAACTTGTGTCTGCTGGCTTGCATCCTTTTGCTGTGCATATCTGAGGAGTCTTCTCTACATCTGCCCGTTAGGTATTTATAGGCAGCAGTAAGACCTGTCCATAGTCTTCTCTTCTTCACGCTGAACAGACCCAGCTCTCTCAGCCTGTCCTTGCGTGTCATGCTCCAGCCTCTGCTAGCTCTGGTTGCACACTGCAGGACTCACTCCAGCACATCAATGACTTTTTTGTACTGGGGAAGCCCCAGCTGGTGACAGTCCTTGAGATGTGGTCCCACAAGTGCTGAATAGAAGGGAAGAATGCCCGTCTCTTGATTTGCTATCTGTGCCTTTACTAATACAGCCCAGTTTGCAGTTGACCTTTGCCATGTGGGCACACTGCCGGCTCATGTTCAGCTTGGTGTCTACTAGGAGCTCCAGGTCCTTCTCTTCAAAGCAGGTTTCTAGCCAGCTGCCCCCAGTCCGTCCTGATGCATGGGATGAGTCCATTCAGGCACGGGACTTTGCATTTGCCTTTGTTGAGCTTCATGAGATTTCTGCCAGGCCGTGTCTCCAGCCTGTCAAGGTCCCTCTTAATAGTATCTCTGCCCTCGGCACATTTCTCGTGGCATTGACTTTCTTTCCTGGACGTGAGCTGGAGCTGACCTTCCAACTAGCCTAATATGCTTTCAGTCACCCAAACCTGCAGAAAAGCCTTAATTTACATAATCAGAAATCATTTGATTGCTAAATTGTAGAAGTTGAGATTTTTAGCTTCCTCTTTTATACAAGGTGTGGGAGCTTTTAGTAGTTAAACAATTAACATTTCAAAGATGCACAGGAACAGAGGGTTTTCTCTGGAGATGTGAGGGCTACAGGATAATGATGACCCTGTTTGTGATTCGAATACAGCCTTTGAAGCTGGTGTATCAGTAACGGGTGAGTATTACCATTTCAAAGCATTTTGTACAGCAGAGTTAAAATAGAACAATTTTCAGCAAAACTAGGGGATTCTGAATATTCAGGCCTCAGCTGAATAACTGAAGACCTGAGTGACACTGTTTTGTTGTTTCCCCAAATACCTTGAGTGTGTAAGTCGTGGATGAGCAGAGCAATACTGGAGAAGATGGTCAAATTTTCTTTCAGACACATGGCTAGCTCTTAAAAAGGAAAAAAAGGTATTAATTGCAAAAGGAGCAAGCTGCTGCTGTTAGTTTGTTGAACAAAGGTGATGAACAAATGGTTTGAGATCACCTGACTGAATAAAGAAGAACATTTCTGAGTTGTGTCCAGGGGGAGGGAAGAAGGGCACTGACGAAAAGAGAAGCCAAGTACTTCCCTCAAGCAGGAAGAATTTATTTTTGTGGGGTCTGTGACCAGAAAAATGGATCTCGGCATTTTTGCAAGCGATACCGTTGCAGGTTAGGTAGCTGTGGGGTTTTTCAGGATCACAGATTCAGATTGAAAATCAAATCACCAAGTACTTCCTCACTTAGTCTAAAATAATCTGGTATCTACTGTCTTTCAAGACTGCAACTCTGTCGTTGTACAAAAGTAAGCATTAAAGTATTTATGAAGCAACTGCTAAGTAGAGGTCTGTATGTAGTACTGGCACAAGCCACAGTGTGACAACATTACATTGCGTTTAAAATTTTAATTGCCTTAACTATTCAAGGTGTCTTCCTTTGATCTGGGTTTAAAAATCTCTTGTTAGACATTTACAGTTTCACTTCTGCTTTGTTTGCAAAATAAGCACCTGTGCTCATGTACACATTTCTGGTAGTTTTTTTTTTTTTTAGCTTTTATCCCACACCCCCTTTTTTTTGTTTTGTTTTGTTTAAGAGGTTCCAGCTTTAGAAAGGCAGCTGGAGTAAAGCAAAGGGTTCTGTCAGCCACAGGTTTTTGTAGTTTGAGTAGCTTGTGTCTTAATTTTGCAGTATTTTCTGACCTAATTGGGGCTTCCACTCTTTCTGTCTTGGATGAAGTAAGAGGGATTCCTATGTTCATTGAACCCTTGGCTCTCTTCAAAGATTTACATAAAACATTTTCAACTGCCTTTGGCTTTTATTTTAATTAATAAGTTAATTGGAACATCAAAAAGCCACCATTTCCTTTCATAAGCAACAGACATAGCTTTTAACCACAAAATTCTTAAAAAACCAATAGCTGTTAAATATGTTGGTTTTACCAATAAAACTGGTCAGAGGGCCTCAATTCTGTCTGACGGTAACTTTCGAGGACTGGAAAATGTGATTTCATATTGAAACACTGAGGAGGTTTCTGACGCAAGTCTTCCCTTCTCTCAATTCAAAAAGTCTGGAGCACCCCAACTTCAGAAACTTCCCACTTGCTTAGAGAAATCAGAATTAATGTATCTCTTGAAGACTTTTGTTTAGTCATACCGAGTCTTAAGCAGTTCAATTTTCTTTGATGGCTACAACAACAAATTTGGATCAATAGGTGGGGCATTTGCCAAAATTATGCCTGCTTCTTGTATCTGTATTCCTACAGCTGGGTGTAGAGCTTTGCCCTGCTCCCACCTCCTTTCACCAAATGGCCTGTGTCTTCCTCTCCCAACAAATTTTCAGCAGCAGTATGTGCACCAGGGCTGACGCGGGGGTGGTTTCCTGTTACACAGGTGTAAGACCTTGAGTTATGTACTTTACCACAGTTGAATTTTTTGAGGAAAGGAGGAACCTGCTGAAGTTCCCAGGCTCTCATTGCCCCTGCAGCTTGTAAGCCAGCCAGTGACCTACTGGGCTGCACACTTAAAAACTTTACTTGAACTGAATCTGTGCCTCTCTACCAAGGTGACGTCACAGGTCAGTATTTGAACTTTGGGAACACTGCTATGCTGCTGACTTCAACCTGGGCATGCTTTCTTAGGTGGTGCCGACACTGCGGACCATGTGGCAGCGTGGCCATCAGGCCATAGTCTCGTACGAAGAGGACATGGAAGTGGAGAAGCACTGTGAGCTGTGGCCTGCGATCCCATACTGGTGGGGAAACAAAACTGCCACTCGCGCCCTTATCCAGTATTTAGAGCACATGAAGCAGATGGGCCGTCCAGGTAAGCACAGCAAGTTGCTTGGAGGAAACAAGGGGCATGTACAGCAACGCAAAGCTCATCAGAAGTTGGGTGATCGTAGCATTACGGGATACAACCACTTTGCACCCATGTTACTTGGTGCTTTGCCCACCCATGGGCAAGTACAACATTCATCTTTGGTGGTGCAAATACACGCGTCAGTGTATGTACATGCATAGGCTATGGCAGCTGCTTCACTCACATGACCCCATGAAAAAGCAGCCCTCAGCACAGACCAGCTTGCTGTAGGTAGGAGACTGCTTCCTCAACCCAGTGCTTGCTGCTTTAGGCAGTGCTGATGACGAGGGAAACGCATTGGGCTCGCCTTGCTGAGAAGAGACCCCTGCAAGAATGGTGCGTGAAGGCTGTAGCTACGCCAGGAAATAGCAGCGCTCAATCATGCTGGTGTAGTCTAAGCTGAAAGAAATTTCGTTCATAACCTCCGATGCAGCGCTGTGATGTGTGTGCATGGGGTGATGAAGGGGAGAACTGCTTCAAAAGCACACTGCCCCCCCAAAGGAAAACGCCTGTGTAGGTGCACCCTGCGTACCTGTCCGTCATGGGGGAAGGCTAAGCATTTGGAAGCAACCCTAACAGAAACAAACGTAATTTATAAAGGAGGACTAGTTAGTGGAGAACCTTTAGTCTGCAATGAATAATTTAGATAAATTTAGCTAAACTGGAATGGTTCAATAACCAACCTTGGCTTAGTAACTATTTACTACAGCATGCAGTTGCATCAAGGGGAGACAGTCTACTGAAACAGCTCTACAGCTGTGAAATGATACAGAAAGAGTGTGAAGTTACTATTTTAATGATTCCCAGAGGAATGAGATCTGGTGTTAATGCAATGCTGAGCAGTTTCTGTTCTCCTCAAAGGAATATTTAATGTGTCACCTGATTTTTGTTTCAGAAAAATTCTTTGTAGCAGGGATTAACCTTACTGAAAATTTAAGGTATATTCTCGTACACCCATTTGGATCACTGAAGAAAATGACGCTCCAGAGTCTTCCATGCTTGAAAATCTGGATAAAGCAACAGTATCCAGGACCAAGGAAAGAATGTATTAACATCATTGCTGGAGACTTCATAGGAAATAATGATTTTGTCAAAGATGTGATAGAACTTAACACAAAAATTAATCCTTCATTACACTGTCAAAGTAAAGGGAACAAATAGCATTTCCTTCTCAGCTTCTTGATCTGTGAAAACCTGGAAAGGCTTTGTCTGCATTTAACGTCTCCTGGTTTAAACATCCTGGATCCCATAAAGGTCCAGCTAACTTAAATCAGGGATGTTTTAAAGACTCAGTAAGAAAAGCGCTCTCAACATCATCAGGGTTTCAAGGCCTTTTCACAGAAAAGAGAGCAGGCGGACCTTGCTAAAGTCTGTAGGGAACTATGATATAGGTATAATTTACTTGGAGATGCTTAGATTCTGCAGCAGTTGGCAATAGTGAAAGTCCCAAGAACTTGATCTTATTTTATTTTACATATGACAAGAAGGAGAAATACGTCAGTAGCTGCATGAATTATTTTGTGATAAGATTTTATCTTTCTTGTAATTGTAAAGATATTCTGCACTACTTGCAACCCCAATTCTCCGTCTTTTATATCAGTGTGAAACTGACTTGTCCATTTTCATAGTTTGTTAAATATACAAAAGGTACAGTTTAAAAATCTTTTCAATATATATCAAAGACACTGTATTGACAATCCTGTCTGACATGATTTTTATATATACATCAATACATCGTTAGCATTGGAGATCTAGAAGTGGCTGTACTGTTGTTGTGTGCCAAGTATCAGTTGTGAGCACCTTTACCAACAGGGTAGTCACAAAATTCTTTATGATTTCTAAGAGGTATGGGTATTTGAACACTTAACTCTTTTTTCATCACTCATGCCAGTTCTGCAGTGGTAAAGATATCAAAACTAGGCCCTAAACAGTTTGTCTGTGGTAATGAAATATGTTTTATTAGGTGCTGCCAAAATATGCCTTATATTGAAAATAAACACATATGAAACAAATTCCTTATCTAAACTCAGACTGCTCTAGAAATACAGATTCTTGGCTTCCGTAATGCTCATTTGGGTTTCACACTTGGTCTTTTATTTAGCTATTTTAGTAGTTCTGTAATTACTTTTCCTCTCAATAAGTAGTTTTTGCTTATGTAAAAACTAAGGGTTTTATGCTCTTTGCCACTGCATGTTAATCCTATTTTTCTAATTTTTTTAAATGAACTGTGCAGTAACAGATGATCATGAAGGTAAGAGAAATGGCAAGCATTGGGACTAAAACAAAACCAGGCATTGTGTAAAGTTCACTATGTAGCTTCATCAATATACCTCAATTTCTAGATGCACTTTATATGCAAAAGCTGAGTTCAAATGTTTTGGCAAGATGTTAATGTCTGCAGTAGGTGTCAACTGCTATTTGACATCAGTTCAAACTCAACCTGGACTTCTCAGCATGAAAGGCTAAGATGCTACCTCCTCATGCAATCTCTTGCAATTGCAGAATACATAGGAGTACAAACCAAAACATTCCATTTATAGAGAAGACATTCTAAATGCTTTTTTTTACAGTACTTTTAATCCTTGTTCATACCTCTATGTACTTCATACTAAGCAGTCATTCAGTTTTGATTTTTTTAGTCACTACCTGCATGAAGTGTTACGTTATATATACTCAGGATCTTTTTCTGCCTATCTTTTGTACCCTCAAGTGGCTTGTTTATCTAATAAAACTTGATCTCTCTGTGTAATATGGACTGAAATAGTTTTGCTTCTTCTTTCTGTCATATTGATTCTTTTATTGGTTCCCAGTAGTAATTTGTAACTCAAGTAATGCATCAGGGGTTTTTTTTTTTTTCCTTTGTGAAATAATTTCACAAAAAAATCCATGGTTTGCTGTACCTTAAATGTTTTCTCTAAAAACTGACACAGTAATAGGTATTGTGGATAAATTACTGTAGGCAAGAAAACTGTATGGGTAAAAGATGTTCACAGCTAACTTTATTTATTGCTTAATTATACAAATCTATGGGATTTTTTGCTTCACTGCAGTAAGACACGGCAATTATTTTACTTAGGTGCATGCATTCTGCTTGAATACCTTATTTATCTGTATTATTCATATACAAGCCATAACATTTTGTTCACTTTCATTTTCCAAGGACCATCTGAAACACCTTAACTATAGTTACTATTATTTTATTCTTAAAAATGGGGTAAAAAGATTTATTTAAGAAACTTGGTACTTTTCTGAAGGTTAATTCAGATGCCATCCAGTGATTTCCATGTGTTTGAGATCCACAGCTTATAGCGAACAACTGTTTTAACATTAAGAAGTTAGTGCTGTCCTTGCGCTTGCTGACAGAATCAAGCCCAAAGCTCTTACTGTTTCCAAACAGAAGTTTTCTGAAACTGTCCAGTTCTAAAATGCGTCAAAAACATCAACTGGAGAAGAAATACGCTCTTCAACACCTAGACTAACAGGTCATTAACTTCATTTCACATCCTCTTAATGAGATCAGTTTCTTTTCCTAGAAAAGGATGCAGTTTCATGGCATAAAAATCTTACTGTTGGGAAAGAGGTTTCTGTATCTGCCAAAAGCAGAATTGCTGATTATCACCTTCACCCGGGCTGTGCCATCTTCAGGCATGACTTCTACTTCCTGAACTGTTGCTTCTTTATAGAGCCAACTGTAAAAGTAAAAGCATATTAGCATCTTAAAGGCATGACATACTGCATAAAATGTGATCTTTGTTTTAGGTCAACATGGTCCAATCGAGGTAATTTAATACTTTAAAAGATTAAGTGCTTCACTTAACTTTTCATTTGCTACTTGCTGTCTGGAAATAGGGTACAGCATTTTCATAAACCTTTCAGATTTGTGTTTTTATCAGAAATCTGGGTTCCAGGACCAGTGGCATGGTCTTTCAGGAAGTATGTTTTATTGTACACAGAACTCTGAAGGACACTTTAAGAAGCAGACTCCAGGGTATCTAATGGGGATATTTTTTCTCAGTAAGTTAGAAAACTTTGATAATTATCCCTGTAATTCTTAACACAGATTAAAATCAGTCTATGATTTGGAAATTTTAAGACATGCAAAACTAAGAGTTTCATATTTCTCCAAGTCCTTCTTACAATTCAACATTATTTACCTTAGCTGAGGTCCCTCTAAGTTGATGTTAACTGTCAGAATCTTCTTCCCTGTTGCTGTCAAGATTTTTTTCTCTATTTCTTCTTTCAGCTCTTCTAAACCATGTCCATGTAGAGCAGAAATGGCTAAAGCATTTTCTTCAGTGGGTTTATATCTGAAAGGTTAACAATTGCTCGCACATTTGCTCCTGAAGATGAGGTTGTGAAAATATTCCAAGCACAGACAATTTAACTGTGCTACTTCATACTGGCACCTTCCTACAGAGGCCACTTCTTGTATGACTCAAGTGATTTCTTTTGTAATTAAAAGATAATTAATTCTTTTTAAGACCACTGTTACATATGTAAAAGATTGAGGAAACACTATTAAATGTATTCAGAAGTGTGGGAGCTCTTTTCTAGACTAAGAATTAAAAAGCTTCCAGAACACAAGAAATGTTTAAGTACACTTAGCATCTCCTGCTTACCTTTCTATCAAATCCACTTTGTTATGAACTTCTACCATTGAGTCCAATAAATGGCTGGGAAGATTAAGATTCTTCAGAACTGACAGAACGGTTGCTTTCTGGAGAATGGTTTCTGGATGAGTAATATCCCTCACATGAACTATCAGATCCTAGCAAGCAATATTGAATATATAAGAGTTACTGAAACATACCAGTTACCAGGTTGTAGAGATTTTATACTATTTTTGCATTGATAATTCATGTATCTCTCCTATCCGTTAGATAATACACTGGCAGGTTAACACTGTAAAATGAACTGCTAAAACAGTATTAAACCAATGCTGTTTTTTGCACCACGATGGAAGAAAAATCTGCAGCAGCTTAGTCTTCACTTGAGGATGAATTACCTCTAACAACTCTGAAACAAACCCTGTCAACCAAGCTAGTTACAGAATTCAGATTTCAATTAATAACTGACCCAATTTTTCAAAGCCAAGGCTGTATAACAGTAAGACTTCAAAAATACTAGAGAAGAAAAAGACTGAACTCTAAAAAGGTTTTAGAAGAGTAATGGCTGAAAAACTGTTTCAAAAATGGGGGAAAAACCCTATGTAACTTGTAATTCTATTCTTACATTCAAAATGCAGAAGATTATCCTTATCCTTAGTTCCTGACATACTATTACTGGTGCTTCACTTTTAGAAAGCTTTATACAAAAGTTATCAGTTTCAAGTACACGATCATGTTTGCCATGATAAAAACCAATAAACCTAATTCAGTATTTGCATTCAAAATGTTTTGTCATCTTTGCTCAAGATACTGCTTCAAACTTCTGAAAATGAGTAAGAAGTAAATTTCCTGCCTTTCATTTAACATTTCAGAATAAGAGACAAACAGGATAGTTGCAGACTTTTGAAAATCCTATTATCACATGGTGAAGTCTAGTCCTCAGAGGCATTTTGCTACCACTGAACTTCATTACCTTTGACAATACAGGCTTTTTGTTTAAGTATCTGTGTTTATGCAGCTTTATACTTTGCTATAACACAGGAAACTAACTTTAATGAGAAAATGACTGGAAAAGTACATTTATGTTTATTACATGCTGCCTGCATCACATCACAATCACCCACTTTTAGTGCTATAGGAAAACTTAAGTTAAAAACGGAACATTCCAGAGACTTTAATTCATTTTTAACTCTCAAGAAAGCTAGCCTCAACTTATTCGGATGCACTATTTAGGTTTAGTCAACTACTTACTGAGTAAGCCACTTCTTCTAACGTAGCCGAAAAGGACTCAACCAGATTATGTGGAAGATCAGTCAGAAAGCCAATGGTGTCAACATAAATAACTGCCATATGTGAGGGCAGATAGCCAGCATGGGCTGTAATATCAAGAGTGGCAAACAGCTGATCTCTGGGTTGAAGTCCTGCTTCGCCAGTCAAAGCTTTGATCAAAGTAGTTTTTCCTAATTAAAGAAAAAAAGGACAAGACTTTAATGGCTTGTTTCAAGCAGAAATTTAATTTGAAAGGCTCAGGTGAGTTAGATATGAAAAGATATGTTACATCATACAACTCACTAATTTAAATCTAGCCTATGATTAGTTATCTACATGATGTTAGGAAATTCAAAGACAGTCTTAACTTTTATAACTTGGAATTGGATTTAAGACCATGTCTGGAAGCTATGCTGCGAAATCACAAGATGATCAAAGACTGAACTGACCTGCGAAACGACCTACCCACATCTCTCACACCTCTAAGACTATCTGAAGAGCACTGCCACGACAGCATTAGGAAGCATACACTTATGCACTCCTCAGTGCTTCTGTTGTCAAATAAAACAATTCAATATTTATTTGTTAAATCCAACAATAAACAGAAGCACTAATAACACGTAGCTTATTAGGTTTATGTTTTTATTGGGCATTTCCTCATGAACATTACACTAGAGACATTTATTTAACTTAATGAATATTTCACAGAATTCAGTCATTAAACTAAAGTGCTCAGTGTATACCCTAGTTAAAGTATTTCAGTTATGTGTACATAATTGTAATATATATATAATTTTGTTGAATCTTCCGTTTTAGAAGTATGGAAGTATCACAGTTAAGAAAAAGACACAGTGTAATACAAATCTTTGAGTATATAACTGAAAACAAAATTAGTGCAAGGGAAGTTTGTTTTTATAAAGATGTTGAATAAGAAAATGAAATGGTCTTAAGATAATGTAACCTGAAAAAAGTGTCTAGTCCAAAGTGTATTTATGCCTTGTGTATGAATTCACTTGTGTAAGCTATAAATAAAAGAACAGAAAAACCCTTTAGCTTTATTTAGATTCTCTTATGAACACATATCAGAACACTATACATCAATCAATGAAAAGCTACAGTGCTTACTAAGCACATTTCTCAGATCAACTGCCAACTCTCCTGAATTTTCCTCCTATGCCTCAAGCCTTCACAGTGATCTAAACACCCATGTACTTTTCTCTACCCCTTCTGATCAAGTAATAGAGATTTGTATGAAGGGCCACTAACAGTACAGTCTACAGCACTATATATAAAATCTTTTTGGCACGATAGGTGCTAGGCATTTCTCCAAACCATGTCTTCAAGACATGGGGCGGGGGGGGGAGGGAAGGGGGGCGGGAATCTAACTACAACAAGCATAATTTGCTTTCCTAACTATATCCTAATTGACACATATTCATTACACAATTTAAAAACTAATTAAAATACGAAGCCTATTCACACTGAAATGAGATTCCGGCTAGAGTTTCTAATTAAAAATTAGACAATGTAAGCTCTTTCGTGTTGCAATTTCACGAGTTTTTGCTTACCACAATTAGTATAGCCCATTACTGAGATAATAGGAAACTCGCGTTTTCTGCGCTGAGTTCTAAGTAAAGACCTTTTTCTTCTTAGTTTCTCCAGGGCATTCCTAATTTTAAGTTCTTTTTCTTTCAAGATACGATTCTGTGTCTCCATGAATGTTTCACCTGAAAAATACAAATGAATAATTGGCAGAATAGTCTACAAGAGAAACAGTAAACCCAGTGATGTTGTGCATTGGGAAATCAAGTGAGTTAGCACTAGGGCATATGAAGTTATAAATCAGCAACTAAAACTATGAACTGTTGCCTAAGAGTCAAAGTGATAAGTAATTATTAAAACATATGCTAAGCACTCTAGAATAACCAAGTACACTTATGATAAACCCCTGTGGCTGCAAATAATCTGTCCACGGCCACTTACTGAGCCAGTACAGACCAAAACTTTACTATTTCTTTCCAATAAATTTTTGTACGTTCACTGAATTAGATGCAGAACACAAACAGTTTTTCCTTCCAGCCTCCTCCAGATAAAATAAGATGCAATTAAATTTGTTTAAAAGCTATGGAGAAAAAAACCCCTCTAATTCATGAGAACTTTACCTGAGCCCATGATGTATCTTGAGCCACCTCTCTGCTGATCTAGCCAAGACACATCATTTTTCAGATTTGACCTGGCAGTGGAATAACAGTTAATTAGAAGCAATTTTCTTTAATCAAGCTATCCTAAAATGCATAACAAATGTGAAGCAGTAGCGATATTCTAATAGTACAGATAAAACCACTAAATGACAGAGCTCTAAATAAAACCACCTTATGGCAAGAAGCCTGGCGAAAAAAATCCAGATTTTCCCGACTCGTTAACTGTGGTTTGAAAAAGCATGCAACTCTCTTAGCAAATTATAATGGCTATTCTGAAATTTCAGAGAACCAAAGATGCCTCTGATACATCCAACACAGCTCACGCCAACTGCCATGTACAAATATTTCTATGCCACGTAATGTAGAAATGTCGAAAATTCAGACACAAATTAATGCCTTTAATCCTCCTTGTTTATAGCTTTCCTTATTAAACCCATCAATATTATATATGGGATACACATATCCAATTCCTACATATTCTTGCAATTAACCTGCCGCATTAGAAAGAACCGGGATCTTTTAATGAGAAATATATTTTGTAAGATTATCTATTGAACACTTTCTGGTTTTGCCTGTCAGCACTGCAGAAGCTTAAAACAATGACATTATAGCAAATATTTCTATGCTCTAATCAATCATTGAGCATACTATGCAAGCACTGAAACAGTGTCATTTTCCTCTACAGTACAGTATTACCATTTTTGTTACTGTAAAGAAATAGTCACTACAATATGTAAGTAACAGTATGTGATTTGCACAGCTTGAGGTACCTGAGAAGTGGAATTTCAGCCAATGCTATCTGAAGTTTTGCTTCTTTGGTCCGGGCATTACAACGAAAAATGTGAAGTACAACTGTGTATCTGTCAAAGACTTTCACGCCCCAGGCATCTTCTAGTTCTTTCTTTAGCCATGTAAGACAAAATAACCTAGATGTTTTCTGTCCCCCTCAGTATCAGTAGATCAATTCTTACACAGCACTACAGTTATAGTTAGCTGATAGACACCTGAACACAGAGGATCTCAGGATTCCATTTCAATGGATGGGCAATGCTTATGAGCACTTTCTTGAATCAACCCTGTTAAATTGCTCTTAAGATCTAGATTTGTGAAAAGAATTTTTTTTTTAAACAAATCTAGTACTAAAAGAACTCATACTATAGATTAGGGAATAAAAACTAGGAAATTGCAATGAAACATTTTCAACTTCCATTTCACCAATAAACTGAAGTGCTCGAGGTAACTATCTCTTAGAGATACTTACATCTCTGTTCGCTTTATAATCAGGGAAAGCATTCAAAACTACCAGCAAAGCATTAATGTTTGCTTGCAGAGTTTGCATGCGCTTTACACCCTGCATGATGCTGTACATGCAAAAACCCTAAAAGTATTTATTTCAGTTTGTCTGAGCATTTCAAAGAGCATCTATAGTTCATGCACCAGTTGTTTTACTGCCAGTGTTAAAAAACAGTGAAGCATGCTCCTCCCCTCAACGTAATCCATCCATTTAAAATACGGGACTTTTTTAAGGGTTAGGAATGAAAGTTCAAATATTCAAAATATAACCTTGCTCTGAATTTACACCTCATATTCAAAACACAATACAGCATCCACAGAACTATAGGAAAACAAATACACTATCCACATAGATATAGAAACCTGTGCATATTGCTAATCCAAAATGTTGACATTCTTCATAACGAAAGCTGGGTTATCATCTTCATTTTGTGAAAAAGACCTTGAGTAACTTTTCCAACATTTGAAACAGGGCCAGTGGCAAATGTGGGAGCAGAGTCTATACTAAATAGCTATTAGGCTGCTGGAAAATTTCATGCATCAGAGCTGGAAACACATATATCAACTGGACAAATGTAATAGCAATTAAATTTCCTTTCAACAAAACTCAGTCCAGGTGGCTTCATATATTACCGTTTGCAAATTCAGTCATAACTCACCCTACTTCTCATAACATCAATAGCTTCCGAACAATACTGATGTAAAGAGTATGATTTGATATTATATTACCTTTGTTAGTGAAGATATTCTTTCCACATTCAAGAAGACAGCTGTCACATGGGGCAATTTTTTAATCTTTTCTAAAAGATGGATAACCATTGCAAAACACAGTGTTAAATGTCAATTCTCTTTTTAAAACACACAGAATATAAAACCATTTTATGTTGAGCAGAATGCTCATATTAAATGGCACCATATCCTTCGTTCACAGAACAGTTGTAATTGCACTAATTTAGTACTATGTCAAGAACAGCTGCCAGTTTCACTTATGCCAATCACATAAACGTAGGGATTAAGTTGCTTCACACATTTTCAGTGAGCATAGGTTATTTCTATTCTGTGCTGCTTTTGTAACCTTAAAAAAATTCTTTGAAGTTTGCTTGCAAACCTACATGATGGATAAACAAAATTCTCCCTCTCTTCACCTTTCAATACCCATCCTTAAACAGTTCAGCTGCAGAAGTCTTCCATTTAGAATGAGCAGCGCTGAAAAATCTCAGTCCTTACCTGTCAACGCCTGAAAGTTTCCTTTGCCAAAAATAAACTTCTTGTCAGGATTTTTTGTAGGAATAATTATTTTCTCTAAAACCGTCCAGTTCTGAAGGGTATCTATAAGAGCAACGGCTTCAGCAATCTGTAATTCAGCTTTAGGAACACACACACAATAAAAAAAAAGAAAGAAAAAGGAAAAAAGATTACAATATACCATCATAACTTTGCTCAGATTTCCAATAACTACAGTATGCGCATGAACAGCAACAGACTAAGCTACACTGAAATTCTACTAGGGTATTTATTTTAGCCTCTAGCACAAGGAGCAAAATGTCTTACCTCTAATCAGAGTAATCAAACTTCTAGTTTGATGCAACTTTATCACACAAAGCATCTTTCTGCCTGTACAAATTATTTCCATGGTTGTTGATTTAGAAGAATTTTAAATTGTATTGTCAGCAAAGAAATTACCAAGTTTTTTGCCTCAAGAAGTGAAATGAATAACTAGCTGGAAAACAAATTCTGTTATTTCAGATGAGCACAAACCCATGTGATTAATTCCTTGGTGTTTTGCAGCAATATTTAAAGAATTACTAATACAGCATATCCTGCTGCTAACTTCACTGCTACTTATTCATAAAGGACCTACACTGATTTATGACCTGCTAAAAGCAGCAGATTCCAATCCTGTATTCTGGTTCATCAGTCACTTTTTAAAAAAAAAAAAATTTAGATTTTTTTAAAAACATCTAAAAAAATTGGCAAAGCACTCATTTTTTGAGGACTTTGTGATATCACAAAGACTACACAGGTATATCAGATCAGTAGATTGTTTTGATTTGCCAATCTTTTCCTCTTTTCTTAACAGATTTGTCAAGTTTCTCTAGATAGCAAAATGTAATTTGTATATTAAATAGGTTACCTTGGTCCAAAAGGCAATGTATTTTTTAAAGATAACCATGATCCTCTTTCTCCTCATACTGTTAGTGTTCCTTGTAAAATGCACAGATTTCCTGCTGTACCTGTGGTGTTTCAACAATCATTCCACACCATTTGTTCAGACTTCAGGCTCTTCATCTGGAGGGCCTAAATAAATGGAAAGGTATCACCGCTATTCTTCTGTATGTCTGGACAGAAAGGTGCTTTCATATTTTATTTATTTTTCAGTTGTAAAATGGGAGTGGTTATGTAAATTCTGCAACGTGACAATTTGTTATAATTAGCAGCACTAATAAAACTAAATGAGATTTAGGTTCATGACATAATAAATTTGAACACAAGAATATGTGTCATGTATGAACTGCCTCTATGTAAAAAGCTAACTTACAAGATGCTTAATCCTTTCTATTACAACTTTGCAATTAGAGAAGTGTTGGGAGAAGCATCGAGTCAAGTTCATCATATATCTTAACTGTGCCCGATTAATGCCTATTAACTAGCTACAAGGATTTCTGAGAGAAATCTAAGAGCAGCAATGCGAAATAAGGTCATTACAGAGGAATTACTGGTGACTGTGTGGCTAGGTAACTGCACAAAAGCACTTCTTTCCTTGTAGAGGAATTACTGGCGACTGCGTGGCTAGGTAACTGCACAAAAGCACTTCTTTAAGCCCGGGAGAGGACTTACACAAGACCGCGTTTTCGCCGCGCCCTCTCCCACGGACAGGGCAGTACTCCTGCTCTTCAGCCGAGCTCTGGGCAGCCCTCAGGCCGAAGGACTGCCGCCCGCCCGGGGGCTGCGGGCTACTCGCGTCCTGCTAACGGCGGGGAACCCCGGCTGTCCCCTCGGGCAGCCCGTCCCTCTCCGCACCGAGCCGCTGGGCCGCCGGAGCCCCGCCGCGGGCGCGATTCGCGAGCGAAAGCACAGCTCGGCCGAATCGCGTCCTCCTTCAAAACGTTCCCGCAGAGGGAAACGGCGACCCACACCTCTGGCCCGAGTTCGTCTTTCGCTCGTCGGCCCGGGCAACGTTTCGCAGCTCTACCGCCGCGATAACGGGCCTACTCCACGCTACCGGCACCACTTCCCTACGGGTATTCCCGCGGGCCGAAGAGCACTGGAACGGGGGGCGGGGAGCAGAACCGAGGCGGCCGAGGGCAGCGGGAGAGCGGCGCTGCCCGCCGGGACCCGCGGGGGGATAAGCGGCCCGACCCGCCCCCCCCCGCCGCGGCGCGGCCACGCACCCCTGGTGAGCGGCGGCTTCTTCGGGCCCCACTTGACAGCCGGGTGCACCACGGCGACGCGCTGCGCGCCGGGCTCCACGGCCAGCGGAGAGGGGCCCAGCAGCTCCTCCAGCTCCGCCTCCTCCTCCTCCTCCTCCTCTTCGTCTTCTTCATCCCCGCCGG
>NW_010973148.1:4133203-4252293 GCF_000737465.1 Haliaeetus leucocephalus | reverse complement strand
GCCCCTGAGGCGGCCCGCCGGTGCGGAGCGGGGGCCGCCGGGCAGAGCTGGAGCGCGGGGCCGCCGGCGTTACGGGGGTCCGCCCCAGGGGGGGAGGAGGGTGAGCGGGCCGGGCGGCTCTCCGGCGGCTTTGTACGCCCGGCCTCGTCAGGGCTCCCGCCAGGTGCAGCGGTCCCGCCTCCGAATTCCCTTCGAATTAGTGTCTTGAGGTCGCATCCCCTTCTGCGGCTCGGCTTTGCGGGGGACTTTCCGGCTTGGCTTAAGGGAGCTGCCTAGAATTAACTCTCTGTTTTCTTTTCTTGACAGTTTTTGGCTGCCGTTTACGCCCGCAAGAGCCAAAGCTTTGCTAAGTTTTTGACGCTACCGATCTTGGTGAAGTCTCCTCAAAAGCGGTGCCGATCCCGTTAGCTTGCTGTCTGAAATAATGTGGTGGAGATGATAGCCGAGCCCAACGCAGCCAGTAACCTTCCCAGCCAAAAGTAAGACCTGGCACTGGTCGCTTGTAAAATTTGTTGGTAAATCAGGGTGCTGTCCCTTGAATTTGTGCCCTGCAGATACTGGGACAGTCTACAATGTGTCATCTTGGTGGGAGGGGAAAAAAAGGGATTTGCTATGCACTATGTCTTCTTACTAACGTCTCCGTTTTATTCCCTTTTATGTGTTGTTTAGCATCTTCTTAATGTAGTGTTTTATGCTGATTGACAGAGACCCTGGCCTTACAAGCTTTTCTGTGCCTTATTCGCTACAGTGCAAATGAACCTACTTTGAAAAAAAATAATGGGCAGATTCATAGTCAATGCATGTGTTCACTTCAGTGGTGAATTTGGGGGTGCTGAATCTGTAGTCTCCCTGCTGGCATTGAGCGGGGCATTGCTTCTCTGTAGCTGTTTTTATCAGGGATACGTCAAGTCTTCTCCCTTTCATAGTTTTCAGTCATCGGTTGAAATGAGCTATAAACCGAATGTGTTCATATTGTTGTTTACAGAATGGTATTTTGAAGTAGAAAGAGCAGATGTAAATAAATAAACTATAAAGTTAAAACATTTGGGTATATGTTGTCTAGTTCTAAAGAGTGAAGCTTCTTAGATGTCTAGTGTTGCATGCTTTGGACTCGTTGCAGCCCAGCCGTTGCTGATCCTGTCACCTTCTGAGCAAGTCTGCTCCAGGTCTTTTGCTTCATTAAACTCTAATGAAAGCTGAGACATGTATTCCTCATAGTCCATGATGACAATTAATACAGTTTCCCATGTGTCCTTTCCAGTATGTTTCATCTGAAGCCAGCCTCTTAGTTTCAGAAGTGCCAGGAAGGTAACTGGCTATTTAGCTCATCTTCTTATGTAGTAGCTTATGTAGAAGAAGCTGCTCCTTCTTCCTACAAATGTTTAAGTACTTGCTTTATGAATAACCTTACTGGAAACCAGTATTAAAAGGAAAAAGAAAAAAAAAGATTAAGGAGGAACATGAGTATTGATATTATCTGGATTTAAAAAAATCTCTACTTTTGTGTAGGCTCTCTGTTGTAGCACAGTGCTTCCTGTGGCATTGTTATGTGTTGTGGTGCACTAATAATCAAAACAATTTAGAAACTAAATGGCTTTTCAGTGTTAGTATTTAGTGTTTAGTTACATTTGTTGAGTGTTTAAGACAGATATTTAGTGCATATGTGAAAGTTACTCTGACTGGTTTTATCACAGAGATGTTGTTTTACTTGGTGGTGTTAGCCCAACATGAGGAAGCTGTAGATCAGCAGTCGTCTTGTTCTTGCAGGTTTTGCTGAGCTTTGGTAAGCATGCTGTTCTGAAACTAAGTGAATATTCCAGGCATTCACTTACTTTGTTGAGCCCCTTTTGCTACAGGTACATTTTGCCCGGCATAAACTGACAAAGTAAGTAGCACAAGGCCAGTAGATACCATCTGTAGTGCCATCCTTCAGGATGTTCTTGGGAAAGAGACGCATGAGTTTGAAGCTTCAAAGAAGTACATTCTGGACAGAGATATTAAAAGCAGTACGTGATCAGACAAGTACTTGACTGAACTGTCCTGCAGCAGTTCTGATTTTTTCATTATTTAAATGTTTTAATTCAACTTGGACTCAATTGTGGTTGCTGTAATCAAACGAAATGTGTTTATTTTCATTATGGGGTGGAGTAAGTTGTTGGATATTACATGTAAATAGTTCAGGAAAGTTGTTTTAGAGTGTGTTGAGCGTTATGTTGAGGTATAATGCAGAAACAGGTAACACATGTTACCACCATGTTGGCTGGCGTCTGAGTTGTAGTTCTAGTGAAACAGTGCAAGTAAGGACATGTTAGTCCGGCCTCATAATGTTGCAGTCTGCTTTGAAATAAAGAGTGAAAGTATTTAATCACATAGGATAAGCAGCTCCTTGACAAACACGTTTGGATTCTTTTTGTTTATTTGTGGTCTGTAGAAGAATCTGGGAAGAACTAACTGCCGTCAGAAAAGCAATAGATATTGCTATCTCTTGCTGCTTTTTCTTTTCAACTAGGAAGTCTCTGGTGGTGCTTGAGATACTTAATCTCTATGGCTTGCAATTACAAATCAAAGAAAACATTTGAAAACTTTTGCAAAGTATTGCTTATAGTGAACTGACTCAGTTGTGAATTATACTTCATCCCTCTCTTTAACATGCAGAAGTCCAGACAGCTGATGTACGGATTGGTTCATCCCGAGTTATTTTCTTGGCTTCCATCTGTCAAACACTGTGGCACATTTTGAACATTTCTATGACAAGATGTTGATTGAATTTAACTTTCATGGGACTTTTCTGTGTAGGGAAGTTCAGCATTTGTAAAACTGTATTTAGAAATTTGATATATTTTTATAGACTTTTATATTCATATAGAATTTTTAGACGAGTCTTTGGAAGCCTATTTCTACATCGCTTACAGTGAAGTGTTCCAGTAGATTAAAAAAGTAGTGTTTAAATAAAAATGTCTGTCTGCTGTCACTAATGAAATAACGTCAGAACCTTGGTCCTGCAGTTGCTGCTATTCAGCCTCAGGATTTGCTTTGCAGAGGCAATGTCTGACTGAAACAGTCTTGGGAAGAACGACAACAGTGCTTATCTGGCATTGATAAACCTATCTGGGATCGAGCTGGCTCTGCATCCATAGCACAGTTAATTCTCCATCTGGGTTTGCCAGCACTGGGTATTGGAGGGTTGACTGTATCTGACAGTGCAATACACTGTTTTTTTTTCTTTGTAAAGTGGTCACTTGTGTTAGTACACTTTCTTGTTGCAGCAGTCTCATGAAAATGAAAGTAACTGTACACTGTCATGTTTATTTTTGTGCCTTCTTATAGTACAAGTCAACTGGCTTATGTCCTGGCCACCGTAGCTTTAAAGGAGGCCATAGCAGCCAGCTACCAGTACTGAACCTGCTGCACAAGTGGGATCCAGCTCGTCTGCTCAAACATAGCCTTTGGCAAAGCATATTGTTAGCATTGGAAATGATGAGACGTGACATGATTTCATTGCAGATAAATGTATTGCTTCAGATCTCCCAGAAGGTGCATCTTTATTTATAAAATTATTCCTCCATCATATTAGCAATGACCTGCAAATGAAATTTCTGATGTGTCTTTTTTCTTCAGCATGTTTTATAGACAACGTAAAACAGCTTCTTCCCCTCATTTTAAATTGTAGACCCATCAAATGTTATTGCCTTGTTTTGTGTAGAGCACCCATGAAGTGAAGGCATACTGTGTTACTGCTTCATGGTGCAAAGCTCCTAAGTCAACAAAGGCCGCCTTAAGTCAATGTCAGCTTTCTGTTTTGTTTACTTACTTTCTACTTCCTTGATAGCTTTGATAGTCTTGCTAGTTTTCTAATTATATATCTTGCAGGAAAACAAGTAGTTTGAAAAAGGCCTCAAATTTCTGTTGTACTTTAAAGGTAGCTGTTTGGTTTTTAGTAACAAAATGACATAACTTCCAAATGATTCATTAAAAATATTAAAATATGTGTATATGTTGTTATTTTCTTCTGTTGTTTGTACTGAAGTGTGTAGTTCTGTGTTCTCACTGCTAACCCCTGCAATGTGTTTGTTACATTTCAGAGAGAATGCTGTCCATGATGAGACTGTGCCCGAGTCTGCTGTGCAGAACGGCAGTAGTGTGAGAAATGGCAACCTGAAAACACCAGTAAGTGGATTTTTAAAAATTTTTAAGTTTTTTTTTTAATTATGGAATTTATTTTCTGTCTCATTCAATTGTTACAAAATTGAGTATTACATAAAACAATCACAATACAGTGCATCTAAAATCTAGTCACTGGATACAGCTTGACCCCCAAATTCCATCAGCATCAGAGCCTCAATGCTGGCTTTTGAACAGTCAGTTCATTTCAGAGTGTGTTCTTCCTTAGCTGTGCACTGTGTGCAGCTGATGTTAATTTGCAGGCTGTGTGTTTATCCTGTGAGTGAAAAGATGTAGAAGAGCTTCTGTGCTTGCTGTCTATTCTTCAGAAATTACAGATGTCACTGAAAAGTGCCTTCTGGGTAGTATACAAGTGTTCAGAAGCTTATTTTCTGTTATACCTTCCTGTGCTTATGACTCATTGTTGAGAAAAAATTCAAACTGGTAAATCCTTTCTTTCATCCCCTTCTGGTATGGTCATGTTTGATAAGACTTTATCAGTGTCCTTGAAGCTTAAAAGTTAGCACCCTGGGGAAATCATTACAATGAGAGCAAAATAAACTTGTTCTTAGGGGATAATTTGTGTATCTGTGAATGGCTGTTACGTGTTGCATTTTCTCACATACTTTCTTTCCTTGACTTGTTTCAGAGAGAGAAACGGAAGGTCCGAGAACAGTGTGAAAACATAAGGAGAAATTCTTCCAGTAGCAGAAGAGTGAGCCAGCTGCAGAATGGCGAAGTGGTTGAGGCAGTTACATTGTTTGAAGTGGTTAGCATGGGGAAGCGGGCCATGCAGGTATTTCTAGCTCTGAATTCTGAGAGGAGTTGGAGGGAAGACAGATAAACAGTGATCATTTCAGTTATTTATGCACTGGAGCATTGAGATTTTGTTCTGGTTTTGGCATAGGTGGGGAAGAAATGTGTTTGATTGGAAAACTGTTATGAGCATGGCTCTTGAAAAGAATGCAGCTTCAAGAAATTAGTGAAAAAGTAGCTGTCAGATATTTAAAAAGAGGAAAGAAGTATGTACCTAAACCAATGTTCCTAAAGCAATGTCTGAACATATGAAGAGAGAATTATTTTAAAAAATACAGAAAAGGTTCACCAGTAGAAAATGTTAGTTGTTCAGGATTCTGAAAATCAGTCCTTTTTTTTTTTTTTTTTTTTTTTTTTTTTTTCTGGGGCCTTGCCTTTTGGTATTTTTCTTTTAATTCCATTCCAATGCAGTTTGACAGCAGTTTGCATAATAGTCACATTTCCTGTGCATCTATATAGTTAGCAACTTTCTTCAGTGTGAGAAAGCCGACCTCCCCATGCTCTGTGAGTGTATGTTTATATTATATTTGTATATGTGTATGAAGGATTAAAATCTGGAGCCCCGAATATTTTTATACAGGGTTTTACATATGTCTCCAGTAGATAGTGTCTATAAGTAAAGTATGTGTGTGCACACATGAAATATACATTTATATTTTGGTTGTGAGACCTTAGTTTTTCCAAAATGTTTGTGTGGATGAACTTTTGCTGTGCTACAGCTGTGTTAACTTCAGTAGAGCTCTCTGAAGAGCTCAGCTTCTGCTGTGCAAAGCATGATGTGAAGGGCTTGGAAAGGTAGCAGCTTGAGTCCAGGCTGCTGCTGCTGCTAGAGTTCATTAGACCTGTGTGGCACTACAGGTGGGTTGAAGCCTGGATGGTTTGTCCCAGTGGGCCTGTCACGTACAGGTCTGTAGGCTGTACTGTCCTAGAAGTGAAATTTGGAGTTGTTTCTTGCCGTAAGTGTAGTATGTGAACAGTTTCAGCCTACTGCACAAACTGGGTGCTAGAGAAGAAGAGAACTCCCAGGGACAATTGCTACTATTAATTTAATATTAATTATTAGGTGGTGCAGAGGTTAAATGTGGGGTTTTTGTTTGGTTGGTTGGTTTTGTTTTGTTTGTTTTTTTAAATGAAACTGTTACCTCAGTGCTGGCAAGAAGTCAGGAGGACGATGTTTTGTTTTTTGTATATTAAATTTATTAAAGCTGTGGTTATTTTCCCTGTTAACAGGGAGCAAAGCATCTGTGAATGGCAACATTGCCTAGAGTAGAACTTGTGAATGAGCAGTTCAAGACTTCATTTTGCCCCAGAAGGAGTATTTTACATGTACTATTAGAAATGGAACAGAATGGTGTGGAGTTTATTCTCATTTTTATAATTTAATGGAGATGGAACGGTGTTATTTTGTGTCTTTATTATGGATGTCCTCAGTGGAGTGCAGCATGCTGTGTTTGACTCCTGACTAATGAGTTTCTTTCATCTGTTCTAGTCTGTAGTAGATGACTGGGTTGAAGCTTATAAACAAGACAGGAATGTGGCACTTCTAGATCTCATCAACTTCTTCATTCAGTGCTCAGGCTGTCAAGGTAACTTACCCTCTTAGTAGCCCTTTCCATTGTCTGTGGGTGAGAGTAGTCTGAAGTGTGCTTTCTAAAATGGAATTTTTCTCTCCAGTAAATCATGTACTTACAATCTGTACTGTTCGTAGACAAACTCCAGATGGGCAGGACTAATTAATAAAGAATGTTGCTGGTTAAATTCTTTGACTCTGTGTTTACAGCATACCAGCTCTCAGAGTTGTATTAGAACATGGTTTGCAAGGTCAGGTTTCTGAATTGGCCTCATGTCACATCACTTTGCAGAATCCCCATGTAGGGAAGATGGTTTTGATGACCATTCTGATAAATATCTAGTGTTTCAGTTACCATTTGTTTTGTAATTTCCTAGTATCTTTTCTTTTGCTAGTATATTTGAAAATAAACAACTAGCAAATTAAGCTCCCTGCTTTGGTGGCTAGAAAAGCAATCTCTTGCCTCATTGCGGTTACTTTTACCAGAGGGTTGTGAAGCTGTCTATTTCATAACAAACATTGAGACACAGTGACTTCTGGGGACAGTCTGCTAGCGAAATGCTTCAGGATGGCAAGTAAGAGTTTTAAGAAGACTTCTGTTAGTCTAAAAATTCTGAGTGTATTTAAGCAGCTAGAATGTACCTTTTACACTTCAGATGTTTTTTCAGGTCTTCAACTGATATGCCTTCTCTTATGGGAAATGTTTTGGGGTCTTTGACTAGCAGTGGGCAAAACTTTAGTAAATCCTTGAAGTAAATGAATGGACAGAGAAAATAGCCATACCAGACAACACAGGGCAGATTTCTCTAATGTGAATTTCTGTTTTGCTTCATCAGTATTTTCTATTATAAATGAATTTGTGTCTCCCTATAAATAAGTTGCCCATACCAGTGTAAACAGAGATAAAACAGTCCCCATTTCTTGGTGTTTCTAAATTTAAAATAAAGTCCTTACTTGGACTTGATTAATGTAATACAGTTGTTGGTAATTGTTTTTAAAACATTACTTTTCTAGGCATGGTAACAGCAGAGATGTTTCAAAGTTTGCACAAGAAGGATGTCATGCGAAAAATGACAGAGACCTTTGATGAGGTAGGCCCAGCTTTGACTTTGCCTGCCTTTTTTATATAAACAGTAGGCTTGACCTTAATAGCCAACCTGGACAGAGTTCGTGCTGCTTATCAGGAGCTGTGTCCCATTTCCTTAATATAAGAAAATAATCTTGCTTTTCACAAGAGAAATTTGGTGTTGTAATGACCCATTTCAGCAGCAGCAGGATTTTTTTTTTGTAAGTCACTTTTATTTTCAGAGTTTTGTTAGGGCTATCTAACTGCAGTCTTCCTGAATCTGGCTTTCTCTGAGGAGTTCTTTTGATAGTAACTTTATAGAGGTAAATATAACCCGGCATTGCAGCAGGTAAACAGTTCCTTTGGTATTTGGTTAATAGGTCCTTTTGAAAATACTATTGTGGATTACTGATGAGCTAATTCAAAGATTTTTTTAGCTGATATTTTTATTTGTATCTTTTCCTTCTGTTTTACTGACTATGAATTTTTATAACTATTATGTCATATGAAAGAAGAAAAATGCGTTTCTGATTTTTAGGTAGTCAAAACAATAGTGAATATCTTACTTCTTGAGAATTCTTAAGAAAAATGCATAGCTTTACAATTCTGTTTCTCTATTTGACTGCTCCTTGGCTAATTATGCCAACATCAAATTTTCTGCAGCACTCTCACAGTTGCTTTTGTTCCTTTTTTCTGTATTTGCCACCTCTGAATTGATTTGTCAAGCAGCAGCCATCAGCCTTGCTTTAATTGAGCATCTCTCAAAGACCAGCTGCTGTAGCAATTCCCACAGAGGATGAATTTGCCAACATGGTTTTCTTCATTTTAGAAGTGTAGTAGCACTTGGGCTAATTTTTGACAGAAATGATCCGATATGTGTCTGGCCATATGAATTAGTAATCTGGCGCTTCTTTCCCAACTAAATTATCCCTGAATAGCCCTCACGATATGGTAGGCACAATGGAAAGTATGAAGATGTGATTATTGTTATCATCAGCCTGGATGTGTTACAGCTCTGTAACGTTTTCACCTGCCCTGGTGGGCAAAAAGGAAGGTTTTATAGTTGCCTTAGAAGCTGTATTCTGCATGCTATAAAAACAAAGTATTTTGACATGCTGATCTAGTGAAGCATTTTACTGATGGAAGGAAGTGATAATCCCTGTGTTAGATGCTCTGTATCTGTTTTTTTTTCTTTTTTCTTTAATTCTAAATCCAGTGAATTTTGAAATTCTTTGTCTGTTTTTAGATAAACTGACTCTAAAAAAACCTCCTAAGATGATTTATACAGAACTAAGTATTTTTAAAGACAGTATCTGTCAGCTTGTTTAATTGATATGACTAATATTAAGTCAGCATTAGTATAGAAAAAAATGTCTGAAGCAACCATTTCTATGTTAACTGCAGTTATTAGGTGATTGAAAGAATGCTTGAGGATTAAACCAATTTATTTTAAAGCAGAACTATAAGAGCAAGAGCAAAGCAGGTTGTTGTTTTCAACTGAGTTGTTTCCTCTTTGTGTTTCTAACATAGTGATTGAGTTAGTTGAGAAGTAGTGCCATATAGGACTACTGTGATTTCGAAAATATTTTTTGAAAACAAATGATAATAGTAGTGGAAGTAGTAATGAGAGTGGAGAATATTACCAGATATCTGCTTGAGTGTATCATCTTGCCTTTTGATTTATAGTTTGTTTATAGCATTCAGCCGACGGGAAGATTAAAGTTTTTTCTGTACTTCTTCATTCTTGATCATTTCAGTGATTTAACCATTGCTTTACTGTTCCATTAATTAATTGCAATGCTATATCCATGTGCCAATGCTTCCTCCCTAAATTCTCACTAGTGTTAATGGGAAACGTTAGTGGAGTTGAGTCTGGCAAGAAATGTGAAGGGCAACAGGAAAAGATTCTACAAATAATCAACAGCAAAAGGAAGATCAAGGAAAACATGGGCCCCAGTGACAGAGGACACAGAAGAACCCGAGGCACTCAATGCCTTCTTTGCCTCTGTCTTTACTGGTAAACCTGATTTTCAGAAATACTAGATCCCTGACACCGGAGGGAAAGTCTGGAGCAAAGACTACTTACCCTCAGTGAGGATAAGGAGGATCAGGTTAGGGAATACTTAAATGGACTGAACATACGTAAGACCATGTGGTCTGACAGAATGTACCCAAGAGTGCTGACGGAGCTGGCTGATGTCATTGTGAGGCCCCTTTTGATTATCTTTGAAAGGTGGTTGTGACTGAAAGAGATTCCTGAAGACTCAAAGAAAGCAAATGTCACTTCTGTTTTCAAGAAGGGCAAGAAGCAGGATCTGAGGAACTTGGGCTGGTCAGCCTCACCTTGACCCCTGGGAAGGTGATGAAGCAACTAATTCTGGAAATAATGTCCAAACACATGAAGGACAAGAAGGTGATCAGGAGTAGTCAGCATGGATTTGCAAAGGGGAAATTGTGCTTAACCAACCTGATAGCGTACTGTAACAAAGTGACTAGCTTGGTGGATGAGGAGGGAGCAGCAGATATTGTTTATCTTGACTTCAGTAAGACTTAACATTGTCCTGTAACATCCTCATAGACAAGCTGATGAAGTATGAGTTAGTTAAGTGGACAGTTAGGTGGACTGAAAACTGGCTGAACAACCAGGCCCACGGGGTAGTGATCAGTGGCACAAAGTGCATTTGGAGGCTAGTTACTAGCGGCATACCCCAGGGTTTGATGTTTGGGCCAATGCTGTTTAACATCTTTAATAACGACTTGGACAATAGGGCAAGGTGTACTCTTAGCAAGTTTGCAGATGATACAAAACTGGGAGGAGTAGCTGCTAGGCCAGGTGGTTGTTCTGCTGTTTAGAGGGACCTCAACAGATTGGAGAGCTGGGCGAAGGGGAACCTCATGAAGTTCTACAACAGGAAACCCCATGAACCTGGGGAGGAATAACTCCATGCATCACTACACACTGAGAGCGGACTGGCTGGAAAGCAGCTCTGCAGAGTAGGATCTCAGTGTCGTGGATGACAAGATGAACAGGAGCCAGCAACGCACCCTCAAAAGACCACCAACAACCTCCTGGGCTGTATGAGGCAGAGCATTGCCAGCAGGTCATGCGAGGTGATCCTTCCTCTTGCTGATAGTAGTGAGACCACATCTGGAGTGCTGAGTCATGTTCTGGGCTTTCCAGTACAAGAGAGATGGGATTTACTGGGGCGAGTCCAGCGAAGGGCCACAAAGATGGTTAATGATCTTTCATATGAGGAGAGGCTGAAATAGTTGAGCCTGTTCAGTCTGGAAGGAAGGTGGTTCAGAGGGATCTCATCCATGTGTAAAAATACCCAATGGGACAGAATGAGGAAGAGGAAGCCAGACTCTACTCAGTGGTGTCCAGTGAGACAGTGAGCACAAAGGTAAGTCAAGATGAGCAATGGGCACAAACTGCAATGTATGAAATTTGCCTGAACGCAAAACAACACTTTTACCGTGAGGGTGGTCAAACAGATTGCCCAGAGAGGTTGTGGAGTCTCCATCTGTGAAGATATTACAAAGCTGACTGCACACAGTGTTACTCGACACTGAGGGGACAGACAGGTTCTTTTAGGGATCCTTGGCAGAATGATGACTGCACTAATTGTAGTTACAATTAAAGCTTTATTTTCTTAACAGGATATTGTGATTAGTATAGCACACAATTTATGACTAGAATGGCACAGGATTTCTACAAGCAGAATCAATATAGTAGCATAATATGGAATTTATAATACAACTTAACTTAAAATTTCTAATCACCTAATACGGAATTTGTAACACAATTTAACTTATTTCTCATCACCTGGACCCTCTGCAGATTGGGTCAAATCTTAATATGTGGTTTGCTGTATCAATATAACAATCATTATCTAGACTTGAAAATCATATAAAAGAATACGAGTCACTCACTCAGTCCTTGGAGGAAGCAAATGATGGTGGAGGTGTCCCTGCCACTGGGGGGTCACGGGTCTCGCTGTCCAGCAGCAGCCTGGTCCAAGTTCTCCACTTAGGCCTTGCCACCACTTGATTTTGTGGACGGTGCTCTGGGTGCTGTGGTGCTTCCCTGTTCTGTGACGGGGTCATCACCACTGTCTGGCTGGCTGGGTGCCTGGGACCTTTAAGGCCGGTAAGGAGGGGAGCAGCTGGCCTGGTGCCCAGGAACCGTGAGGCCAGTAGGGAGGGGAAGAAGAAATCTGTTTGGTTTGTCTACTTGGTTCACAGGACCTTCAGGGACGGATAATGAGGGAAAGGGAATGAATATGTGACGCGCTTGGTCACAGAGAATGGCTGCTTGCCTCGTAAAATGGTGTTAGTTACGCTTAACCACATTATCAGGGTTGGGAACAGGGGTTACCAGTCACACATGGCACTGGGCAGCCTGCTTCGTCTGGCCCTGCTTGAGCAGGTGGGGTTGAATTAGATGATCTCAAAGAGGCCCTCTCAATTTCAGTCTTGCTGTGATTCTGTGAAAACTTGTGCTGGCATTGGAAGCAGAGAATGGCTTTAATATGGTCACTGAGGCATTTATTTCTTTGCTGTGGGCAGTGGTATTCCTCAGTGGAGAGACAGGCTTCTCTTTAGGACCACTGCTTTTTGTTTTCCCCTCTTTCTTAAACTATTCTGCTTCTGTCTTCTGCTTTTCTTCCTGTATGTGGCATTTTATTTCTTGCACTTCTTTGTTCTTTTGTAGGTTTCCTTCCCTCTCCCATTTTGTTGCTGAAATGTTTAGCAATAGAAGAGCTAAGTTAGATGCATAACTGTACAGCCAGATAGGGATAGAAATACTTGTGCTTCACTGAGCCTAATAAAGAACTGTAGATCATACGTCTTTTGTCTTGGAATAATTGCAGAGTTGAGGAAACATCTCTGAATCAAGTCAGACTAGTGCCGAAAACATTTCTCTATAATTTGAAAAGCTCAGAATAGTGTTCTAGAGTTTAGACGTTTTACAGTACCTAGTTACTAAATGTTGGAAAGGGATATCTCTTTAGACTTGCTGAGGAGCCATATCTTAGAATTAATAATGCGGATTATACCTTGTATATCTTTGCTTACAAATTTTAAAAACAAGTTGTCTCTTACTTGTAGCAAGAAAACTCAGGTTTTGTATAAAAGTGTGTTTTTCTTCTATCATTGGTTATAAATAGAAATTACCGAGATGAGAAGGAATTAGATTTCCTTTAGTGCATTGGATTGGAGCCACCTGTAATACAAATTGCCTTAAGTTTTAATAGTCTTTTAAATATGATGCATGGTTTGTGATGCTTTTGTCTTTATGAATTAACTGTGCCATTGCATCAAAAAGCTTTTAAAATTTTCTCTTATGCATCACAGGAAACTGGGTTGCAGTACAAGAAATTCATGGCCTATCCTTGGATCCTGACAGTTACTTGGCCTGTGGACACGGTAGGACTCTTGTAGTTCTCTGCAACCGTAGTATAGCATTTTCTGTGGCTGTATTTCCTATTTCAAGTGTATGCGAATACATCAGAACTAGTCATCTTAAACTGTGCATTAATGAATGGAGATAATCATGCGCTTCTGAGGTCTACTTCATCTGGTCTGTTTTAGACCCTTGGTTTGGGTGAACACATGGTTTTCAAATGTCCGTTTCTCACTATTGATGTCAGAAGGACATCAGCATTTTGAACAGACTGGTGTATGTCAAGTTGCAGTGGTGTTCAAGAGTGTTCCCCATCCCTTCCAGCAAGCTCTACACACACACATGCACTTGTGCATGCATATGTGCATGTATGCACACAGAGGTTTCGGCAGACAGATTTGTTCAAAGGCTTGTTTCATCAAAACGTTCTCTTGCAAACATAAATGTTTGACTGGAAGAATATTTTGAGAACAGAAACAGCTCTTCCGTAATGCCTCTTCCCATACAACACTTGCAGCATTGTGGGGAATTCATCTTAACTCCTTGCTGGCGCTTCACTTTGACTTTCCTCTCTTTCCGTAGACTCTGTATGAAAGAAAGAAACATTTCCAGGATGAGTCAGAGCAGGAGCTTCAGTTGAGTGATTTGAATAGTTCTCTGCAAAAGCCTGTGTTGACTTGGTTTCTGGAAGTAGAGTTGCTTCTCTCTACTGGTTATGGAGGGAATCTAAGGGAATCCCAGGTTAGGCACCTAAATGTACGTGGTGTGCCCATTGTGCTGTCTATATATTTACAGTATGCATGTTACCATTAAATAGTATCCCAATATGATAAACATGGACAGCAGAAATGCTCTTAAAAAGTGAGATGTCTTCCTGTATTTATGCTACTTTTCAGATTGAGGAGTAAGCTACAGTGATAAAGTAGGTATTTCCTGAAGTTGTAGGTTGTCCTTCTACTGTCTGTGTCGTGATCAAGGAGAATTGAATGGGGCCTGCTGGGGACTTCCCTTTCTGTCTTGGCACTTCCTAATACTGTTGGGCTCTGAACTGACTCTTACAACCTGATCAGGAACACATCCCAAATTCCCAATGTGCTTTGGGTTGCGGGTATCCCTGAGATTAGTCCGTTCGCATTTATTTTTCAAAAAAGCAGTGGGTCCTGTGCTGTGGAAACGAAGTTACAAGAGAAGAGCATGAAGTGCACTTTATAAGTACATGAGGTTATTCTGGGTGTGAAGCTCCATGTTAGAATATGTCTGAGAAGGTGTTTGACCAACTAGTGAAGGACCAGCTGGGTAGTGGCCTGCCTTCAGGATGAAGTTTTCTATAGAGAGTGAAGATTTGAAGTTCCCTGGCTCCATTCACACCTGGAAACTATCAAGATGTAAATTGATATTCAGAGCCATTCCTGGGATCTGTGAGGTGCAAATGAAATAAATGTTCATGCTGCCTGAGGTTGTCATCTACAAATTCCTCCTAGTGTGCTCTTCACATGTGCTCTTCACTGTTTTGTGTGAGAAGTCATTTGAGCTGCCCTCTGTCTGCTTTCTTCCTGGCAGTATCAACTGTACTGTGAACACTCTTGTGGTTTTATTGTAACTTGCTTTTTGCATAATGTCAAAGGTGTTGCCTGCTTGCTGTTTCTGTGGAGGGTTTCAGAGACCTAGGCGCTGGTGGTGTAGCTGGGTGACTCAGTATTTGTTACTAAGCTGTAGCCTGATAAACTCCTTAAGCTGGCCGTGCTGCTGAGGGAAACAGTCCCATCCTCCTCACATCACAGTTGTTTGTCTTCATTTTTCAGTCACCTCAGTTTCCTCCTGGATTTTACCACACACTTGCAGCAACAAGAAGGATGGGGAAGTGGGGAAGCACTACTACCTGTGAGGAAGTAGAAGAGGCCAGGAGTGCTCATGGTTTATGCCAGTGAAAGTTATTTCTGATGCTGTGGCTTCACATGCCCTCTCCCACCCATCTGTTCACAGCTACCTCACATACATTGCTTTCAGATGTGAGCTTTCATGACAGTGTAGCTCTAATGAAGCTAGTTTGTCTCTGTGCTTGCTTGTAACCTAGTTGCATGTCCCTACTTTGGAGTAATAACCATGAAAAAAATTATGGGGGGGCTGAGGTGAAGCTGACTGTCAGCAAAGCTCTCTCTGATACCTGGGGGGAGAGATGTAAATGGTGTGCACAAGCAAAACTAATTGGTGTGTTTTCTCTTGACTTTTCTTTCCTGTGCAGGACAATAAAGACTACCCGCTGATCAGAACAGGACCATACTGGAAGAAGTTCAAGGCCAATTTCTGTGAATTTATTGCAGTGCTTGTCCAACAGTGCCAGTGCAACATCCTGTATGATAGCTACTTGATGGACACTATCATCTCGCTGCTTACAGGCTTAGCGGACTCCATGGTCAGAGCATTTAGACACACAAGCACTTTGGCAGGTAAAATAACTTGCAGAGTTGCAGTAGATCGTGTTTTGTTGACGTGTGTACAAACAAAACTGCTCAAAACTGAAAAGCTGCCTTTACTGGAGCAGTTGTTTTCTTATGCACTGACAGTGCCTTCCTCCTAATGTATGTTACTGTAATATAAATTATTTGTTCCCATGTGTATCTGAATGGAATTTGGATGCTTTAGATATGATGGATCTAGACCAATTTTTTCTTTCTGAAGAAATTTTCTTTAATGCCTGACATGACTAACTTTAGAATTATGCTGTGTTCTGAATCTTTTTTTTTTTTGCAGTAACTGATTTTTCACAGTCAGTTTTCTATTTTGTTATTTTTCTCCCTCCACTAATTAATGTGATGAAGTTGCATTAAATGCCTCACCTAAAAAAGCTTCCTTTGGAGAGCTGCTATTCTTTTGGTACCTGTGCTAAAAAGAACATTGCGTGTTACGTATTCTTGTTTCCTGCAGCATGATGGTACTAAAGCTACTACTTTTTTTTTTCTTTTTTCCCCCTTGTCCTGGTTTCAGCTGGGATAGAGTTAATTGTCTTCCTAGTAGCTGGTACGGTGCTATGTTTATGCGAAGAAAGTTGGTAACACACTGATGTTTTCAGTTGTTGCTATGTAGTGTTTAGACTAAGTCAAAGATTTTTCAGCTTCTCATGCCCAGGGAGCAAGAAGGCTGGAGGGGCACAAGAAGTTGGCACAGGACACAGCCAGGGCAGCTGACCCAAACTGGTCAAAGGGCTATTCCATACCATGTGACGTCACATCCCGTATATAAACTGGGGGGAGTGGGGGTGGGGGATCACCGCCTGGGGACTAACTGGGTGTCCATCAGCGAGTGGTGAGCAATTGCACTGCGTATCATTTGTACATTCCAATCCTTTCATTATTGCTGTTGTCATTTTATTAGTGTTATCATTATCATTATTAGTTTCTTCTTTTCTGTTCTGTTAAACCGTTCTTATCTCAACCCATGTGTTTTACTTCTTTTCCCGATTTTCTTCCCCATCCCACTGGGTGGGGGGGGAGTGAGTGAGCAGCTGCGTGGTGCTTAGTTGCTGGCTGGGGTTAAGCCACGACACCCCTAAAGCCAGTAAATACCTTCTTTGCCACGCAAAGAGCACTTAAAGTATAATTTGTTCTAAAGTACGCTGTATGCTTTGAAGGCTCAAAAAACTCACCTGAAATCTATGCAAACCATCTAGTGATCCTTAAAGGAATGTGAATTTTTGTCAATTCAAGTAAAATCTTAAGATTCCCAGTCTTTTATCAGCCTGCTTCACTGTTGGTTGGTTTTTTTGGTTTGTTTTTTTTTTTCTTTTTGTTACTGAAAATCACCTGTTCTACAACTCTAGATTCTTTTAGTTTATGTAATTTTGATTTTTCTGCAAGAGAGTTGCCCAGTAAATTACTTCTCTAACTAGAACTCTGACTAGAACTCTGTCCAAAAGTTGTAAATCACCAGTAATATCACTAAATTTTCCTTTTTTGATAATTGCCTTTAAAATAAACACTGTGTTTTAAAACAAACGACTATAATCTAGTAGTGTTCTTATTTTGGGTAATAAACTGGATTTGGCTAACCATATCCTTTTTGTGGTAAAGTGGTGAATATATTTATGCTGCATATCCCTGAGCTAAGCTAAATATGTTGGGTTTCTTTCCTTTTTAGCAATGAAACTTCTGACAGCAGTTATAAGCGTACATCTGAACCTTGATGTCAACAAGCACAATGCTGAAAGATTGTATGAGGTGGAGAAGAAGAGGATAAGTGGCAAGAGGACCAATTACAGACTTGACCAGCTAGAGAGAAAAAGGAAAGAGGTTAGGCAGGTGTCTTGTACAGGAGATGTGTGAAGATGTAAAAAGAGGCATTGCTGACAGCTTGCTTTGGGGTCACTGCAGTTCTTTGAGGTTTATGTGTTTATCTAATTCATGATGCAGAACAGTTGTGACTGGCTAGATTAAGTGGTACAAAAATGACTAAGGTAATAACTGCCCTGTGTACTGTTAAATTGTGATGTCTGTCCTACTAATTGCTTCTCTAAATTGGCATCATTAGCCCTTGATCTGTATAGAAATATGGATTTGCACACACTTGTAATTGCATCAGTAGCTCTGGTGTTGTGGGAGTGCAGTTTTGCATATCTTTATACAAATTACAAGCCAAAATTTTAGTTCTTGAACTGAATTTCAATGAATGAAAAAGGACACAGGAGAGCTGTCATCTCCATGTAAGTAATGCATTGTAAAAATGGTTGTAACTTCAGGTATGACCTGTATCTTTCTTGCTGTTCAGTTTCTGTCATTTCTTCCCTGCTCAGCCAGACAGCTCCTTATCAACTCCCAGAGCCAGGCCTATAACTGTAAGAAATAATTCTGGCTTGAGGGTGGAGGTGACTTGCTGTATGAACATCAAGCATAGTTCCTTCTCTCCTGACCTTAGAATCAGTTACCTCTGTTCTTAGCTTTGGGTGCTCGTGGACTTCTCAGTTGTAGAAACAATGCCTTTTTTTTGTGGGAAGAAGTGTTTGGGTGAGACAGGGGTTTTTAGTATCATCATAAGTCTGATCTTATGGGAAAAACAGAGAAAATGTGTGTGTTGAGCGGGGGGGAACCCAAACGTGTCACCCTTGCTGATGCTGTTGATGAGAGAATGTTTTTATTAAGTAGCTTAGGTTCCAGAAGTTCATAACTAGATTTTCACGGCTCAGTTAAAATACATGCTCATTGTGGAATAGGTGCATTTTGAAAATTCCCTTGTCTGCCTTTCTTCCATCTCTGTTTAAGTGCATAAAAAGAGAATTTGGAGCTATATGTGAAGATTGCTTAATGGTTGTTCTGTATCTTTCTGTGTATTGACAGATCAAGACTCACTATATCAAACAAGTCCCTTGTTATCCAGGTTAGCAGTTGGTATCTGATAAACTTAGCTACAAAAAGGCCAATTGCTAGTGTAGATACAGACCACTCTTTTTAGGTTGGTACCACGTGTGAATGCCAGCAATTTACACTACAGTAGTATTGTAAGTGCACTGATGCAAATTTTTCCTGTGTAGTGAATTGTGGGACCAATATTAACATTCAGTTCCCTTTGTATTTCAGTATGAGTGTAAGCTTCTAGAGATACAGAACATGATGAATGCTATTTTCAAAGGGACGTTTCTAAACCGTTACCGGTAAGAATACAAATAAAGCTGTGATGTGTATCTGCATTCCCAAGGAACTCTTGCTCAAATTGTCCAGATACCAGAATGAAGTTAAACATCCTAGAGGCACTGATGGTGTCAAGGAAAGTGTAGCAGTTAAATTATTTTAAAGAATTTGGGCTTACGAAAGGACCTCTCTTAAGTATGTTTCTTAAGTATGTTTCCATAGCCTGCTGGGTATGGAGCAGTGCATTTGTGATTGAGAAGATATCCAGAATTACAAAAAATTACTGCATGAAATGTTTGTAGATAAAAGTGGCTTAACTGAAGACTAATTCAGAACATTAATATGAAGATACTTGTAATATTTTGGATTATACATGCTTCTGCAATTCCAGAAAATAAAAATACTGCAAATAATGTAATTAATATATATTAGGCATTTTTAATGTATTGATACTACAATTTTTATAATTTCAC
The DNA here is from genome assembly GCF_000737465.1 of Haliaeetus leucocephalus. NCBI lineage: Eukaryota > Metazoa > Chordata > Aves > Accipitriformes > Accipitridae > Haliaeetus > Haliaeetus leucocephalus. Next base: position 4,233,182 of record NW_010973148.1, on the reverse strand, counting down.
AGTGATGTGATCCCCGAGATCCGAGCAACTTGCATTGAAGAAATTGGCAGCTGGATTAAAACATACCCAGATGGTTTTTTAAATGATAGCTACTTAAAATACATTGGGTGGATGCTGTATGATAAGGTAAAATTTTAATTTTTCTTACTGGGGGCAGTAGATGAGAATTAAAAAAAATTTTTTTTTTTTTTTTTTAAATAATCCTAACATGTAAATTCTTGAGAGTAGATATTTAAGACTGTGGTAGTACAAAAAAGAATTTACTTTCTTCCCCATTTCGGGTTTTATTTTTAAAGCCATTGTAGCATGAAATAACGGAGAACATTTTTTCCAGTTCTGTATCAATGTGTATCCCTGTGTGTGCAGTTATTTTTATATGTTACTGAATCGGGAGCTATTACTGAATTGTAAAATGGCCTATATCCTTTGAGCACATGCAGTGTCAAATGTTGACTAAAATTCTGCTTTTAGGTTTGATGGCTACATTTAAAGTTTTGTTTTATTTTATATAAATGAACAAAAATATATTGCCTATAGTAAAATAGTCTTCAATATTGCATTTCTCATTTGGAATTAAATGGATATAGAAAATACTGACAGAAAGTCCAGTCATTTCCCAAAGGGTTTTCTCCTTTTCCCTATAGTAAGTTTGTTTTTACTTTTGAGTAGAGGCACATTTAGAAAAACACACCCACCCCCCACCCCCCAAACAGAAAAAACAACCAAAAGAAAACAGTAACTAAAAAATACGCATTTTCTCGTGCTTCTAAAATGCATGAGAGGTTTTCGGGGGATAGGAATATTTACTGTGAATGGCTAATTACAGAAATTGGTACACTGTACTTCTGCAGGGCACCTTTTAAAGTGTATATAGCTTCTGTATAAATTCTGAAACATCCTCAGTTTTGTCAGTTTTAGGCAATACCTGTGTTCTGTGAATAAAATTGTAGTTTAACACAAAGCCAGGAGGGGGAGCACGAAGCCTTACTTCTTCTGCATTGTGCCTTTACTGTAAAGGTAGTATTTAGGTTTTTAGAACAACAAATCTATCAAGAACGTCTTTTCCTGCATAAATCTTATCTGATCAGAATATCTTTTTAGTATATGTTCAGTTGGGAGAATTGTTAAAAGAAAAAGTGATTTTTGAAGATGATGTGTCTTCATTCCCAGTGCTGTACAGTGAAAATTAACAGCTGGTGTCTCTGATTAATGCACATAGCTCATCCAGTGTCATTTATTGGGAACTGGAAATGGTTGTTTTTCTAAAGCTTATTATCTGAAAGAAATGCAGATGCAAGCAGAGTGAGATAAAGTGAGAAGTCTTCCATATTCCACATTTGGCCGAGACTTGGTAGTGTGCCATTACTGGTGGTTGCAGTCCCTCGCTGTGCTTTGTGATATGCAGCCGCTGTTAAATTGCCCAATTCCAAAATGAGAGCAGGGCATTTTTGGCAGCAACACGGGCAGCAGTGCTTTTATATACATCTGAATGTTATTTCCCACTACTCCTCCTTAATGAGCATTTCCATCCCATCTTGTTGAGGGTGGGCAGCAAGAAACTGATATCTCCCAGAGCCAATTTTCTTTTAGAATATAACGTGGAGAAGTTTGCCAAATAATTTAGGCCCCAGAGTGGAACAACCACAAAAGTATTCTAGTGGTGGGGGAAAACCTGGCCAGGATCATCTACAGTGCTGTAAACAGAGATTAAGTTCAGTCATTTGGGAGGCTTTAAAGCAGAGAGGGGAGGGGGAAGTAAGTATAAAATTAACATTTTGTCTTCAAAGTCTTTTATTTGAATATAATCATTCTTTCTTCCCCGTGAGATACCATTTTGCCATTATACCCTGATATGAAACATTATATTTTTCCATGAAAAGTTACTTACTAGGTGCAAGAAGATGCTCTAAATTCAGTGGCAATATGCTCAAAATTGCATATGATGATCTCTCTTTGGCCCAGTGAGTTGTGGAACAGCGCTATAAATACATTTTGGAGTAGTTTATGTTCATCTGCTAGAAATAATTTAACTTTTTATTTTTGAAGACCAAACAACAGTTGATACTAAATCTGACAACTGTGTGCAGTTGAACAATGTTATATGTAAGCGCAGTCACCTATCGGTGCATTTGTGAAATCCAGGCACCTAACTTGCGCTCAAAGGCACTAGTGTTCTTCCAAGGGAATATGTAGCTACTAAGTCAGCATCCAGATCCAGTCAAACCACTGCTGGTCTGAGCAGCAGGTGTTGAAGAGAAGTGCTGTGTAAAAAAGTTCAGAGTTAAAGACCAGAAAAATCAAGACAATGAAGAATAAGGATGGTGAAAGTAGAAGGCAGAACTAGCAGACAGGAAGGCAAAGACAATGGAGATGCACGCTTGGGACCTCCTACTATGTTAGACTAGCTTTGTCCGGAACTTCAGGGCAAGTTGTTGAGGTTTTCACATTAGACTATGAAAAACACCCAAAGAAATCCTGTGGAAACACAAACTTGCTGTTGAAATGAACTTCTGTGTCCTGACTGTGTGATCCTCCTGGCAAATTTCAGGAAATTGAAAGGGTTTTTAGTTTTGCCTCCTATTCAACGTGGCTATAGAAACTGATCCTGTGGTTATGGCTACTTCTGAAATACTTCTTTCTTCAAATGGTCATGTTAACATAGTGGTTTTCTGCTCCACAGGTCACCTCTGTGCATATGTACTGATTTTTTTTTTTTTTTTTTGTGCGGGGTGGGGGGCAGTTTTAAAAATTGTTTTATCTTGACAGGACAGGTAAGCTGGATTGTCTTTGCTATTCAGCAGTAACTCAGAAGTAGACCTAGTCTTCCCAATTTATTATTTGGGGAGTATTGAAGAGAAAAAAATGACGCAGTGACCCCATCAAATCATCCAGGTCCCAGCCTGTATTTGTAAGGCTTATTGAATGGCCCCCATCTCTGTAATAGTGGTGAGGCTGAAATCTCATAACTGAATGCATCTAAACAGTGCTGGAGCCCATGCAGAACTCTTTGAGGTCCCTAGAGCTGCTCACCATCTTAATGATGTTTTCTGCCAGTCTGTTTGCAGGTCAGGGCCGAAATATACTGTGATACAGCTGAGGGACAGCATATGTTCAGAGTATCCTGAAAATGTGCCTACATAATTTCCCTTCACTCTGTCACAGCTTTGAAAGACCAAACAGGCAGGTATTTTGTCAAGGTTAGAATGGTAGTTCTGGCGAGGGGAGTAGATGGCTGGGTGTTTGTACTTGCGTACGTTACTGTCAAAAGTAGCTGAAGGTAAGTAGTAAGATGGAAGGATGTGAAGTAATTTTGAATGACTAAGAATCTATGAGGAGTGATGAATCTAGAAAAGGAGAGGTGGTTGAGAAGGAGAAAATGCAGCTGAAAACAAGAAGACAGCAGAATTAGTCATAGTAGAAGTAGTTATTTGTTCTTAGTTACTACAGTTAATTTTCTTAACACTTAGAAGAAACTTACATATAGGGTTATGACTGAGAGCTTTCGGGTGGGAACAGGATACCTTAGAAGGCAGGTGGTGTAGTTTAATGTATTAAACTTTATATCTGCAGACCTACGCTTGAATGCCACCTGACTAACAAATGTAAATGACATTACTAGCTACATGCCAAGGGCTATATGACCATCCAACACATCACAAACTTCCCCCCCCCCCCCTTTTTTTTTTTCCTTTTTCCCAAGCAAAAATGCAGTCCCTATTCACAAGCAAAGCCTTTGTGATAAAATACTGAGGGCAGCTGAAGCCAGGATTGCAGTACCTTGGCTGAGCTGAGTTTGTGCCAGTGTGCAGTGATGAGTACCAAATTGGGGCTGTGTGTGAGTTCTATGCTGTGGAGCCCTTGTGGCTATAGGAAGTGGCAGGTGTGGGCAACAGTTTTTCTCAGACAAGGCCTTTAATTTTAAGGTACAGTATAGAATAGGGACTGCTGGTGTGTCACAGGCAGATTAGAGGGCAATAGTCATTATTACCTGTCTTTCATATTATATTTCTAGCAAAAAGTTGTCTTATGCAAAACTGTTGGTCAAAGCCTGCTACTGGGTGTCATCCATTGCTTTCCATCTAAGCAGGTGAACAGGAACTTGTAGTAATGGATAGCCTATGTGTAGGTGGTCTCCTTTCTTGGGTTTCCTTGATTATTCTTACTGCTATTGTTAGCAAGAGGAATTACGGAAGAAATATGAAGATTCAAAGCCTGCAGTTCATTTTAGTGTCTCTGCTGATATCTTTAGCATTATACGTTTACAGAACGCAGTGATTTTTCTATGTTAGATACTCAAAATGACTTTCCTAATGCCATTTGTCATAAAGCTTTGTCATTTGAAAGGTGTAGCAATATGCATGAAATAATTTGAAAGCTGGATAAGGAAAAGTCTTCTTTTTGAGGCATCTATGAAGCAGCAGTACTAATAGTATGAAATAACACCTTGGAGAGATAAATATGTTTTGCCTAGATCAACTAATTAGGCCAAATTCAAAGCAACCCTTTTCTTAGAATACTTAAAATATGGTGTTCTAGTGTAAAACAGAAATAAGGAGAAGGCATAACATTTAACTCTGTATGTGTAAGAACCCAGAATGATAAGCCAGTGCATTTCTAAGGGGTACCTCTTCCTCTGGGAATCTTCCAGAATTTCTTGGAGTCCATGTTTGTGTTTAACAATTGTCTGAGTCAAATGTTGAAAGGAAGCAAGCAAAGTCTGATGTATGGACGAGTGCTGGTTGTATTAAGTAGGTCATATATACTTTTGTCTTTGTGTCTTTAAAAGGTGAATAGCACAGTTCTGGCACCTTTTGCATTCTGTTGCTTTTATTAACTGTAAGGTCTGTGAGAGTTTCTTTGACTCTTAGGAAACCTAACACAAATTTTGGTGTCACCTTTAAGTTTGGCTCACTGCAGGCTTCCTCTGTGTGTGTGTGAGAGAGAGAGAGAGAGAGAGATGCATGTGTGTGCACACAGACAAAATGGTACTGATATCACTAATAAAGAAGATGAGGCAGTATTTGGGTAGTCTGCTGTAGGCACCCACAGAGAACTCTTATTTACTTAATATAAATGCCAATAGTGAATAACATCAAAGATAACATGTTTTTTACTGTTAGACAATTTCTCTTTGTCTTGTAGCAAGCTGAAGTGCGCTTGAAGTGTCTTCTGGGACTACAGGGAATTTATAGCAGAAAAGAACTTGTTTCCAGGATGGATCTCTTTACTAGCAGATTCAAGGTAAATAGATTACTGTTTGCTATTTTTTAAGTCTGGGTTGGGTGTATACACAGGGTCTGGTGTTTTGATCAGAGCTGATCTCCTCACTCTTTTGACTGACAGGAGCTTAAGAGTACTGCAGAAACAGCCTGCTTGACTGAGTGGATGAAGGAGTTTTGCAGAGATGTTTCCCTCTGTTTCTATGGAATTCTTTGTTTCACTTTAGTTCATGCACAAAATGATGTTAGCATGCACCGTGGTTAGTTATCGCCACCATTCATCCAGAATGGCCCAGATTTTTTTACAGGATCTTTGGCAGATGACAAAGAATTTCGTACTCTAAAAGTCCCTTTTTTTGCTGTGCCTGATAATGGGTTAACCTTGTAGATACTGGATTGGCTGACCGTGTATCCCACTGATGTGGGAATGGCTCTATGTTGATCCACCATGTCAGTATGAATCTTGAAGAAGGATCCCTTATCTCCTTTCTGAACAAGTCAGGTGATATGCTATAATTCTGAGAGCTTGTTCTGTGACTGCACTGACCCTATACACTGCCTCTATCATATTCCAACATTGTAATTCATTTAAGAAGTAAGCCCTTTACTTTTTTTAATCCTGCCCTTGGTAATGATTTCGTCAGCTACTCTTATCCCATTGGGGCTGCACCTTTTCACTATTTGAATAAGAAAGCTCAAGGTGCTGTGATTGATATTTCAGTCCCTTTGAATCACTACATAATCAATGCCTGCATGTGGTGGTAGTTCATGTTCTTTTTGTAAAAAGGTGCAGGGCTTACCTGTATGTCAAAGCAGTTGCTAACAGTAAAAAAATAACTGTAGCACATCCTCAAAGAACAAGAAATAGATTAATATTGGTATCTTAAGAAAAAAATTATTCAGACTGAAACTTGGTTGTCTAAGATTAACCCGTTTTAAACAGTTGTGTGGTAGTCCCTTACCTTTCTGTCTAAAAGAAGGTTGCTGGAGGTAACTGCAGGACTGGTATTCAAAGTCTGATGAAATAGCTCCAGTCTGTTTGTACTGCGACCTCCCTCTGTGTGGAGGTTGCTATATAAATGGATTATTGCAAATGCCATCCCCCGATCAAAAAAACCCAATACAAACACAACAACTTCCCCTCTAAACAAAAGAAATCCAAACAGCTACACACAAAATACAGACTGATCTGGAATCTGATTTCAAAGTTTAAATCATGCTTTCTCAGTGATGGGAAATGTAATCATATAGCCATCAATCCATTTCCCACAAGCGGGAGTTTCGCATGCTCCTTCTGTTACCCTTACCCTTGAGTGTTCAAACTTGGGATTCATGGAATTCCACACCTTGCAACTGGCTTGTGAGAAAAAGGAAGGTGCAAAGTAAAATGAAGCTAGAGATTTAGAAATGATATGTTAAGTGAGAAAGCTGTTAGTCCCAAAACAGGCAAGTCCAAAGGTTTAATATACCTTAAAGATGTAGGCCACACAGAGGGGTGTGAGTTCTTGGGTACATAGGACAGGAAAATTTCCACTGTTTTCTGAGGTGTTTGCATGTGTACCAAGTTACAATAATGTGAATTCTGGAGGTCAGGAGTATTGCTGCTATTCCATGAAGTACCTTTATGACTCAAGTCCTAATTGTCTTTCCAGCAAGGCGCTGGCTTCTGTAACATGTAGGTACATGCACGTTATTGTTGATGGGAGAAACTGATTATATAATGCTTGTAATTTGAGGCTTACCTTCATTTAACATACTGAAGTGCCAGTAGTAACAACATCTTAGAAATAAGTTGTCAGTCACTTTTAATTTGTAGACTGTAGTTGATTTCTTGTGAACGCATACATTACATCTATAAAAAATATCATATTACTGCATGATTAATTCAGTTAAAAAATTAACATGCTGTTAATTTTCAGGGGCTGGGGAACTACTTGGTAGTAATCGAGTTGCCTTATGTCTCTTAGGAAATAGCTGCTGAAATAAAAATAAATCTCTGCTCTACTAGTATAGATGATCTAGCTGTAGCAAAGATATATGTTTATTGAGAACAAACCATGTTACATCTTTTTATTGTCATTTTACATCCATTAGGATCGAATTGTGTCCATGCCTCTGGACAAGGACCATGAAGTAGCAGTTCAAGCCATGAAACTCTTGATGCTTATGTCACAGTAAATAATTTCTTTTTTAATTTACTGTATTGTTTTAATGGCAACAAGATCCAGATACAATCCTGATGAATCTTCCTGTAATCAGTTACATGCCGGGAGACAGTTCTCCTGGCAGGATATGAGTTACAGTTAAAGCTGCTCAAGACATGGCATTTTCTTTCTGAGGGAAATACCAATGTTAAGAAAACCCTTGTGCTGAGATTCAGTATGAAAACTACATTTTAATATCTTTATACTTCCCTTTGAAAGGAAATTCCACATTTTTATTTTGGCTTTTCTCAAATAGAGCATCTGCCTGTCTCGAGGGAAGTCCCCACTGACGATGGGATCCCCGCCCCATTTTCTGTCCCACGGTTGCCCACGCCTTGACCAGGAGCTCAGGGAACTCTGCCATCTTCCCTGTCTCCTCACCTGATGCAGGAAGCCTTGAGCTTTGAGGCTATAGCTAGAATTTGGACTTTCAGATTCTTGGCTCCATGGCAGAGAACCTGGGAGCTATTGAACCCACAGCAGACTGACTGACAGGAAATAAGCAAGTGTATGATACCGTGATTTTGCTGAAGTGGAAGACTAATGGAAGAGTTGTTTTCTTGGGAAATTACCTGCCAGCCAATGGAAGAGTTGTTTTCTTGGGAAATTACCTGCCAGCCAATGGAAGAGTTGTTTTCTTGGGAAATTACCTGCCAGTCATAGATTTGGTAGGATAGTGGCAAGCTGGAACTGTGGGGAAAAACTAATGTTACAGAAGTATATGAATCCTATTCTGATGCATCCTTGAGCAGCATGTGTATTTTGGAAATGGCTTTATTTGCAAAATACGTGAAGAATAAATTATCTGTCCCTTCTTTTCAATGCAAAATGAGAATAAAAAACCCACTGCATTTCGTTGTTAGTACAGTTGAGGTGCTAGGATTCAGTAAATGCCCCTTCTGTCTCAGAGTGTAAGTTGAGTTCTGCTGATGCAGATGCTTACTTCCACGTACAGCATTTACATTGTCCAGTAACCTTGTGGGATTCGCTTTTTCCATTTAAACCAGAGGTATTGCTCATTGCTAGATGAGGATGTAGACCTTAATGGACCAAATAATATAGTGTTGTAGGTATTTACATTAAATTTCAAGTATGTTTGTATATTGAAGTGCTGCTTTATAGTCTGGTCTCCTATCTCACTTCACACTCCATTGACTTGATGAGTGGCCTTTCTCTAGGCCTACTTCAACATACACATCAGAACAACATATGATTCCGTGAACGTAGTATGCTTTTCTGAAGGGAGCACCATTGTTTGGGCCTCCCTAGTAGTAGCTAGGGTTATATTGTTTCTGTGTTTACAATGTCCATTTCTACATCCCTTGGTTCTCCATGGTGTGTAGCTATTGGAACAAAGCACAATGCTGTGTCTATGTGTATAACGTGTCCCTGTGCTAGGAAGAGCAGCACACCATTGTTGAAGTACAAAGATGCTGTACACCAGTTATGGCTGCCCTTGTTCTGTATCTGAACTAACAAGTGCTATATTGGCACTGCAGCTGTTTATCATCTTTGGCTTTATTATAAGGGATCATATTCTCATTAATGCAAGCTGCAGCTATAAAAGTTTGATCAACGTTTCTTTTTCCCTGAAGCAATTTTTTCCTAATTTTTCTTAAATATGATTTCCAGTGTGAATAAATGCCTTCTAAAGTTTTCTGAATGACATTTTTCCATCATAAAATGTAGTTTTCATAAGTAAAATGAATACGTTTTGAAATTGTTTTTAATTAGGCTGTGTGGAGACCTAGCAAATGCATGCTTCCCTTTCTTTTTGCTCATCTGTGCGTAGCCATCCTCCTTTCTGCCCGCCTCGCCCGCCCCCAGTTGCTCTGAGCCCTGCTGATTTGGCTTAATTATTGGAGTGATGAAAGTGGGATTTGGGGACTCAATAAGCAAATTCAATGACAGCTCTTCTCTTTGATAAGACTAGTACTGACCATTCTGTAAAACCTGTGTGAAGAGAGTGGAGACAATATAGACAGTCACATGTACAGACTTCTTAATAAGAGACTGCATCAAGATGCTTTTCTAGCAGGGGAAAAGCTTATGCCTCAGTACCTACAACAGTGTCAGGAAGGACTCGCTGCTGACATTGCAGAAGCAAAGAAATTTCAGGGATTTTGTGTCTCAAATAGGTGTGTCTCATAGCTCAAAACCACTATCTGGATATTGAGCAGTAATGCTGCTTGATACATGCAGTAAAGCATGAAATGGGGTTGGGGACAGCAACTCCCCTGCCTTTAAAGAATAATAAATGACAGCTTGTATAAATGTCAATTCTACTTGCATGCATTGATGCAATCAAATATTTTGCCACTTTTGTCATGCTGTATTGGCTTCTCTATGGATGGCTCATTTTTGTCATCTGCAAATTTGGCAACTGAATTCTCGTTGCCCAACTTGCATTTTTAGTGAGACGTGAAAGACCTTGCAGATCAAGTTTCTATTTTTTAAAGCTACTGGCAGGAACCTCTGTCGCATGAACTCCCTATATTTGATTTGGAATAATGGATTATTTTTAACAAATAATATTATCTTAACTGGTCAGGTACTGACCTTTAGAACATGTCTCTAATCTTGGAATAAATCTTTTGTTGTTTCATGACATGTGTTGGCAAGAAGCAAGGACAGGAGTAACTTTTTCGTCCAGTTAGTCCATTGGGTGCTCTGTGACTTTCTTGGGGAAAATGTACTATACCAGTAACTCTCTTTTACTGGCTTCCATAAGACCTCATTGCCAGTTAATTATTTTTGTGATTGTTTTACGGTTGCAGTGGAGCTGTGGTCCATGTATGTCAGTAACGGCTTTGAGCATGTCTTAAACATCACTGCGTTCCAGTCCTGTGGAATATACATTGACTACTCTGTGTACTGTTGGCCCATAAAACTGCTATGCTGGCCTTTACAGTCTCTCTCTCTTGCTAGCTAGAGAGGCAGTGAAAACACTGATCTCCAATTCACTTATATGTGTTGCATTATTAAAAAAAAATTCCAGTGCTGATGCAAAACCCTCTTGCTATGCATATACCTGGTTTTTTTTCAAATCTATATTTGTATTTTCATCTTGTCTAACTCTGTGAGTTGAGAATTTTTTCTTATTGTTTGTTGCATGTTGTCTCAATTGAATGCCAAGGTCTTTGGGCTAGTAGGTTTCCATTTTTACACAGCATGATGTGATCCCGAAACTGAAATGAGCCTATGAGGTTTAGCATAATAGAAATTATTAATGCTACTGAATTATGCATAATTGTTAGCATTAATGTTGCAAAGGATCTGAGAGGGAATAGAACTAGGAAGGAAATAAAGAGGGAGAAAACATGAGTGACAGTGAGAGACCAAGGAATCTTACTGAAAACACTGCCCTTCCAGAGGCAAATTAGTTTAGTGTGCCTACTGCCAGACAATTCTGTTCATTTTTCTGTGCTTAACTGCCTAAAAGAGTAGAGGGATTTTGGAAAAGAGCAGCAAAAGTAATTAGGTAACTGTAGTAGATGAATGAGGAAAGGTTACAAGTGGTGCAGGTAGGGGCACAAATGTACAAATAGCTTGAGTGTGTAAATAGCAAAGGGGAAAATGACTTTGCATTCCATTAGTTAAATGTAACTAGAAATTAAACTGAGCTTTAAACACAAAACTCTCAAGTTTGAAATCTGGAAGAGCTGCCTTAGTGAGAACTGTGAGTATATTGCACTCATTGAGGACTTCACATAAATAGTTTAAAAACTATTTAATGGAGCTGATAAATACATTAATTTTTACCACAGTGCTTTTACAGTGGTCAGTAGAGTTAATCCATCTTAAAAGTCGAGAAGCTGAGGTTTTTAAGTTCTCAGTGTCCTGCTTGGCACAGGAAGCCCAAGTCAAGTAGGGGTACATCACTATTGTGCTTAAAAATCTTAGTCTCCCTTCCGATTCTCAAGTAGACTGGGAAGGATGTTTTAGTTTGGAGAGGGAGGGGCTATATCATAGGAGAAACTTGAAAACTAGATTTGGCAAAGGATGCCATGGCAAATAATATAATATGTGTTACTAGTTCTAGTGGTAGATGTAGATGTCCCATGACAAGTAATTCAGTGTCAGCAGAGAGTTGAACTCTGTGATTCTGTAGTGTTATTTCATAGCTAAACCATGGACTTTGGAGGAGAAATTGACATTTGTTAGGCAAATGCACTGTATCTAGCAAGGTTATTCAGACAAGGCATTGTGCAGAAAAACAGCTAGGTTTACTGAAGGCTTAAATGCTATTATGAACAGTGTTTTCATGTGATTGTAAAAAATAAGCTGAAGAGAGAGACATGCTTTGCATACAAATAAGGAAATTATCCACCTTTGTCTTGTTTAGTGGCTTTTAGGAAAAATAAAGAAATGTTATCTTGAAGCTGATAAAAGTAGCATATGAAGCAGTGAAGCAAATTATACTGCACAGTTCTGATTTCTTGCATCAGTAACTTGCTTGTTGCAGATTAGGTACTATCAAAAGGGGAACGGCATGGAGCTCCTCACAGCTCCTCTCAGTCCTTCAGGTCCCCCACACCCCTGTTCAGGTGGAGTTATGGTAGTGCTTTGTCAAGCCTATGCCAAACAAAAGTGAAAGACCGAAATGGAACAAAGGCAGGGGCTTTCTCCTCTGTCTTCTCTTTTCCATCCTCTCAGGTTTATGCTTTCTTGGAAGTTTCTTTCTTGGCAGCAATTTTCTGCCATAATACACCTCTATTCAAGAATCTTGAGATCTATTCTGAAACCTTATCTTTCCTGTCTGAAGAGGTAACAAGAAAAATAAGAATTGCATGTTGCCTAGGGTTACGTTTCTTAACCAAAACAGCATACCATACAGCATCTAATGTGCATCTTCCTGCATTCTCTGTCACAGCATAATCGTAGAATCACAGTGTATTGCAACATCCTAATCCTATTTTAAAGTGGGTGGGAAAGGACTCTTGTTATATTGTAGTGGCAACCTTGTTATCATCTCTCTGATCACCAAAGTGTCATCTTGAAATACCTGCAATGACAGCAGGGTAGCAAGAGGGAGATAACAGAACAGATTAGCTGATTTTTCTACTTAAAAATTTTATCTTGGACATGAGAATACTTTCAACATATATGTTTTGGTTGATCGTGCTCAGTGCACAAATAATGTTTTTACAATGTATTTGCAGATTTGGGTGTTTAACTTGAATTAATTTTCAATGCAAAATTAACAGTTTTTTTTGAGTGAGATGCTATACCTTGTATTACCAATGGCCCCAGTAACCTGTGCCAGATCTTTCCCTGCACAGCCATTAAAACCAAAAAGAATAAGGTGGCAAAACTTTGAAAAGTGCATCAGGTGTATTTTTATTTTACTGTCGTGATTTTGATGGTTATCCTTGGTATAAGCAATAGCACAGACCAAGACAGGTGACTTCAGCAGTCATGTCTCTTGCATACAGTAAAATGGAACAAAAACCAAGATATGAAATCTTTCACCTGGTGCCATATGCAGAACAAAATGGGTCTGTGATCTCCCCCTAAAATATCCCAACTTCTTCTTCGTGACATGTTCACATTGAAGTGCAGAGAAAAATGGTATGTCATGACGTTGGTATGTGGAAGGCCATGCCTGTTTATTTTTAGGCACCTAAACACTGGCAGGCACTTCAGGCTTAACCTTTATCTGTTGCTTGGCATTCTGAGGGCTGTAAATTGGGAGCAGTATTATTGCTGTATTTGAAGTATTCTTTGAATGTTTGATGTTTGGCTTATGTATGTAAAATGAAAGGCACCCATTTACTGTGGTACTGGTAGCAGGTGTAGTTAAGTGCTGCTACTTCCAGAGACAAGTAAAACCCCTAAGCACTCATCTGAGTGGGAGTTATGAGTATAAACCTCATTGTATCACAGAGAGTAGTGCTTGAGCAGTATGTGAAAAGTAGTAGTTGTAGTAGTACATACAGGTGTTCCCTCTCATTCAAGAACGAAAAAGAAGATCAGGTGCTCAAGTGGTGTCATGAATGTCGGTCAGCCTGTGCTGCGAAGAAAATGGGTTGTTTTCCCCTCCTTTGCTTCTGTGCTATTAGGGAGTGCTTCATACATGGCTGGAGCTATTGCACCTGACCTACTCTTGTCTCGAGGAGGGAGGAAATAACACTCCTGTAGATTAATGTAACTGGGGCAAATTCCTAGCCTCTCTGAAGACAAAGTTAAAAACAAGGAGGTTGGGATTTCAGGATCACAGGACGGCTGAGCTTAGAAGGGACCTCTGGAGCTCATCTGGTCCAACCTCCCTGATCAAGCAGGGACACTTACAACAGGTTGCCCAGGACTACACCCAGATGGCTTTTGAATATCTCCAGCAATGGAGACTCCACAACCTCTCTGGGCAGCCTCTGACAGTGCTCTGTCACCCTCACAGTAAAAACACGTTTCTTGAATTCAGAGGGAATCTCTTGTGTTTCAGTTTGTGCCCACTGCCTCTGGTCCTGTCTCTGAGCAAAGCTGGGCTCCATCTTCTTTGCACCTTCCCTTCAGGTACTTACACGCATTGATAAGTTCCCCTCTGAGCCTTCTCTTCTCCAGGCTGAACAGTCCCAGCTCTCTCAGCCTTCCCTCATAGGAGAGATGTTCCAGTTTCTTACTAGTCTTTGTGGCCCTTTGCTGGACTCTCTCCAGTATGTCCTTGTCTCATACTGGGCAGCCCAGCACTGGACCCAGCACTCCAGGGGTGGTGTGGCCTCACTAGTGCCGAGTAGAGGGGAAGGATCACCTCCGTCAATGTGCTGGCAACACTCCTCCTAACGCAGGCTAGGATTAGACCATTAGCTTTCTTTGCTGCAAGGGCACATTGGTGGCTCTTGTTCAACTTGGTGTCCACCAGGACCCCCAGGTCCTTTCCTAATGAAAGGAAATTTCTAAGGAAAGGCAGAATCCTTAATTTCTACCCAGAGAGATGGCAGGCATGTTGCTGAGCTCTTTGAGCTATCTGAACAATTTAGGCAAGGAGTTTTTTTTAAAGTAGACACACACAGGTGTTGCATTCACTATTTGCATGAATGTGGTAAGAAGAGAAAACCTGAAATACAAAGAATAAAGAATTCAAATGTAAAAAAAATGGGTACATTTGACTGGCATGTTCATACAGGAAATTCCATTTAAGCATAAGAAAAAAGTTTTTTTACTGTGGGAGTAGTCCAATACTGGAATGGGCTGCCAGAGAAGTTGTGGAGTCTCTGACTTTGTTGATATTCAAAACCTGATAGGATACAACCCTCATCAACCTGCTCTAGCTGATCTGCCTCTGAGCAGGGGGTTGGACTAGCTGATCTCTGGAGGTGCTGCCCATCCTCAGCGGTTCTGTGATTCTGTGTTGGCCCACTCTAGATCATGGTATGTTTGTATAGAAATGTCTTCTTTTTCAAGCTGTCCACAGGTTTTTTTTTTAAATATATAGAGAGAAAATGACAAGGGCAGCTTCATAGAAACTAGTGCTTTTAAGAAAACTAAATAATAGATTGACATTAAAAAGAATGAAAGAAACCTTGTCAGACTGCTAGTTTATTTCAGTAAATTCCCCATAGCCTTTTAATATTAAGGTTTGCTATATCATGTATTTTTACTCCTGTAAGTGCAATTTGTTGTCAGTCTTTGTTTTACTGTCACTTGTAAAACGTGTAGAAGTTTAATAAATTTGATACTTCATTCATGGCTTCACAGGACACACCAATGCTTATTTGTGTACTCTACTGCACCATGTTACCTCTTTCAATTTCTTAACTGTTTAACCTCAATAAACACATTTTTACTCTATTTCCCCAGTTCTGTAGATGGCTGAATAAGAGTTGCATAAATATTTTCCTTTATGCTGATTTCACAATACATATATTCAGAGCACTTTCTGTATGTCCTGTTGCTGCAAATATATACTCAAGGGAATTGCATGTTAAAAGAGGCCACCAAAACCTGCCCGAAGTATGTAAGGCAGCTTTTGGTTTTTTTGGTTGAGGGCAAGCATTATCTCGTGAGATTGACCCATCACTTTTGGGGACATACCATACACTTCCATGTAAAGGCCTTTTTACTCTTCCAGTGACCACTGTAAGCAACCATGGAAAAAAATGTGAAAAATTCAAGTGATACATAAGTAAATATATCGTAAAGCTAAAAATTATGGGGTATCGACTTCTACAAATCAGAGGCTATTGGCTTTGAGAAATGAGTACTGTTTTTTTGTTGTTGTTCCCCCACCCCTACTGATTTTAAATCCCAGACAGTGCTAAAAAATATTTGCAGTGGACACTCCGGTGATACTCTCACCTAATGTGAGCTCACTCTTTTCAGTCAGGTTGGAGGATGTTTTGGGGCTTTGTGACTTGTGAGGATGCTCGGTGATGCAATGGATTTGGAGACAAATGGGCAATCGCAGGAAGGGCTGCTAATTTTTGTAAGACATTACTCCCAGCAAATGAAGACCATGAATACTCAGTTTTAGAGAAGGTGTTGGATCACAGCTGTAGATGGTTTTAAACTGTTACTACCTGAGGACTGAGTGCAGTAATAAATAAAATGCCTTTCCCCTCACCTTGCTGTAGTAAGTGTAAGGATCTCATGTTGCCCTTTCATTCTCTGAAGTAGCTTAGTCCAATGACATTGCTATGGCAGTAAGAAGCAGGCATTTTGAAACTGTAATCCTTGCTTTGGTCTTCACTCCTCTGGTATCTCTTCAGTGCGTTATTCAACCTTGATGCTTCCGTTTCCTTTTTGTAAAAGGTTAATATTAATACCATTTCCACCTCTCACAGAGTGTTCTAGGTTTACTAGTTGGCATGTGGTATTCTCAAGGTGTGTAGCTGAATGAAAAAAATTGTGACTTTGAGTGTGTTTGCACAGAAAGGTCACAGTCATGAGCATGCTATCAAAAATGTGTTTTGATTTCTTTTTACATGTTACTGTATAAGCCTAGTGTAATAGAATATAGGTTTTAAAATACAGTAATAAATAATTTAAAAATAATTTGTAGTGCAAAATGAAGGTTGTTTCTTGTTTATTATCTTCTATGTTGAACATCTAAGCATAAAGTAGAGGCACGATTTTCCTATTTTATTACTATTAGTCTTTTTACTATGACCACTAATCAACCTTAACTACACTTTAAATTAATGTTCATGTCCATGCAGTGGGCCTGATTCCTCATGGCTTGCAGAAACCTCTGTTTCTTTACACAGTGAGTAAAAGAATGCTGCCAGTTTTGTTTGACAGCATTTTTAGATATGTCCTACAAAAATTTAGCTGTGTAAACAAGTTGTACAGCTATGGAGAATCAGGTCTAGTAAAAGCTGGACATAGCATTCCTAATATTCTTTGCAGATAAACCTGAACTATAACTTCCGTTGTTATTTTTGCCTAGGAACTGTGGGGATGTGTTATCAACTGAAGACTGTGAAACATTATACCAGTTTGTTTATACCACGCACCGTCCACTTGCAGTAGCAGCTGGGGAGTTCCTTTATAAAAGGTATCTGCCTGCCTGCATACCTACTTCTTGCATATTCTCATTTGTTTCAGAATGAAGGTGGATTTATTTAAGAGAGACATTAAGCATTCATTTTTCTGCTGGAAGTGTGTACCACGAGGGTAGTAGATGTGCTTTCTTCTGCTGAATCAGAAGAGAAATGCTGTCTGGGGGTAATCATCTGTTCCCCTGCACAGCCCTGGCACAACAGGCATGAGAGAAGTTGCAAGAGTAACACAGAGAATATGAAACAACTGACTGATCCACAGATGCCGTGCTATGTTGAGAGCATACCTTCTTTCTTTTTACTTTTTTCCTGTTGCTTTGCTTCTTACAAGTTAATTCATCACCTGGCATCTGCTGGATTTCCATAGCTTTGGTGATTAATCACAAAAATGGCCTCCTCTTCTCCCTTTGGAAGTTGCCTTATACATTGTAGAGGCTTTGAATAATGAGAGATGCAGCAGATTAAAAAGCCCTCCCAATTTTCTGTCAGGTTAATGAAGTACAGGGTTTATCTTCCCCAGGAGTAACTCTTATAAATTGGCTTCTTATAACAATGGTTGCATGAAGTGAATGGAGTTGGCGTGCTAAAAAGAGAAGAAATAAATATTCTCTCTCTACATCTGAGAGAAATAATTTTGTCCTACAAAGAGGAATGAAAAATATTTTGGCAAGACTTCTGTGGGGAAAAATTCAGAAATAATAATGATTTGTCTTTCCACACTTGCAGAATCTCCTCCTAGTTGTCTGTTCCTATCTAGCTGAATTGCTGATATTCTGGAGTTTGGGGAGCCAAGTCCAACAGAAAGACAAATAAAGATAAATTTCTATTTTGATGAGTCTTCTATCACATCTGCTAGTCTTACTTAGTCTTTTGTGTTGGTCCTAATATTCTATTATAAATCAGGTGGTTTTCCTCTTGTAACATTGCTGCTTTTTGCCATTGAAGTGATTGCCCTGATAACTTTATTTTTTTCTACCCAGCTTTCCAGTGCAGTGTGGACACTTTGACCCTGTAAACCTCATCCTTGTTCTTGTTTGCCCAGTTTTCTCTGGCACTTATGCCAGTACACAAATGTTTGTTCTGGTGTGATAGAGATGTTAGTGACACCCTCCTTTCCCTGGTGATACTGCTAAAAGTTTTAGTATAAATGCTTATGCTTCCCCCTGCTTCTTCTTGGTTTGCATGAAATCTCCTCAATGTCTGCATTTTTAACTTAGGTTACTTACGTAGCTGGCATAAATTATACCAACAGAAGCACTTCCTGAAAATATAAGCTTTTACTGACATTGAGTGGTGTGGTCATGCTCTTAAATCCAGGCCGTTTGGGCCTTATATTAATCTGCAGTGATGGCCTTCCTGTATTTATCTTGGGATTAGCACTTTTAGTGAGGAGTACAGTCACACTTATTTTGGATAAAGAGGGAAATGGAAACTAAAGTGTCGTATTATGCTTCATACTTCAGATAGAAGAGGAAGAACAGTTTTTCCACTGTATTTGTGAAGTTGAGTAAATTGCCTCTTATAAATACAAGATACTGTGCTTTCTTTAAGAAGCTTCAGTTCCGAGATGTACCATGATGTGAATAATGGTTGGGTAGTAATATCTCTACTCTGTTGGTGAGGCTTAAATTCAGCCTAGAGCAAGCCCCTTTTCAAGCATGAGCAAATGCCTACCTCATTATGTGTTCAACGCTGTGGAATCTGCATCTGTTGTCCAGAAAGCTGGCAGGGTACCTGTGAAACTGTCAGAAATAGTCTCTGCATCCACAGGGATAGAAGATCTCTCATAATGGAAAACAATCTAATCTCTTTTCTTTTCATCTCATAAAAAAGTCTAATGTGATTTGGAGTAAGTAAGTAGACGTTTAGAAGAAACACAGTCCTTGGGATCTTGACAGAATTAGTGTAACATTGGCAAATGAGTATAAGGAGAATGTGGCAGAACTGGACTGACTTCCTTTTCTGTTGGCAGGCTGCTTAGTCATGAGGGAGATGAAGAAGTTCAGCCCGGAGGAGAAGGGAAGTTTGGGGCAAGTACTGACCAGTTGAAAAGATTAATAAGTTTTTTCCTGGAGAGTGAGGTGAGGAGAATAGCCCCTGCAGTAAGCCTTTTAAATCCAGTGTTGCATATTAAATCAAGTATTGGCTTCCTTTTGAAAACTATTTCTGGTGGTGAGCTCTGAAATGTTTGGTGTTTGGAATGGTTTCACTCTCTAGGATGAGTTTTTAATGAAGACATTTCTGTTCTGTTGTATTAAAACTAATTTGCAACTATGCTAACGGAGAGAATCAGTGCTGAAGCAGCTTCTGAAAACAACCTGAAAGACTAATGCCACCGAGTGAGATTTTTTTGGTATGTGTCTGTGTCTTTCTGCAGGCAGATATAGGTTGCTGTACCATGGCTCTGTGCTGACTAAACTGCCTAGTTTTACTGAGAGTTTTATCAGCTTAAGTGCTATGCTTCAGTATTTGGCTTTTGCAGTGGTGCAGAGCTACGTGTGGCCAAAGTGTCTCAGGCACAGCAGTTTTGAATCTTTCTGCAAAAAATTTCACAAACATTGCTTAAAATATTGACTTGTTTCTAGTCCCAAGGTTGGATTTTTAGTTGTTATGGTCAGCAATATAAAAGCAATACAGAAGCTAGTTTCAAAGAGATTACTTAAATTAGAAAGGAAGGGTATCATAAAAAGAGAAAAGTTTTTTTTCTGCTTTACCTGCTTTTTCTCCCCACTTTCCTGCTTTGTATCAGATTAAAGACATGGTGTTTGAATGTTGATTAGCCTCAAATTAAATACGTTGGAATACTATGTGTGCATGTATGTGTGAATGACAAAGCTTTGTAATTGGAAAAAGGGAGAGGAACATATAAAGCTGTATTTCTTTTAATGATGTGTTTGCTTCTGTAAGCTTGTGTTTTTAATCCCTAGCTACACAAGCATGTTGCATACCTCATAGACAGCTTGTGGGACTGGGCAGGCAAATTCCTGAAGGACTGGGAGTGCATGACCACTCTTCTATTAAAAAATGCTGAAGAAGATGGAGAAGGTGGGTAAGCAAAGAGCTTAGTTTTGTCTGAATGAATCTCTTGATACTGTTTTTTTAACTTTGCCTTCAGCTAGTTTAGGATCATTCCATATTGCAGTACCCTTTGATCCCAAATTGTGGTCACCAAGAGCCACAGAGCAGGTGCAACTCAATGCACTGCCAATGTGATATTTATATCAACATATTTGTTTTATTCAATGTTCTGTATTTATGTAATGTTAGTTCAGAAACTTTGCAAGAATACTTGCGTAATTAAGCCATAATGCTTACGTAGCATTTACTTTGTTTGTTTGTTTGTCCAAAACTTAAGAATCTAAAAGTATTGATTGAAGTGCAGTATTGTCAGGCTATTGTTCATGCCTGAAAAGGAGTGATGCGTTGAGTTCATTGACATCTAACACTCTAGAGGATTATTTTTTTGTAGAATTATTTTAAAGTGAACTTAAATAAATGTTTAAGGTCCCTTCCAACCCGAACCATTCTATGAGTAGCTGTAGTAGAACTGGAGGTGGTTGTGTGATTGAAATCAAAGTTTGTAGACCCAGTGAGTTAAAGCATTTTGGTACTCAAAGAAACAGGTTTCTCCTAAATGAGATAGTGGGAGTAGGCCCCATTAAAACTGCCTGTGTATTTGGGAGCCCAACTGCCCTAAAAAGTTTAGTCAGGAGAGAAGCAATTGTTTTTGTGTTCAGTAAATGTGGAAAAATGTAGAAAATAATTTTCTTCAAATTAAATCAAACACTCTCTAGGTGTTTATTTTTCTTTCTGTAGCATCCTTCCACAGTTGCTCAGATAAATGAGTAGGCTTTACATTAGCTGTTGCTGCATCTTCATTTTTCTTTTGTGTGAATGCTAAAAGGAGACTGATTTACTTACAGCACTGAGTGATGCTCATGAAAGTGCTCTCATTGAAATTATCCTCGCAACGGTTAGAGAAGCAGCTGAAGGTCATCCTCCAGTGGGCAGAGGTGCAGCCAAAAAAGTCAGTGCATCTTAAGTCTTATTTATTGTCCTGTAATCACATTCTCTTTTCCTTATGTACTTTGCCAGACACCATGTTCCTAGTGGTAGGTATATCTTAGGAAATGGCTTATTTTTATGAAACTACACAGTGTCTTTTGACCTCTAGCTTTTATTAGTAGTGGATGTTGAAGGAGGTGAGCATTAGAGGAAAGCCAGTTGAAGCATGTTATTGACAAATGGTGAACATTTTATCCCTGAGATATAGCTGTTCAGCCATTTGCATCTAATTTAAGGTTAACAAAAAAATAAAAAGGCATCTGGTTGTCTCCATGGAAAAGTATCTTTATCTTAGCTTGATATGCTTTAGACAAAGGCATGTGAGTTCACCTTGGGTTACATATAAAATTCCACTCAATTCTAAGAAATTTTGTAATTGAAACAAACTGCTTTATCTGCAGATTCTGTCAGTAAAAGAGAAGAAAATACAATTGGAAGATTGTACCAAAATTACTGAGCACTTTATTATGGTGCTTCCTCAGCTCTTGGCAAAGGTAACTAACAGCTGCTCTGTGAATGCATGTTAAATATTTCATTAAAATTCCTGCAGTGTACTCATATCCTGTTTTTTCTCTGCAGTATTCAACAGATGCACAAAAAGTGGCAAATCTTCTGCAGATTCCTCAGTATTATGATTTAGACGTTTACCGTATGGGACATCTAAGGAAGGTGAATAGGAATTGGGGTAGTCGGTTCATGTGGAATGTACTAAATTTATGTGACAATGTACAGAGTTTAGTGGGACTTGGAACAAGTAGAAGACTGTTGAAATACAAAGAAAGGATCTCTTACCTTGAGGAAAGTGGTCTTATTCAGGCTTTACTTTGGGGCTGCCAAAGAAAAGTCTCAGTGCTTGTCAGTTCTTGATATGCTGTGACTGGCCCTGGTGGGTAATGATTTGTGGTTTCATGTGGTAGGCCCAGCCCTGGGTTTTTCATTGTTGGGTGGAGACAGGGTGGGTTATGCCACGTGCCTAAACTGGTGTCTCCCAGGAGTTTACTGCAGAATAGGTTTCGTTCTCCATGAAGAGTGACTCCCAGCTGCTGGGGAATGATAGCAACTGAAAGATAAGAATGGAGATAGTATATCTGCTGATGGGAGAGGGCTGGTCAGAAACAGATAGATGAAATCCTTGAAATAGCTTAATGTGTTCTTAAGCAGGGATGTTTACAGGAAGGTAATGTTAGGCAAACACTCCTAGGTTAATTTCAGCACAAAACTTTAACTGGAAGAGAGAGTCAGCAGAATGGCAGAAGTTACCTCCTCTCACTAAGAGTGAAGACCCCAGTTGCTGACATGATCTGAAACATTCTCCATCCTCTGCTGCTGAGGGAGACAACTTCCATTTTTTTGGAGATATGCCTGCCCTTTGGAAAGGCATTTTTTTATTCCCCACCTTCATCTTTATTTTTATGTAGTGCTGAACGTGTATTGCTAAAGTAGAACTTAAAGCATTTGCTTCATTCTTTAGGAAGATCCAGAGAGAATAATAATGAAAAAGAGCTATAAACCCAGGAAAAAGTTGTGTCCTCTAATCCTGCCCCTCTGCTCCTTAGACTGGCATTTATTTCATGTTGGTTGTATGACCTATAGAGATACATGGGCCTAGTGAAATGTATGTAGAGCATAAGTGGATTCTTGTACAATTTACCTATAATACGCCTTTTATCACCTGCAGCATTTGGATGCTTTGCTGAGAGAGGTAAAAGACATTGTGGCCAAACACTCTGACATGTCTGTCCTTGAGGCTTCCTCCAGGACTTACTATATCCTCTGCAGTGAAGAAATTGCCATCTATAGCCTGGTAGATAGTGCCCGAACTCAACTGATAGATGAGTTGATGGGACAGCTTAACCAGCTACTAGATGGCTTCTGGCAAAAGGTGAGTGTGACTCATTGTGGAGATAAACAGACTGTTTCCCTATGAAAAAAAAAGACAAAAAAATTAAGGGGGATATGGAACTATTCTTTACCTGCTGTTTCTGCTTAAGAGGAGCAGAGCTTTCAAAGGTGGGTTTGTGCCTCTGAAAAGATTGACTGTTTACATTTTAATGAAGCAGATGTATTTTGGCAGGAATAGAGTGGGGAAGATAATAAATGAGGTAGTCCACACCAGCAATAGGGCATTTTATGTCTTCTGAATATTCTGGACCTAAGCTCCGTAGTTGCTCCGTTACTGTGCCAAAGATACCATGTGCAAGATCAGCTAGTAAGTGCTGTGGATCTATAGGTGGTGAGGCTGTTCCCAAAAAGCTATAGTTCTGTACTTCCACATATTTGACTGTACACAGGATGTCCCTTGTGCTGCCACTTTGGCTGTAAAGATAGTACTAGGAAAAAAAAATCCCAAACCCAGCAGTCTGTAATGCAGATTGTATAGCTTTGGGATCTTTGAAATGACGACTTTCCCCTTGAGGGAGGACTGCAGAGTCTCCCTCAAAGTTTTTCATTAGTTCTAAAAAGCAGAAACAGCTGGTGGTGATATGAATAGCTTGCTGGCTGAACTGAACAACAGAAGCCCGCAGCTGATCTGATCAACTGTGCCGTCATGAACAGGTGTCATGCCATGGTATGAGAGTTAACACTGGCAGGTTTTTATTGGACACTGGGATATTGTAAAATGTGTCAAGCCAAAAAATCCCCTAACCTCAGATTGGATTTATTTTGTTGGTCTTAAATAGATATCTATGTCAATGTGGGAGAATGTGTACTTACAAGAAACAAGATAAGTGCTAGACCAGGGATTCTTCAACTCCTTCGTAGTGTGATCCATATCTAAATAAAGAGATTTTCTCCTGGAACCCCTCCCTTCTAATTCCTGGTTGTATATACCATCTCCCATAATCACGTAGTATACTTGTGGAAACTACAGCAATTGCATCTATGGGAAAGTATTTAATATATTTTTAGCTATCTTTGAATGTGATCTGGCAGCTGGAAGCAAGGAGAGTCAGCACCATGTGAACAGCTAGCTTTCCAGAGATCCTTGACAACTGTGTGAGGGACTGTGAATGGCCATGTGAGTTTGAGGGTTAGCACTTCTGTGTTAGCCTAACTGCTAGTTTTTACTCTGTGTTAGCAATACTGTAGCCTAGGGAGGATGCTGTGACAGGGACATTTCCTCATAGAAAATTTCTGTGCAGTCAATGCGTTGTTTTCTTTTTACTGTAGAGGAAGACATGAGTAGCATGGTTAAAGGTGAAGGGACTGGAGAGGGCTGGAGGAGAGTAATTCAAGCTTGTGGGTTGGTTGGGAAGAGAACATGGCAGTTGCCTTGTCCCACACTGGCTAATTCCTTTCTCTTTCCCAAACTTTCATAATTTAGGAAGAAGGATTTTGTACGGATGCAGGAGAAATTTCCCAGATGCACTCTGCTTTGAGAAGAGTAGCAGCTTTTCATAAGTGAGATGTTTATTTGCACAATTTACTTTCCCATATACTTAAGTGTCGACCTGACAGGTGCAAAGTCAGAATTGCTCTTGTTTGTTAGGTTTAATGAGATTTTTCACAAGAGAATGAAAATGATCCCTATGAGAGGTGCTGCAAGGTTTAGTTTTTTCTTAACAGAACTGTACTCTTGGATATGGAATTCTTTCTGGACTCATTACTGAGTCTGGAGCATCAGCCCTAATGTGGCTGGGAAGTGTGTGCTACAGAGTTGGGATGTCAGAGTGGACACACGGATCCTCTCTGTGGTGCCTCCCTCCTAGCTGGATGCTTTTGCACTGCTTTACTTTCAACACTGGTGGTCAGTCTGAAGAGGGTATAGTGAATGCAGTCTTTTTTTCCCAGTGTATGTAATCAGCTTTGTTTGTTTTAGTTTATTTGATCTTCTTCTGTTAAAAGATGGATTTGTCAAAAGCTTGGTTCTCCAGGGATTGTTCACCAAGTAAATTATCATGCAATATAGTAGAGGGTGGGGGAATTGGGCTGCCTTCTCAATGTGTCTTTTACCTACCCTGTGTGCTAGGGCTGCTCTGCTTTTGCAAAGAAAAGTCTAACGTTGAGTTGTGAACACTCAAGAGTATTAGAAATAGCCTTTTAAAGCGGCATGGGGAAATTGTTCTTTAGACTTTTTTGGGCACTTAGAGAGTGTGGATAGAGTACAGGAAAAAGTACAGAGCTTAAGCTTCTTTTTCCTCTCCTCAAGACACTACAGTTTCATTGTAAGAATGCAGACTGTAAAGCTATGGGCTAAAGGTAGCAGCATTAGATCATGAAAAACTTGATTTAATTCCCCCCCCCCCCCTCTAATTAAAAATTAGTTGTTTAATGTTATTGCTGTACATCAGATGAAGGCAAAAATAGGATACATTTAATCTGTTTGGTCAGGTGAGATTTCATTTCTTGCTTAGTGTATAATTATTGTTTCTTTTTCACTTGCAGTGCCCATGATCTCACCAAGTGGAATCTGTATGACAAGACTTTAAGGTTGTTGGTGTTTGAAATGGAACATGGGAGTTTGCCTGTTCTGGTGAGTTGTTAATATTTAACACTGAAAGAGGTTTTTCTTGTTGAAAGCAGGAAAATTAGGAGTTATTAAATAATCT
The DNA here is from genome assembly GCF_000737465.1 of Haliaeetus leucocephalus. NCBI lineage: Eukaryota > Metazoa > Chordata > Aves > Accipitriformes > Accipitridae > Haliaeetus > Haliaeetus leucocephalus. The sequence goes on along the minus strand of NW_010973148.1, from coordinate 4,207,647 downwards.
TATAGATCAGTGTTCTGTGAGACAGGAAGATACTGTTTCCATTTCTCAGTCTGGGAAACTGAGTCTGTCTTTGGTATAATGTTACTGGAATTGGTAAATTCATGCCATAGATTCATTTATTTCGGAGATTGTCCAAAACTATGATAAACATCTGACATCTGGATTGATCCTTTGTCATGCTCAGTACTTCCCATTGCCCAGTCTTGCCCTCAGTACATAAGAAATTGTTGGGACTTACAGATTGCATGTAACCAGAAATTGGAATACTTTGAAACTCTTGCTTGCAGATTGACTCTTGGTGAAGATGGTTTGTACTTGCCAGTTGTCTCAACTGCAGCCTTTTGATTGTCTGGTTGCCTCAGCTCAAACACTGGCTGTGCCAAGGTGGAGGTGTATATCCTGGGTTTACAAGGTGAAGTACTTGAGCAGTCATGAATGTTAATCAGCCTGCGTTTTCAGGAAAGAACTTGAGGTTATTTGGGAAAGAGTGAAATTTAGTTGATTAGAGAGAGCTGGCAGCCAGTGGGTAGAGGTGGACTCCTTCAGATGGAGCATTGGAGCACCAAGGTTTGGCTTCTGCTCTGAATTTCCCTCTGGAGGAGTCTGCCTTTCATCAAAGACTGCAGAGAAATCCTGAGAAGCTAAGCTATAGTTAGCTTCTGTGAACACCCTTTTTAGTACATGGTTACTTTCCACTGAGCTTGTCAAGGTGTCAGAGTTCTGCAGAAGCAGCACCTTAGTAATGAAGTTTCTCAGGAGGCAACGTTTGCTTGTATGTAAACCTATTAAGTTTATTTTGAGGGTCTAAATACTGTACAGTGCAGAAATGGTCATGCAAGCAGCATGCAGAATGTCAGGGTTGGATGCTTTGCTTAGTCCTAAGCTTTTTGCTGTTGAGCCTTTCATATAAATAAAGGACATGTGTTTTTATTTGCAGATGATCCTGCCAGCTCTCCAGTGCATGTATTTTTCTCTCCTGTGGCAACTAACTGCGGTTTCGGAAAATTCTCCCAAGGTTGACCACTCCACGTAATTTTGAAACCCAGAGTTGTGCTTCTAGAAGTTTAAGTTGCTTTTCTGTTCTCAAATTGCCAGAAAAACCCAAGCTTTCTAAGAAGATAATTTTTGTGTTTTCTTGAGGAAACCAAACTGAGTTGAGGCATTTTCTGTCTGTCTTGCCCTCTTCTTTTAAAGTGTTTATGCTTTTTCAGTCTGCAAGAGAATAAGTGAACAATGGTTCACCTCTATTTTTACTGCAAAGCATGTGCATTGAATTCCTGGGGCTTGATGGAGATAAGGCACTTGTTCCACTGCCAAACAGTTTGTTGTTTTCTTGTATTAAGCAACAAAGAATATTCAAGGAAAAATCCAGGAAGCCCTGTTGCTTTGTTTCATTTTTATTTTCTTGTTTTACTTGTATATTTCTGGCAGAAAGTTTGAGGAAAGTGGTAATTTTCTTATCAGCTGACTATTTACTTCCTTAATTGGTTTTATAAAGTGCCAAGCTCTGGCAGGTATTTTGGAAGGAAGTCTAGTTCAAGACACCAGAGGAAAACGTTTTTATGCTTTGGTTCACATGTGAATGTGTACCTGTGTGGCTCCTCTTTATGGTGATTTCTGACTACACTGAGGGCTGCTCCTTCTGTCATTCTGTCCCCTTCCCCCGGTACTCCTGTGTGTGTACAGAACAGGACACTGACACGGACATTTGTTTTGTGTGAGAAATGCTAGCAGGGAGGTTACCCGTTTGTTGACTGATTCACTATCTATTCTCGTCCCGTTCCATTCCTGTGTGGATGTCCGCATCTCTCTCTGCTCTAATACGTTCTGCCTTTCAGTCCAGACAGTTAGCTTGACTGATAATGGGACGGCACATTTTTCAATTTGGCCTTTCATATGGGAGCAGATTTTGACTGGAAGGACAACGTTACGGCTCACTCTGCAGGGCCAAATCTAGATGTTGGCAGAGAGAGAAGTTCCAAGAGCAAAAAAGAACATTTCCTGGACAGCAGCTCTAGGATTGTTTCTTCCCCCCCTCCTCCCCCAATAGTGTTAAAGCAATGTTTTGCCTCCCCCTCTGCTCCTTCTCAGCATGCCCTGGGATGGATCCCCTTTCTTACCAAGATACAGTTGCACAGGATGAAATCCAGCCCTGCTGTAAGGGCACTTCTCTTCTATTGACTGCTCAAAGCTCAGTGCAGTGCAACAGCTGGGACCTGGTGAAGGATCAGAAAGTCTTTTATGTGGCCGTAGGCAAATCAAATAGTCTCTCTTGCTGGATTCATCTTAACTAATAGAGGTGTCTAAGTTTCTGAGTGCCAAAGTTAGCAGCCTAGTTAAACTGTGTTCCCTCTGTACTCAACAGGGGGAGAGAGAAGAGCAACTCCAGAAGGCAATTCACATTGAAAATTAGGTGGGATGGACCAGAGTTTTTATGACTCGACTTCCATCTCTAAAGTGGAAATCATTATCACTGCTTTATAAGGATAAGCTGAAGTGAATAAGGGAATACATGCTATTAGAGCTGCCCATCTTACAGGTGGAGAAACAAAGAGTTTGTGACTTGCTGAATACCACTAGCCTCAGCAAGTATGACAGATGCACATGTCCTACTGTACTTGTCACATTTCTGCACCAGTGGGGGGGCACAGAGTATATATTTTTATGGATTGACCCTTCTATCCCAAATATTGTGCCTGAAAACAAGACATGGTTTTAAAGTTGTTCACAGCTAGTAAGCTGTTGCAACTGAGATGTCCCGCTTCTTTCATAATGTCATCAGCTGTGCTATCGTAAATGAATAGTATCAGTGGAAGAAAGATACAACTGTTGTTTGTTCTGTAATTCTCTATTGAATCATAGTCCCTAACATATTTGTCCTGTCACTTTTCCTAAATACATTTTTAGGAGACTCTTTTCGCACTAAGAAGAGAGCTGAGATGTTTCAGTCAGATTTGCATGTGCTTCCTCCACCATAAGGAAAAAGATGTAAGAGAAAAGGTTTGTGTTTCTCTATTACTTAACTGGCATTCATGCTCAGTTCTCCTTTTATATGCCTGCCTTTCTTTTCATAATAGTATTTCCTTCTATTGATTTTTGCTTTTTTTTTCAGAAATAACTCTTTAAAAAAATCTTCAGCTATTTATTTTAAAGGAAAATTAAAGTTATGTTAGTTAAAATGCTACAAAAGTTAGTGCTTTAATCAAGCATAGATATATGTCTGCATGGGTCCATCTGCAGAATCAAGGCCTGAATCTGAATGACTCAATTTGCCAGTTGATAATCATTGTGTTTTCTGATTAGACTGATCAGTGTACTGGTTGCTCATTGCTTTATTAATGCCTTGCTATGAATATTACTTAAAAAAATAAAAAAATTGGAGAAATTGTCCAGTCATTAATCTGTTAAAGAGAGATATTCTAGCACAATAGAGCTCTTCATCCTTCCCATGGAAGTTTGAAAATCTTTAGGTAGTGTTAATGCATGTACTTGTATATCCTTTATCCTAAGGTACAAGTTCTGGAAGGGCTTAGCTGTGGCATTTTACCACATGTTGGGGCAAACAGAAATCTTTAGCTTGCAAGGAAGAAGTGGGATAGAAGCTAGATTGTGATTTGTAGTGTTTGATGGAGATGCAAAGTGGAGTTGGCGTGAAAAGTAACATGGTGTCTAAATCCTTCTTTGGCTTTGTTTGCTGGATACAGGCCTTTATGATACTCTGTGACTGGTTGCTGATTTTGAGTCATCAGGATTCAAATAATAATGAAGAACCAGTTGGACTTCTAGATTATCTTCCTAGCACATCACTTCAGGAAAAACTGCTTTTGTTCATCCAGAAACATGTTTTCATGGAGGAAGAAGAGGAAAGCAAAGGTTAGACATCTTCATCACCGGAGAAACAATCTACCACTTTTGCTGCCATATGTCATCTGCACTGAATGTATCAGGAAAAGGGGCTGTACTTTTTTGTTGTTGTTTTGGAGGGGTGTTTGGTGGTTTTTTTTTGCTTGGGCCCCTTTACAAACAAAGTGGCTGACCTGTTATTCACTGATCTGTATCCACTGTGGATCAGCCACAGGAAATAGCTGCCAATTTACCTGTAGGATGAAAAGGGCTTATGTAATGCAGGGATGTATGAGAATGTAAAAATATTTAGTAGACTGACTTTGGTGGTACAGATGATGGTGTTAGAGGAAGGCCTTGAAGTGTTACAGTGTGACTCTGTCAATGCACAGACATTTCTAAGCCATCAGAGTAAAGGACTAGTGGATTTTGATTTGGGGGGTGCAGGGCAGATTTAGTGGGAAATAGTAGTTGTTGCTCTGTTGCCTTTTTCAAGCACATTCAGATGCCACATTGAGGCTGTTATTGTGAAGGCTGGTTTCTTTGGGGAGTGTTTTGAAAGTAGATTGTTAGATCATTATGGTTTTGAGGCCGAGTTCAAGTGTCATGCTTTGAAAAACCAAGCATTGTTCTAGATTACTGTGTTAAACTCTTTCCTTCAGCTGTTCAGATGGAGTTCTGTGTTCAGTTTTGGGCACTACGCTTCTTTAGGTCACAGTGTATATGCAAGAAGTGATGGACCTAAATTGCAACAGGGAAATAGTAGAAGAGAATCCTTATTGGTAAAGGTAGAGATACAATAGAAAAGATGGCTCAAGTAGGTTGTAGTATCCTAGTAATGGGAGTTTTTGAAGCAGGTTATGTTTCAGCTTGTATATGTAATGTATCTGAAACTGATAAAATTGATCCTGGTTTGGGCTAGATGGCCTGAGATCTGCTTCAAACACATTTTGTATGATGCTTTCAATTTCCCAGTCCTCCCCACAAAGGATCCCTGTTGTCCCATTGCAGATTCCTTCCTGAATGAGTGTTTGTTATACTATGGGTGTCCTTGTCTGTGTGCACAGCTGGCAGCTGCTCCATTTTAGTTTTTACTCTAATTTGAAGATACTTCTGATCAGTCACTTGCTTTATGTTTGTTTCCAGGCCCACAGTTGTGCCAGAAGCAAAAACAGTCCACATCAAAATTATAGGTCAAAGACTGAAGCCTTTTGGCAATTGATAGATTACATTTGCAGCAGGAAAGAGTGTACCTCAGCTCTCCTGCTGCAAGAAGTTGTCCCCAAGCACCTTCATAGCTGTGTTGGAAGACTCTTAAGAGTATTTGTTTTCCACAAATTGTGCAGCTAGTAATTAACCCATGTTCCAGAGACTTAGTTTGTTCTTAATGATGTGAAATGACTTTTTTCTGTCACTCTTGTTGATAACCACTTGGAGAGTTTCATCTGAACTCTTCTCTTGTTGGCTGTGTATGGCAACTTTTGTAGGGTTTCCGATGACTTATGTGCTGGTTTTCTAGCATCTGTGTTATTCTAGGAAAAAAAAAAATGCAGTTGCAATTTGTCTGGTCTCTTCCATTTGGTGTGTTTGTGCCATTTATTTTGCACTCTGGTTCTGTTCTGTAGCTGTGAGCAGTGTTGTACAAGGAGATTCTGACTAGTAGAAATGCGAAAGCCCTATGAAGATCAGAGTAGAAGACTGTGGAAATGTGGAAACTCACTTTCATTGTCATCAGCTGCTAGCTTTGAAATGGAAATAAACCTGTGTTTTCCGAATATGCAGGAATGAGCGCTAGCATCTGTTGCTTAGTGTGTTGACTGAACAGCTGAGTCTGCTATTTGGATGAAAGTTGGTCATTAAAATTGAGATATCTTGAATAAAGTAGCAGAACAAAGCTTCAATGCTTTTGTTTTCCTAGACCTGACAGAAGAGGAGGACAGAAAGGATGAAAGTTGCAAACTTGACGACTTGCACAAAAAACGGAGTCTTCTTGCAGCATATTGCAAGTTAATAGTGTATAATGTGGTAGAGATGTCTGCGGCTGCTGAGATCTATAAGTATTATGTGAAGGTAATGCTTTAGATAAGGTTTCTTTGCCTATCAGTGCATTTTAGTTTTTGAAAGTGACTCCAGTGTTTGTGAAAGATGTGGGGTTAATAGTCTTATGGCTCAGAATCTTTGTATAATCACAAAAGGGCTATAAAATCAAGCAAGAGTGGGACCAGTCTCTCTTCTTTGGTCTGCAAAGGTACCTCACTGCAGACAAATTAACTGAAAATTGAGTAGAGGATATGTCTGAACATCAGCTCCTCAGCTTCTCCAGAGAGGCCATTGCAGAGAAGCAGTTTATGTCTGGGAGAGTGTCTTAAGCATAGAGATTCTGACACTGAAGCTGTCACCTTACTTCATACAGCTCACACAGTCCATGCGCAGATGGCCTAGATTTCACATGAGTCCTGGTGTTTAGACAACTGGTAGAGCTTCAGCTACTCTGAAGTCGGTTTCAGGAGAGCCAAGAAAGCACAGAATGGGCAGTTTCCTTGAGTCAGCTAACAGGACTTTGGAAATACCTGAATATGGATCTTGTACTTTACTTCATTGGGCCCAAGGCAAGCACTGGTTAAATATGGAAAACTCTCTTATTTCTCTCCTGAGGAGGCTTTGTTTTTTTGTTATAATAAATGCTTAACAATTTCAGTATAACTTTAATCCTCACATTACTCTTAAAGGAGCATACCATTGCTTTACATATGAAATAATATAAGAAGTCCAGTTTTCATATTTTAGCTTGAATATTCTGATATTGGGAGTGTTTTATGAACTTCTTGTGTCACATGAACAGTCATGTGTTTTGTGTACTCCCAGTGCTAAAGAAGGGGAATGATAATTCTCATTTGTTTTGTTGCTATTAATAGACCTACAATGATTTTGGAGACATCATTAAAGAAACGCTAAGCAAGACGAGGCACAATAACAAAATTCAGAGTACCAAGACACTGATTCTCTGTCTGCAGCAGGTAAGATTAAGATTAAAGCAAGAGGCTAGGGGGTCTTATGACAGCTGTAATCATATTGGAGTTTTTTACCTACCTTGTCATAATTATTCAAATTCATTAAAAAACCAAGTGGAAGAAATCGTTTCCTTGCCTGTACTTTCTATGTGTGTGTTGGTTTTGGATGTCATAATTAAAACTCCTTTCAAATCATTCCACCTGTTTTGAAATGTAATTTTGTGCACATTTTTTTGGTCTTGTTTTTAACCTTCAGATGCGTAGTGTGTTAGGACTGATGTGAGATTATGGAGTGTTTCCTGGGACATGGTAGGTGTCTCTTAACCTTAACAAAGGTTAAGGATATTATTCTGTGTTTTACAGACTACCTCCATTCCTATTGAATTTGAGGAACCACAAGTGTGTCTGTGGCTGGCCAGCTCTAATCCCCAGTATTTTCAGTATTTTTTTCTGCAAGAAAGTGGGTCACAGCTCTTCTGAAGGGTCTCAGTTGCTGGGGCTTGCAGCTGCTGATTGATGAGGCCAGTTAGCTATTTTAGCAGCTGCTTGTGCCAGCTCTGCCCATGACCAGAGCTGCTTCTAGCTTGGAGTTGTGCTGTAAACCACAGAACAGGCTCCTCCCAGGGGGTACTGATACATGAGCTTTTCTTATTTCACACACATTGCCAGGGGCTTAGATCTGTGAACTAGCCCCTGAAATCTGAGCTTAGATGAGTCTAAGCAGCATTTGGCTACATATATTCTGCTGACATAGTCAGGACTTTGTGTTTAGGTATCACATAGACAACAGGCCCTTTTTGGCCTTTGGTTGACCTTGAAAGTTAACAGGTTGAAGAGAACAAGCTACCTCCATGTTCTGTTAGGAAAAAAAACCCAAACAGAGTTGACTGGGCTCGAGATGTGCTCTTGACCCAGTCTCACTCTCAGAAATTGGACTACACTGCTGTCAAACTTGCTGCTTTATATCTGCATTCTGATATTCTGAAAGCCTCTCAGGTGAATTAGGCCTCTGGGGCTTGATTCAGAAGCCCCAACAAGAGATGGGGTCAGTGGAGCCATCATCTTCAGGAATTAGTTTTCTATTTATGCACATAATTTTTTATTTTTGTTTTTTTGATTTGTGCCTATCTGTTAAGCACAACAGTGTCCTTTGTATGAGTTCCTTGTTGTTGTTCCAGTTGCGTGCTTCTGAAGCACATGACTTACCTGCTTTTTTGTAAGGCTTCTGTCTGTGTAAGCTAACTGTTGCTTGCTGTGCGTGTCTCTGTGTCCTCCTGGTGCTTTGTTTGCCTGTAGGATTACATATGGTTGCTTATATAAGACTTCTTTTGCAGCTGTTTCAGACACATGCAGAAAGCCAAGACAGCAGTAGCAGTGTGGACTTCTACTCTGCTTCCTTCACAAATATGAAGGAACTTGCTCGTCGCTTTTCACTAACGTTTGGCTGGGACCAAGTGAAATCTAGAGAATCTGTAGCCATGATACACAAGTATGTGTCACATAACATCACTTTGTCCGTGGTCATTGCTTTTGTTAGTTGTCTGTTTTATTACTCTGCTCTTTTTTTTTTTTTTTCTTCCAATAGGGAAGGGATTGAATTTGCTTTTCAAGGAGCTACTGGAGTAGGTGGAAAATGCTTGCCTCCTAACTTGAGCTTTCTGTTAATCATCAGTGAATTTTCCAACAAGCTGCTAAAGCCAGACAAAAGACTAGTGTAAGTTAAGTTCTTGTACACTGTCATACACAGTTTGTGTTTTGTGTATCCCTATACATGGGACACTTGACCTTCAGTGTTGCAGAAGTTGCTCAAGGGCTTTGCAGAGAACCTTTGAAACCAATCTGCCCCTAAGGCTATTAGTTTGAGAGACACTCTTGAATTTTGTAGTAGCAGTTATTTCAGATTGTATGTGCAGCATGCATTCTAGATCTTTTTTAGACATAGTTGCGGCCACATATGACAATTCTTCTCAAGGAAAGACAGTGTTAATTTGGTGGAAGAGATTTGCAACTTGACTGGCTAGTGGAGTGGCAGGAATGCTTTTCTGAACAGAAGTGTAAAGCAGAAAAGATTGAGGAAGAGGTAGTGCCCAGATCATTATTTTGTAACAATCTAATTCTGCAGCTTCAGGACTCAATTATGTGAGTTCCATGGAATATATTTGGAATAGAAATATACATGACACTATTCATAATGTGGATATTGAAATTCAAGAATTTAGTATTTACAGGGGATGCCCTGATCCATTTGGGCCTGTATTTTACAGTGGTTTAAATATTTACATTTAATAATATAAGAATGATAGCCTTATTTTGGCATCATGGGGCCTTATCCATCTGAACAAAGAAATGTATGATTATGTCTCTTATTCCGTTCTTCACCTGCCTCAACTCCAGTCGTTTTTGAGAAGGAAGTAATGTTCTTCCTTTTATTTGACCTTTGTCATTACTTGCCTAGTCAGTGCTGCTTATTTTGGATCTGAATCTCTGCACTTCAGTCTTCTATTTACAGATACTGTAAAAACTATTGCAAAATACATAACAGGTATTTCCCTTTTCCTGAGAGTATATTCGAAGACATGGGAATGTAAGATGAAACATTAAGACACACCTGCCTTTTTTGAATTTCTGAGCAAATCAGTCCAGTACTTGACAAGAAAAGTTCCACTTTGGAGAAGAAGTCAGCAGAAATGGAAAAAAACCTAACCATCACATCTTGCTGAGCCCTGTATAACTTGTTTGCTCCTGTGTCGCTTTGTCTTAAATTGGAAATTAACTTCCATGGGGATCATCAATCATTTTTTACATAGCAAGGGTCAAGAGTGGTAAAATATCTACTTTCCTGTTACTTTACCTGGCAAACACAATTTATTAGTGATTGCCAGCTACCCAGACAATGTATTTTAAAATATTAATTCAAACCCAAAATGCAAAATACAGAAGAATAATATTTGATATATACTGATTACAACCCCTGGTAAATCTAAAGTGGATAATCTATGGGTAGTGATAACTTCCCTTTCTATTCTTGCATTTTTCTGGGGGAGAATCTTTGAGATCTACGACTAGAATTGGTTTTCATAGAACCATAGAAACACAGAATGGTTTGAGTTGGAAGGCACCCTAAAGATCATCTAGTTCCACCCCCCCTGCCATGGGCAGGGACCCCTTCCACTGGACCAGGTTGCTCCAAGCCCCATCCAACCTGGCCTTGAACACTGCCAGGGATGGGGCATCCACAACCTCTCTGGGCAACCTGTTCCAGTGCCTCACCACCCTCACAGGGAAGAATTTCTTCCTTACATCTAATCTAAATCTACCCTTTTTCAGTTTAAAGCCATTACCCCTTGTCCTGTCACTACATGCCCTTGTAAAACGTCCGTTTCCAGCTTTCTTGTAGGCCCCCTTTAAGTACTGAAAAGCCACAATCAGGTCTCCCTGGAGCCTTCTTTTCTCCAGGCTGAACAACCTCACCTCTCTCAGCCTGTCCTCATAGGGGATGTGCTTCAGCCCCCATTTCGTACAGTTTCTGTACAACTCTGTCCATGTTGTCTGGATTTTAAAGAGCTGTTATCATCTGTGTGGTGACACTTGTGTAGTAAGTGGATTTCTGTTAATCCGTCCTTGAAAAAATTTGTCATTTCATTTACCTCCAAGGAGTAATTTTTAATTAAACAGGAGGAAAATAGTTCATCATTCATGTGGGCAGATTTAAATCTGAATCCTGATAATTTTTTTCATAGGGCTATATTTAACTTCTTGATCAGAGGTTATATACCAGAAGTATATTACTGAATGTATTAGATACATTCAGGTAGGTTCATTCATTGAAAACTCTTGTGGGAAATACAGAACCTAGCAGGGAATGCACTTTGACATCAGTTGTTACTGCTTTGGACCTTCCTACTGCTGCTGGGAACAAATGGGAAACAATAAAATTCACAAGAGGGGAAATTGCAGTTTTATCCACAACTACATTCAGACTGTTTCTAGAGTAACAGTTTCTATTCTGGGAGGCCTAAAATGCCTTGCAGGGTCTGGAGATTATATTTCCTCTTAGAAATATTTAGGTTTAGCTCCATCATAAATTACTGGATGGAATGTTTTAGGTCAACATGAACTTTCAGAAATAAACATCTGGTTATTTTCATTTTTATTATTAATCATAGGATTGATGTCCAGATCTGTATGTTAACATATGTGAATGTACCTGTAACAGATGAGATACAGAATATGGGCATTTGTTAGAAAGGAGTGTATTTCAACACCATCAAAGTCTATGGATTTTAACCTCCTCCCCTGTAATTGCCCAGGCTGTAGCAGTAAAATACCTGACTTGTCAATTGCTCTGTGCCACAAAATGCACACAAGAAATGAATTATTGAATAACAAGCCGCATGAAGGGCCTGATTCCTGAATCAGTAGGAGTCTTTCCATTGACATTGATAGCAGTTGGATTAGACCCTAAAACAGTAGTTACAATACATGCTTGTTTGAAACCAACAAATTCCATTACCAGGCTTTCTTGATCCCTGGGGCCCCCAGAGTCCAGGACTCTAATTGTTTCGGAGTCGGTGCTTACCCTAACCCCCTCCCCGCACTGGTTTTCTTGTTTTGCAAAGCGAATGAAATGTCTGATATTTTCCAGGCCACACTCCTAATCAAAGAAAGAATAATATACTGTACAGGCTGGTGTTAAAACTGTCACTTTTGGTATTTGCTAAGGTGAGGTCTGTTTTAACAACACTGGGCTTGATTTTGAAGTGATGAGCTGTAGCTGAAATGTAGTGAATATCCAGTTTCTAATCCTGAGTCAGACTTTGGTTCTCTGGTCTTATTGTTATGAAGTAGGAATGGGTCAGAAAGACTTTGTCAGGAACGTCCTGTTTTTTAGAAAGAATGTTTGAAGGAGACCTCTCTGCTCCAGAAAAGGTGATGGCTTCACCTGGGATACAGGCAGGCCCAGTGTCAAGTCTCTGGATTGAATCAGACAGAACAGGGATTTGAACCAATGTTTCCCACATCCTGTGTGTTGTCACGACTGCAGAGCTGTTAACTGCTTCTTGCAGACACTTGAAATTTTATTGGGAGCCTGATATAATTGGATTGAGTTTGAGATCATATTAGAGAAAAGTTGGTTTTATTGGTTGTTCTCGTTTTTAATTTTGATAGAACAGGCACTTAGGGTGTAAATGCCCCGTTTCCTGACCTGCTGTACTATTGAATCACAAGGAGCATCTCTTGCTTGGGATCTCCTTTGTGTTGCAGTCCATGAGGCAGAAAAGGGCCCCCAGGAGAAGGAAATTCTTTCTAGAGACTGATGTAATCCTGTAATTCCTGTGTTGTTTCTAATGCTAAAATTCAAGCACTCTTTTAGCTTTGAAGGCATTTGCATTTTAAATATTCAGATATTTCAGAGAAAAGGGATGCCCTTTCTTTTTCTTCGACAGTTCTGTCTGCACCTTTGGAGTGTAAAGGGAAAATGCCTTTCTAGCAATACCTTCCCTAGATATTGAGGGGAAAGATACTGAGTTTCCTTACGCTTGCTTTTGGTTTTCTCCAGGTACGCTTATTTACAGAGGTATATAGCAGAACCACTGCCTTGCAGAGGAGACGAATGGCAGCCATTGATTTGGTACAGAAACTCTTTATTGGCAAATGAAGATGAGGAGAGCTCTGTCCTCGGCAGTTCAGGAGAGTTGTCCCCCGTGGGCACATCTAAGATGCCTTCTTTTAAAAGGAAATTGTCTAATGGTATGAAAACTTCCCTGTTCTGGATCAGCTGTATTTGCTTTGTCCCAGCTAAAATGCACTTCATGCTTTGCATTAGCAGTACCACAGTGTGTTGGATGTTGCAGACTTTCCAGTTTGAACTGTGGTTTTTGCCTTCAGCTTTGTTGTTGTTAAAGGTCTCTTCATCACTCAGTAGCAGTCAGGTTGGTCTGGAGACTCTGAGTGAGCTGAATTCAGATAATCTTGAATTCTGCTCTGTACTGAGGTCTGGCATTTGTCTGTGCCATTAAGGCTTGGTTCATTGCTTTCAGTTGTTAAGTTAAGGGCATTGTTGCTTTAGGCCCTGTAGGTAATTGAGACAGGAGAGATATTTCCAGGAGTTGACTCAGGTGATCTGGGCCAAATCATATTCTGGGGTCTTTGTCTCTGTTGAATTTCTAGGAAGCCTGTAAGATTATACTCCTAACTTAGAGTTATAGTCAGGTGGGCTGCATCTAGGCTTTAGCAGCTCTCATGAACTTCCAACCCATAATGAGGTATTCACTGCATGGATATGGTGGGACTTAGTTAACTGTAGTAAAGCCGTTATGAAAACAATAGCCAGTAAAAATGCTAAGTGCTATGAACATGGGTAGTTGTATGTGGAGGAAAGGGAATTTTTCTAGAGCGTCCTTTAGTTTCTTTCTCATCCTTTCTCAGAAATTTTCTTTTCAGTGACTTGCCATCGGAATGCTTGTTCATTTGTGTCCCAAATGCCCTCTTTTCTTGAAGGTTATATAGACTCAGCAGTACTGATAGCACTTAAGGACTGGGGCCAAGATCGTAAATCTAGATTGCAAAAATGACCAGTGGGCAAATTGAATGGATTTTCTTTTATGTGGCTTTTAGCTTGCTCCCTCAGTAAATGAATGCTTTGCTCCAAATCTCCCTCTGAGCTTGGCCCCATTGCTTCACTGCTGTGGGGAGCATGTTGGAAATGTCCATCTCAAGACCTCTGGGTGTGAGGCTGAAGAACGAGTCTGTTCACTGTCTGTTACAGGGTCTTTGCCTGTAACCAGTCAGATTGAAGCAGAAGGCAAAGCTCCAGACCTGCAATGTTCTTCCCAGCTTGCCTCTGCAGCAGGGAAAAGAAGAAAGAGGCTGAAATCTCGAGAGATGCACTTGCAGGAACGTTTGCCATTCCTTTGTCCAGGAGGGCTGCAAAGAAGATACTGGTGAGAGTTTTATGTCTTACAAGCTCCTTCACTTGTCCTGGTATTGACAGTTGGGGTCTCTATCCATCTCTGCTTCTGTTTTTTGTAATACTTCCATGGGCAAAAGGTGTGTGCCCCTCCTGTCTTTCTTATGGGCTGTGTCCCAAGGACAGGTTGGGTTTTTTTGTTAACTCAGTCCAATTTCTATATTTGCTGCTTTAGCCTGATTGTCCCCCACTGTGACAGGGCTTCTGTGCCTTCTTGGACTAATATCGAGTGTGCAGAGAAAAAGACAAGGAAGGAGGAAGGTTCCTTGTCCCACTTCTCTTGTCTCTGGTTCTGATAAGAGCGCTGTGGTGTTGGTTAGTCCCTGGCTGTTTGCTGCAGCTGAACAACGAGTGTTTTCTGCATCTCTGGAAGTGAAAGAGGATTCTTGTCTCTGCAGATCTGCTTTTAACTACTGTGTAACTGATGACTTTTAGAGACGTGCATGTCTGCGTGCAGCATGCACACATGCCTGAGTGTAAACCCCACAGAACATGGATGTAAGAAAGAGAGGTGTTGCAGAAATAGAGTCTTGAGTCTACTTTTGAGCTCTGTAAGGCATTCAAAGTGCTCAGTTGGGATATTTTCCTTTAATACATTTCATTTATTGACGTGTTAAGTGCTATTTCCCATATTGGCAGGTTAAAAGATGAAAAACAAATCCCAGAAGGATGCATGCTTTTCCAGGTTTTGGGACACTTGTTGAGTGGACCTGGTGAATACAAGTAAAATAGAACAAAAATTTTTTAAACATGAAGGTAGCCCCTGTTTAAATGAGTGTTTTGTTTCTGAACTGCTTTACTGGAAATTCCTCGCAGCATAACCTGTTTCATACCTGGGAAATACTGGGCCAGAAACTTTGGGCTACCTTACGTGGATATCTCAGCAGCAGATCTTAATATGTGAACTACTCTACCTTAAGCACACTTGTGCAATGTGCAACCTCTCTTATAAAGTTTCTCAAGACTTACCTTTTTTTTTTCCCAGCAAAGATGAGATTAAGACAGAAGATGTCTCAAAGAAGGGTCAAGCAGAAGACATGACTGAAGATGTTGATGTTGATGTTGTTAGTGCAGAACAGGTAATTCCAGCTTGGGTTTTCCAGCTCTGAGGACAGCTGTAGTTGAGGTGGGTGAATGGGAGTTCAGAATCTCATGAGTACCCATCTAGCAGCAAAGGGGCTGCTCTTTTGTGGCCCTGTTCAGGCTGAGGAAAGGGGTTTTCCCCTCTACTTTCCAGCTGCAGCTGTAGCCTCCTTCTTCAGCTTGATCTGCATTTTTAAGGCAATTCTTTCTGTAGCATCTAGACATCCTTATGTACATTGAACACCAGCTAGGATGCATTAAGAGGAGGGTCCAGTTTCCTTTTTTCCCATACTGGGTAGCTTCTTGATTAAGAGCCATTTGCTGCAGTTGCTTCATGTTACTGACACATTGCAGAGATGGCACTGCTGCATGGCCTGCAGGGAATGTCTGCTTCAAAAATGGTGTTTGCACTGTGCTGTTTAGATTGAAAGATTTGGACTGTGTCTGATCACTGGTCAGCCCAGGGCTCTCACTGGAGTGTCCCTTGTTTCTTTGCCCTTTTCCAGTCAAGGCTGTTGGGAAGATTAAATTGTTCCCAAACCAGCTGGGGATTTGAAGGGAAGCTTGGAGTGGCAGCCAGCATAGCCTGGGGGTTGTCTTGTGGGCACTGGTTGCCTTTGGGATCAGATAAATGTTTGGCAAAACTGCAGCTGTCTGCCTGGGTCTCAGCTCAGCCCTGGAATGGATACTTGCAGCAGGAAAGGACTTTTAGCCCTTTAGGCCAGTGGAGTGCAAGGACTCAAATAGGGTGTTTTACGCCAGGGGTCTTGCAGCAGTGACTATACTGAAAGGGGGGGGGGGGAAAAGAGGCCATGAGGCTTCCTGTGCTGCAGCTAATGTCAGCCGTTGCAAGGGGCTGAACGGTTCCTTCAAGTTTTTCTGCTGTATTTCCCCCTGCTTTCTGAACTTCTTACAGAATGTAAACCCACTGTTTGGCAGACAGGTTTTTGCAGTGATTCAGGCAACCCCTTGATTTCCAGTGGCTCTGGTTATCTGGGACCTAGCAGCCACATTCAAAGAGCTTGTATGATTTTGGACTTTTTTTTAAATGAGTTGTTTTCCTGTTGAGCAAATGGTTTCTTTTCATATTTGAGTGGTGGTTTTGTTTTTTTTTTTTTTTTGGTTTTTTTTTTAAAGAGGACTACAAGGAAAAAGGGGCTTCTACCCTTTCTTCCAGTCATATGCCTGTTAAAATGTAGACTGCTTGGACCATGTGCTTGGAGCAGCTCCTACAGAAGATAGATAGTAACAGAATTTAAATCCATGGACCAAGATTGAAGCCATACAGAAAATGCACTACTTATTTAGTATGTGGCCTTTCCCTGTAGTGACTCTTCAGGGCTCCCTGTGGTATAGAAATGCTTCTTTCTTTTTGTGGAGGGTAAATACAGTGCTTTCCAAGAGCCAGCTATGGTCAAGCTGCTAGTTGGTTAGATGCTACACTCTTATTCTGATTCCTTATGTGCTCTTCCATGATGTTTTCTTCATAGTATGAGACTGACAATCTTTTTTTTCTCCCGGTATAGGACAGTTAAGATCATGCTGAGAGGATAAATGGAAGTGAAGAACACACTACCGTTTTTTTCTGCAAACTGTTTAACTGAAAATGGGGGGTTGCGATGGCATCAACCAAGGCAGCAGGAGATGAGATAGATAGGTATCAAGTCAAATCTCTGCCTGCCATCCAGAACCGGTTACTAGCACTGCAGTTCATTTCTCCACATTGCTATTTGTGGGCATTACTGATTCGACTGTTATGCTTCTAAGGTTGTGGGCGTTAGTGAACATCATTACTCAACTGCGTCCTGGTCCTTGATGCTGCCTTGGAAAAATTCCCAACCTAAAGATTGGAATCAGGGTATTGACAACTATTGAGTCAAAGACTCTGTAAACTAGATGAGACAAGCTTGCTCAGATCAGCATGGGGTCAGCGTTCTGCTGGATGTATTCTTTACCATTTGAGATAACCAAGATGGATATCTACTTGTTTCCTTCTACCTGACCCTGAGGAGAAAGGAGCCTGGCCCAGCTGCAAACACTGTGACCTGCTGGGTGATGGCAAGTGACTTGGCAGTGCCATTTCCTGCCTGTAAAACGGAAAACCTGGATCAAATTGTCTGAAAGTATTTCTAAATTCCAGTGCTTACAGCGATGTGGTTAGTGGTCTAGTGGGGATCAGGACATGTTCCCAGAGACTTGCATCAAGTCTTCTAAGTAACAAAGAAACAGGGGACCACTTGACTGAGTATTTTCCTCTGGAAGAAATCCTTCATACACAGTGATCGTGTGGTATTTACTTGGAAAATACAAAGCCTGAAAAGACCATGTAAATAGACTGTAATTATTGCCCTTCAAAAGTAGTTTTTCCAGAATTTGCAAATAATCTTCACTCAAGAGTGTTCCAGAGGCAGTAGGCTGGGGAGTGCTGGCTGCTTTCGCTGACCCTTTGTCACTGCTCCATGGAATTGTACATTGTGTTAATCCTATCGATCATCAGCTTTATTTTTTTTATATATATATATATATATATAGTAACTGTGTAAAATAAACTACAGAAATGTTGCTATCCATTAGTACTGAAAGTGCAAGTGATATTCCCACACCAAGTCTGGAGAGAGAACAGCAGCACTGCTGCCGGCTTTCTAGACTGAGAAGTGAGCGCCCATGAACATGGAAGTGAAAGCCATCACTGTCTCCCGGGTATCACATAGCCTGAAGCAGCAATAGTAAAACCATTGTGTTTCATTTTGTATGAAGTATACAGTAGGCTAATGCAAGGGGAGAGGTAGCACTTCACAAGACAATGCTGATTCTCACCCAGATCAACTTGTTCTCAGTTCCCCTGTGACTTGGTGACGTTTCCCTCATCCACCTAGATTTGTGGATTTAGGCCTAAACACTTACCAGGTAGGCAGAATACAGCTGGACTAAGAAAGAAGTTTTACCTGGGACCACATCAAACATGCTGATGCTTTAACTCTTGTAACAAAAGACTAGGGATGGGAATTATCCTTCTGGGGGAAGGTACAGTAAGGTTTATAGTTCGTGTCTTGCAAGAAAAGGCACTTCCACAATAACACCATAATCTGCTCTACTAGATCTGTGCAAATCCTTTAGGAAAAAAGGGACTTGGTTATCCCAAGTATAATAGAAGGCAGGATTTAACAGGACCTTAAACACAAAGGGGCAACAAAGCAACAGGCTCTGCAGAAGAGACCTTCCCTGCACCATAGCTCCATTGAATGGGGCAATGTCACTGTGTGATGGCAACACCCATGGCTGTACAGTGCCCATTTACAAGCCCCCTTTTTAAGAAGGGGGGTTCCAGGTGAAGGGTTTCAGGTAGGGAAAAGCAGCAGAAGTTCAGGGTCATCTAGAAAGTCAGCTGGTCATCCTTTCCCACAGCACCTTCAGGAACAGAGCTTAACGTAATTGCTCTGTGTACCTCTACTGTTTAAAAACCCAAAACCAGGGGCAAGCAGTGAAAGGTATCTGACATTGATGAGTTTCCATTAAAATTGGAGTAAATCAACCCTGATTTTATTTTTAAAAAAATCTTTTGAGTGCCATTAAAATGACTTGAGTTTCCTTGGTAAGGTACATTAACTGAAGATACACAGGTTTGCAAGTTCCCACATGAGATGGTGTGATGAGTTGAGTGGAACAGATTTCTCTGTGCCACTTCCAGCTGCTCAGCAACACTGTCTTTGAGATGAAGAAAGACCTGCTAGAGCTTGATTGCCTCGAATATGCAGCTTGGTGTAATTACCCAACCAGACTGCACACATGTGTAACCCATCATATCTTAAATGCTTCTTTAATAGTAAGAAGTTAATAGTATGCAGTACATAATAATTAGAGCTGTTTAATTACATATATGAAAATCTTTATTTGAAAATACAAACATGATTTTTAAACATTTTAACAGATCTACACTGCAACCAAAAAATAACTTACATCTTTTTGTACATTTTTTTTTTTCTCAAAATCTGTTTAACAGTAAGAGTGAGGCAACAATTTCAAGCTGCTGTGACACTGATGAATATCCATGGAATGTGTCAATAGCAAACAACTGAAGGGGGGACAGACAACAGCACTGAATGCCCACAACAAATTAGTGCACATCACTGATCAAGTAACATTTATACAAAGGATTTTAAAAAAATTGGTTCCTTCTACATGAATTAACACACTCATTTTGGATCAAGTATGAACACTAAACCAGACTTCATTATTAAATAATCTTTTTATAATGAACATCAATGAAAAGACTGAAGTTTAAAAGGGCAAGCAAAATTAAAGTTGGGGCAAACAAGGACTACACAGAGAAGAGAAGCAACTTGTCTCAAGCGTTCACTTTCCTTGCATGCCAATATGCTCAGCTTTTCAAATGAAACTGTTTGTAAATGAGAGCTGGATCACGCACTCAGTCACGTCTCTTCCTTGCCGAGGCATAAAACCCTTAGGGCTGTCTATGAGCATATAAGCATTGCAGGCCAGGTATAAATTGTCTCCTTACCTCCCACAGCAGGACAGGAATACCTGTTCGCATATGGGGCGGGGATGGTCAGTGCACCACACATCAACTTCAAGAAAATGACACAGTTCTCTTAAAAACAGTAGAATACTTTTCTCTAAAGTCAAATATTGTTATTCTTCCAAAAAGGAATTATGCAACATCTGTAAATAAATATTTTAATCTATTTTACAAACTATAGACTATTGAATAAATACAAAAAGTTTCATCATTCCATACAAATGCGCTGCTTCTTCTATTTAAAAGGTAGTGTAGTGATTAAATATTTTTAGCACAAAACTAAGCTGACTTCCTGGAAACAAAACCCACTGAAACATACAGGTGTGTAGCAGACCTGCTGCAGACTGTCCCTTCTCTTCTGCAAGTGTTGACCGTAAGCAATGGCTACTCAAAGTCCTCTTCATAGTCATACTCATCCAAGTCTACATCAGCCAGATGGGAAGGCATTTCAAAAAATGGTCTTTTTTCCATTTGATACTTCAGGACGTTGGACTTCTGATGGTCTACAGGATTCAGTTCTGCTTCATACCTAGGAATGAGCAAAAAAAGAAAATGAAGGACTCTAGCTATGTCAGGAAGTACCTAAAAGTTAGAACATTAACAAGGCACCTGCAGGAAGAATATAATTTCCAATATTGTATATTTACAGTAAAGAAACATGTAACCAGAAGCAGCACAAGGTTTCTCTAATAATTACTTAAATTTAAGCTAGCTTACTCTCCCACCACATGCAGAACTTCTTAGTGAGATATGCAGCTTTACTGAAAGGATTCAAGGCACATACTGCTCTAGTGGACTGCTCATAAGTTATGGTCAAATGCAAGACTTAAGTACTTGACAGAAACCCCTCAAGTTCTTTTTAAGAAAGTTGAAATTAGTCTTCATTAGGAAGAACAAACTACACCTGCAGTAGAGACAACAAAAGAGAAAGAATGCTGAATTGAAAGTCTTACTAAAATGCGCATGAGCACAAGTGATAGCAACCATGTATTTAAAGCAGATGCTAGAAAGCAAAAGCCAATTGTTTAACCAGAAATTACTGATAACCACCTGCTGCTGATGAAAATGAACAGATGGATAATGAAATGTAATGTTAACTAACTCAAGTCAGTGAAGGCTGATATTTAAAAAAGATCAGCTTCAGCACTGTTTAGGTGGGATCAATCTATAGTTGACAGCTGTTTTAAAAAAAATTAAATCTTCGTGGAGATTTATGATGTCAGATTAAAGAACTGACCACTTCCTGGGCTAGGTTGACTCAGGTTCACGCACATCTTCCCAAGTGCTACCGAATCTCATCTCAGCACATGATTAATTCCATCTACTTAACAAGACTAGGCAAAGAATAAGCTTTAGGTAGTGCAATATCTGTTCTTCAAATGTGACTTTGTAATGGCATTATGTGGTGATTAGGAGACATAGGGCAAAGAAGAGTTAAATACTAAGAATCTACTCTGAACACTAAAATAGAGTAGCATTAAGAGTAGAGGTGGGAGGAAGAACAACATTTTCAATTGTGAATGCAATTCTGGTGAAACACTTCATAGATAAACTATTAAGCCAGCTTCACCATCATTTTCAGTAAAAGAAATCTAACAAAATAAAGATGCTTTGATAACTTCAGGTAAAGATTAAGCAGCAAGTTCCTGATTTTCTTTTTTTTTTTTTTTTTTATTATTACATCCTTCCCATGGATACTAAAGTCTCAGTTATGTGAGTGTCAGTCAGTGCTTAGGCAGTGAACAGAATAGCTTGACTTTCTCCCACCAGTTCACCACTGATTTGAGCAGGACACAAAAGTCATCCTAAGAGTTGCTTTAGTGAGTTACGCATTTGAAAACAAGGATTTGGAAGAAAGATTCATATTCTACCATAACAACAGTTGTGGCTCACACACCTATTTATAGTCTTCCACACCATTAATTCCATCCTTTTGAGGAGGATTTTTTTTTTCTTTTTTTTAAACAGAAGCATCTTGAATGGCACCTTTTGGATTTGTTTATTGCATAGCGATACAGAGCAGCTTTTCCAGTCAGTAAAGATGGCAGCATGAGAATATCTCAGATACTATTTGTAGGTTCCATCCATCCTATACTTAGAAGATTGTTATTCAAACATTATTGGGTCAAATTAAAACCCCACTCTCTTCCAATGCTTTGGTGGCCTCACAGAATATCACTTTTACTCCTTTCCAAGATATTTAAGGAAATTTAGAAACACTGTATATATGATATTTGAAACACTTTGTAATTTGTCAAAGTGGTAGTTAATGGAGACAATGAGCATTACAATCTGTACTCCAAGGAAACAAAGCAGCAAACTTCAGGAACACTTGAATAAAGCTGTGTGGAGGGCCAACAGTTAAGCTATGGCCTATGCATCAAACCCAACTAGGGTTACAGAAAGTAATTAAATAAAATGCATGATTTTTTGGGCTCTGCTTCCATAGGGTGCAGTATTTTTCTTGAATTGTCAGGTTTTTTTCCTACAAGATCTGTGACTAATCTGCTAATGCAAGAAGCAGAGGCAACCTACAACCAAAGAGTCACTTGAGTTTACAAACACCAGGTTCAAAAGAAATGAGAAACTGGATGTTTTAGCATCGTACATCTTCTCTCCTCCATATCCCAGTCTACTCCACTACATCATTCTTACAGTAACACACTGGTTTTTCTTAAGGAATGTATTTACACAGTGAAGGTGCATTTTTTCAAGTTTTAGTGTTATTAGGACTCTGCTTTACATACCATAAGTTCTACAATATTCTCTGTATTACTTAAGTTGTAATCGCATGGACATACAAAGAAGACTATGCCTATAGCACAGAGAGAAACTTCATGGAAGTACCTGAAAAACTAACTGTTCAAGACCTATTAGCAGTTTACTGAAAAGTGAAAATTTAAGGTAAATTTTAAAATATAATACCAAAGTTTAACTTGAGAAACATTTTGTATTTTAGTTTCTATTTTGTCCACTTTCTGTGTAAAGCCATGGAACCACGGTTTCAGGTAAACCTTGAATACATTTTTTTGTGGAAAAGAACAGAAGTGATCTGACCCCAAGAATACTGGCTGTAAATTTTGCAGCTTTTATCTTCTCCAAGAGCAGACATCCAGGGGCTGGGGGTGGGGTGGGTGGGAGTGAGAAATACGTAAAAATAAAATAACCTAGTGTAAACAATAATCAGAGATGCTCCTAGCTCAGAGAAACAGCTGCAGCCAACAAGCTCATAACTGAATCAGAATAAAAGCACCTTGAGGCTCTTACTCTATATCCTGTTTGCACTTGTGAGTGAAATTGTGCCTAAACATTATCTTAGAACTTTACAAAATTATACTTGTCTACAACAGCCTGGCAATTTCAAGCCCGTAATCAGAGGCGCAGAGTAACCTGACTGTCTGACATGCAGGTCCCTTACTACTAATGTCAAAAGGATATTTTGCCTCCAGTGAGTTTCAGTTGCCAGTGATACTGCATGTATCAGGACAGAATGCTAGAGGACCAGTTGAAATCCTTCCTTGACAATCTAGCTAAAGGATTAGCTTCTACAGACCACATGGTATACTTCTGAACCCTCAGTGTATCTCAACTGACAGAAGAACTGGTTTCTCAGGGTATTCCACAGCAAAGCTGTAAGAGGCTTTAAGAGCTGTAAGACAGAATAAATAGGATCCTAACAGAATCCAGGAAATCTGCATTTAACCGTCAACTCTCAGGTGAGCTTGAGACAAATTTAGTCAAAAACCATCTGAATTTTGTAACTTTGTATCTGAAAATGGGCAAAATGAGCTTACCACTCAGATTCTAGAAAGTCACAACAGCAGCAGAATCTTAAAACAAGAAGGTGGAGACACACAACTACTATGGTAGAAGTAAACAGACCAGCAGAAGAAAGAGAAAATAAGGCTAAAACAACAAAGGTGTAAGACATTTGAGGAAGTGGTTCTAGTTAAGATTTAAGATGTTCAGATTCAACAGTACCTTGTCTCCTAAACACCATTCATTCCCGTCAAGCCTGGGCTCTCAGGCTGACCTGCTGATGCACTGATTTACTGTGTTATATTAAAGGGGCCCCTCTGAGAGACAGTGAGATGATGGCAGACACTGCAGGGGCCAGTCTGATCCTCTCAGGAGCAGTCTAAGTCCACCAGTAACTTTTTAATATTTTGACTCCTGATGGTTTAAACATGTTAATTTTATAACGGTATTCTAAAACAGAGGGCCAAAAATCTGAATCCTTCACTGGTTTATAAGAATCCCACTAGTTTTGTCAGCTGAGTTACAAATAAGTAACATCTGTCAGCCAGTAGCTGTAGAAACTGTTCTGTCCTCTGATCCATCAAATTTAAGCTATTATACTCAGCCTTACAGTGTCTGAAACAACTGTCAAAAATGTACATACCTGTTCTGTACCTTCCCTAAACTTAGCCCATGACATTAAGAGATTAAAGGAGATAAAAAGAACATTGAAGGTTTAGTATTGCCTAACTCACAGCACAACAAAGCTTCAGTTATTTTTTGGCTTGTTAATTCTGTAATATTTATAAATTCTAGAAGAGGATTCCATGAAGGGTTAAGAGTATGATTCCCCCTTAACGCTGAAGAGGCTGGGTAGTGATAACAATTCTCTCCCTCCCCTCTCTCTTCCTTCATATGCTTTCTTTAATGAAGTTTCTTGAAATCAATGTGTTAAGAGGATTTTACTTTCTCAGGATTTAAAGCACTCTCTTAAATATCAAGCTAGTCATTCTCTAAACACTTGCAAGAATCAAATATTTTAAAATGGAATATTGATGCAGGAAATGCAGGAAAATGTGTTTTCTCTAGATGGGTCAATCAACTGAAGGCCTAAACCAAGTTAAATTTATACTTGTTTTCCTTATCTTTTTAAATAACTAAAACAATGAATGGCAAATTCAGGAGTTTGGATTCCAAAAGGTTCTGGAAGCTACACAGCAAAAGTAAAGGAGTGATTTTGAAACAGCAAGGTTTATTATCTTATTTACTCTTAGAGGACTGTGGAAAAAGTACATCTGAGCTGATATAATTGAGTTCAGAAGTGAGATTTTGTCACCCCCCCCCCCCCCCGCAAAGCTCTTCATTCATTTAACAACAAGCTGCAAAAATTAATGTTGTATTTTGTTTAGAGCTGAAGCTTTTTCAAATATTATTCCCTCCCAAAATTTGAAGTGGGAGCTTTTCTTTGACGAAATGAATGTAATCACAAACTGTCAAGGAAGGTTTAATTTGAGATACAAGAAAGGTTCTTCCTCCCTCACTGAGCACATGGCTAAACATGACAAACAGCAACATTCTACAAAAATCACATCAAGGATGATAGCAATGGTGAGGCTCTACATTAGCAGAGAGGATTCGTACCAACCCTCCTGCTACATTCTTACCCGTCATTCCACTGGTCACTTGCTGCCTCTTCTGCTACCAAGATATCATACTCTTCAGCAGCATACCTCTCCCAGTCAGAGACCTCTTGGCTTTCACCTTCACCATCCTAAACAATCACATTACAAGTTATACAAAAACATATTAATTATTAAGCCCACAGCTAAAAAGACTTTGAACACTTCATACTCACCCGCAACATAGAAAACTGATCCTTCTGTTCATGGTCAAGGTATTTTTCAATGTTGAAAAAAGTATCAAAAAACACATTTGTCAACTTACATCGCTTTAAATCATGCAGAGTAATTTTTCCTGTAAAGAAGATTACAAGATAAGATATTTAAAGCTGAAGTTATCCTTTCTCTAAAGAGGAGGAATGTTATACAAAAGTTAAGTCATCATTATGCTCAAGAACATTTGTCACTCATGCTCAACACAACGGGAGAAGGCACATAGATGAAATACATACCTAGAAATGTGTCCTTCAAAGAGGACAAAACTTTTTTCAGATTTGTTACTTGCTTTAACTGTCATCCTACCATCCTTCAATGTGTTGGAGTGAGATGCAGTCTGTCACTTAGCTATTAAAAACTATTTAAGATAATTGTCCAGGCTTCCTCAAGAGACAGAAGTCTCCAGTGAGCTAGCCATTCCTTCCCAAGAAGTGCTTAGGTAGGAATATCCTCTGGCAGTGGCCATTTCTCTTCCCTGACTTGAAAAGAAAAAATGTATGACAGAGGTGACTGTATGTGACTATGCTTCATACAGATGAATTTTTCATAGAGACTAGTTTGCCACACTTGTCCAGCCTGATCAATATTTACTGCTTGAGAGGAAAGCTAAATGCTCAGAGGTGTTTTGTTTGGTTGGTTCTTTATAAAGTGATACTTTAAAGACTCAAATAAATGGATCCATTAAGTGTTAGAGGTATTTGTAAGGTTGCTCAGAAATGTTACCTTATTTCAAAGCTGAATATTGAGCTTCTGCAGAAAGACCGAAAAATACCAGATATACAGGGAAAGACAGATGGCTATCCTTAAAACTCCCCGTCACTGATTCACCTGAAATATGGCCAATCTTCTGTTGTCAACTGAAGAGGGGCTAACTGCAGATGTTATGGAAGAGTTCAATCAAAGCCAGATTTAGAACAACATTTCCTCAGCATAGTGTCCCAGCCTCTAACAAAGTATAACTCAAGGACATCAGAGGAAAGCAAAATCCGAATCCCATTTGGAAATGGTTGCCACACTTGTGTCTGTTGCTATCTGAAGTGCCTTAGTGTATTCTGCCTGGCTTATAGCTGATGCTCCAGAATGACACAAATCTCTCATGGCACCTGTGTCATATCTGTCAGACCCACACAGATGTCTGATGTATCGAGCCATCTCAAGTGGCAGCAACTCTCCACAACCAAGCAAATAATTTGAGTCCCAGTTATATAAGCTCCCAATTTAAGTTAGGCACCTATATTTGGTTCGTTGATTTGCTCTCCAGTTTCCATTTATTGCAATGGGAGCTTAGATGCCTAACACTCATTGAGAGGCAATGGTAGACATCTACAAGACCAACAAAAAGAAAGAATGAGATAATTCAGGCCTCCACAAACTAAAGAATTTGCTTTTCAGTACACAGAACATCCTGTAGCAAACTGTATCACAGTTTAGCCATAACTGTATGAAAGTACCTTCTTTTGTTTCAAATCTACCAAGCGAAATACCATTTTATGCTGCTAGTTTTTGTATTGGGAAAACAACAGAAGAATTTTTTCTTAATCCACCTTTTAAACATCACTCAGGTTTTATAAAAAACATCAACCCTTCACAATTGCCCTTCATTTTTGTTGCCCTAAATAACTCTCATCTTGGTTGTGTTTCACAGCCTCCTTTTATCATCTTCATGATACAGAACAGTTATATCAATCTTCTTTCATTTGAAATGCAGAACAGAAACATTGCTGAAAACATACATTATGCTTCTGAAAAGCAGACAAGACTGGAAGGGAGCCCCTAAGTTCAGGAGGCTATTGTAGGAAACCATATAACATAAATGTGTTCCTCAGAGCTTGCTTCACTTCATCTTAAATGCTTCCCACCGCTCCATGCATTATACAGTGTTGGTCTAAGATTTCATTCCACTGATATCTAGGATTGAGCTTCCAGCCAAAACAAACTAAATACTCCTTTTTAATTTACATTTTTTTCCTGCCTTTAGAAATGTGTTTTCACCTAGCAAATCCATTTTAACTTGGTTTAAATAAGAATATAAGGCTTTAAGTTCTAGTTTTGAGTTATTTCAATTCCCTTAGCATGCAAAAAAAATCATGTCTCAATAAAAGACAACCGCCTTTTTAAAAGAAAATTAAGTTTCTTGTAATTTAAGTATTCTTAATACTAGAAAGGTGGGCAATAAGCAAGACTATTATTAGTTGATTCTCTAACCATAACTGTATATACAGTAAACAGAACCACCCTCTTCCACACTCAACTAAAAGTGACACTTCACATTCAAGTAGGAAAAACTCAGTGCTTCATCTAGAAATGTCTAAATGTGAAACACTAGCACAACATTACATTTTCTAAACAAAAGCATTAAATAAGATGGCCAACAATTTTCTTTTACCATAAAAAACAGCAAACATTAGTATATGCGATACAGGTTGCTACTCCTATCAAACACTTCCAGAGCAAATAGGCAAGTTCTAAATTTATTGCAATGCAGAGTCTGTACAATAATAGCAACCAGACTGTATTCCAAATCCTTTTACACACTGAAATTCACATTAAAAAGTATAGCCATAATAAGGGTTATTAGTGCTAACTGTGGTCACGTGTTGAGACATTAAGTTTAGATACAGGTTGACCTCACTTGTGTTGAGTTCAACAAATCCCTGAAGACTAATCCATCATGGCTACAACAGTTTTATCAACTTATGAGACAAATATCAGAAACAGCACAGAGGTAAGAGGCCATGAACATGCAAGATATCACTCTTGAACATCACAGTAATATGTTTACCAAGGCATGCAAAAATTTTTTTACTTTTGAGCAGCACAGAAGGGCAAATATGAAGTGAGCATCATGCTGACTTCATAATTTTTTTCCAGGTGTAAAATATAAACTGAAGTTTCATCAGCTAAAGACCATACACGTCAAATGCAGGAGAGTAGAATGCAGGTCTGTGAAGCTTCAAATGAATGTAGAAAATAGCCAAAAACTAAGAACAGGTTAGTATTCTGTTATTTTTAAGTCCCTTGACATGAATTTCTTAAGGGCAACTTAGGCTTCTAACCTAAAATAAGTCACTACTGAGCTACAGAGACAAACACTGTTTAGAAACTGTTTCCTCTGAAATACTCAATTAAATGAGTACTGGAACAGGTAAGAGGGAAGTGAACAGCACAGTCAAGAGCTTTTTTTGAGAGCATCACCTCAGCCAGATAGTGACAAGATTTCATTTAAGACTAAACATGGCTACAAGCCCCAAATAAAAGCCTCCAAGGAATTTTAAAGCAGCATATTAAATTTTAGTATGAAAATGAATGCCTGCCTGCAGTTGGCAGACCATTCGATTATTAAGTTCTAACAGACTTCAGAGAAAAAACAACCTAAAGGTATATTCTTTGTATGACAAACTGAGTGCTCTTAAGGGTACACTAACTCCTAATCCAGAGAAACAGAAGTTACAGATGGAAAAAGATTTTATTACCTTCATATTGTGGCTTCACAAGATCCAGCATCTGGCACAAACAGTCTTCAAATGGCAAAGGTTCTATGGCCATGTTGTCTAATTTTTGGCACTGTTCTTCATAAAAATACTCCAATTCATACATAGACAAAGCACCATCCCCATCAAGATCCATACAGCGAAACCAGTATTCAATGCTGAAATTCAATAATTAATAGCAAAGAACTGTTTACACAAACTTATTACAGAATTTCAGGAATTTATGTTGCCTGTTTTAAAGGCTACACTACTTGCAGATGCAAAACTAGACTTAAAAGACTACATTCCATAATACCATAGAAAGTCATTAAACACCACCTATTGTGATAAGAGTTTCCTGTATTTGCCATGCCATCCATTATTGCATTTGAAAACACACTTGTTAATTGAGTGGTGAAGGCGGAGAGGACTAAAACATGTGGCTTTACATAAAAACTCAAGGGAGCCAATGAAAAATTGAACTGTGCATCAAAACCCAAGTTCTTTTTTTCATATTGAACAAGCCAGTGACATGTCACACAACAGATTTCTTATCAATATCCTACAGCTAATGCTAGCTGTATAGTTTCCCAAAGTCACTAGCATCATGAAACAACTGCAGTTTCCTTTATCTATGACCTTGTCTGTAAGTAGGCCACACAGAGCATACAGAACAATAGCATTTAATTATCCTCTTAAAAGTCATTAAAATAGACCTGTACAGCAGCAACAACAGGAGACACTGATAAATAAGAACGATGCAATGAACGGGGCCAAGTCTTCCACTCATGTTTTTATAGTTTAGCTTTTTCCATCAGAGTTCCAGTTGAGCATCAGTGGTCCCTAATTTATGGACTGGAAAACCCAATAAAGTCAGTCTTTATTTCTGTTAAAACATAAATTCATTCTTACCTAGTTGGTGTCTTCTTGTCCTCTTCAGATATCAAAAACCAGACAAAATCAGCGTAGCTAATTTTCCCATCTTTTTGTGCTTTTCTACCTCTTGAAGGCCAATGAGGAAAAAGATAAAAAATTTATTTTAAGACACCTAGTTTTTACTAACCAAAATTAAGGATTATTTCCCTTGGTGCTATTAACTGTTTTTTTACTTTTAAATGATGCAGTGTTCATAAGGTTACTTGTCACAGACTACTTTGATCATTCAGGATAAGGAGCCTGTGTGCTCTGTTGTTTCTACTGCAGTGGGTAAAGAGGAAGGGAGCAGCTGGAAGAGGAAGGTAGCACTCTGTCCAGAAGGACCTACAGCTTTCCTTCCTGGGCAGCAATACCACTGCTTAATTTTTAAGAGAAGAGTTATCTCAATTTAAAAAAAATCTATTATATACATATACACATGCTTTTTAGAATTTCTATTCAGGTAGAAGTGATAAGAACTTAAAGCTGTACAGAACTCCACTAGCTCAAAGCACTGGAATGGAAATATGAAGATAAAAAGGAACGAAAAACATTCAGGAAATAAGTGTTCGTGGCAAGAATGTAATTGTCTGTTTCTACTCTCATACCACAGAATAGAGCATGCAAATACATTCTGAAGACACATGGTCAACCTGTCTAGCAAGAAGTCAGGTAGGCAGTTCCTAGACATATTACATTTCATTCCTAAAATCCATTTTTTTGCTGTTTTTTCCTCAAGATGTCTAGAAAAATACAGCATATGTTTTGTCTTGCCCAAAAAAACTCACATAAAGGAGTACGCTCTAGACATATGCCTGCCAAGTGTCATTTCACTCATTTCAGCTTTTGTTATTTCTGTTTATGAGTCACTTTCTAGCTTCAGATATAGTGCTAGCAAAATGTTTCAAAAATGAGTAAAATGCCATAAATACACAAGAGGAAGTCAATCCCGGTGGGAAAAATGAAGAATGACTGTCAAAAATATGAATTAACTCTACTGGAGGCATTTTTGTAAATTTGTTGATGTAATAAACATTGATTTTGCAAGTAGTACTGAAAAGCCCAATTCCCTTTGAAAATTTTACAGGTTTAGGGATGGAAAAACAACACACATTTCTTCCCTTCCTCTTTCCCATCCCTGCTAAACCATACAATATCCAATAGCAAGTGTTCATATGGGTAAAGAAAGGAGAGTAAAGAACTTGGGACTACGCCAAAGGTTCCAAGAGCACTCTAGTACTACTAGAGTTTAAACTACAATACTAAATCTTGAAATTCGCTGCTCCATTTCAAGAGGAAGGCATTTTTTCTAGGAGTGTCACACAATTTAACAAGCAAATATTAAACTGGATTTAGATCAGCATACAAAATAAGTACCTTGTTACTGCTCCTGAGAAGATCCGTTCTATCATCCTATTTGAAATTGCTGTGAAAAAAGGTTTAAAATACTGTCAATTAGATACAAGTTATTTTTGCTTTGTATTGTCTAGTTGAAGAGTTTATTGGAACCCTCATATATACACATCTGTGAGAAAGATCAAGTGTAGTGCTCATTAATCCCTTTGAGTCCTCTTGGAGAAGATCACTTAACACAAAGTCTCCAAAGCAAAGCTAGAACCAACCAACTTTGAATTCGGACTTAATACAGGAATAGTAGTGTAATAAAAGTAAAAAAATTGGCTGATTAATAAGACAGCATTTACCAGTTCTTTAACAAGTAAATCATGTTTTCAAATGCCATTACATTTTATATGACCTTGGCAAAGAGCCAAAATAGAATTGGCACATTCATACATAATGAGCATACCTAACTGATTCTGACATGGGTCTATTTTTGACATGGTTCTGATCCATGCTTCTATTTTGAAACCATTTCAGGGATTTTAGAGACATGTCTTAACGGAGCACTGCCTCCGTAAAGGATATTCAATTTATCCTGAAGAACTGTGGACGGTACTCAAAGTAGCACTTGATACTATTCTCACAGAAGGAGAACTGCTTCTCATTATTCTAGCTCTGAAATATTTTTTCAGCATTGTAGAAATACTGATAATTAAAGCAGGTGGTTAACCATTCAAATAGTTCATCTGTTTTATGTACTTATGGTGATACTATCACTGTATTATTCTAGTAAGGACACTAGTCCCTACTTAATATTTGTCCCCAGAATTGTAGCACAGCCAATTTGTTTCAGACATATGTGCTGCTGCTGCTTTTTATCTACTTTTGAAACACTGAAGTTGTTCAACCTTCTCAACAACAGCTACATAGTTTAATATTTTCTTACTACATATAAGTGTTTGATCTAGCCTAATTTTAGACTAGTGGCAGTATGAAAGGAAGGGTTTGATGAAACCAGATTATCTAACTCTGACATGCAAAAAATAGACATTTAAGACTAAAGGTGGGTTATCATATCCATTTTATGCTCTTATTTAGTCTAATTCTCACTAAGCAGCAGCCATTAAGCTTTAACCAATATTCCACTGTTTAAAGGATGCAAAACTAAATTGCAAGTAGCATCATATCAGTTCTACTTCCTTTCTACAGTGTACTAACTCAGTAGAGCAACAACTCAAATGAAAGAAGCTTTCCTTCCACAGTGTCCTAAACTGTAGTGAGACTTCAGAGCCAAGTTTTCAGAAGCAATTGGAATTGTGTTTATTCTTTTTAATGTGGGATAATATTCCGTAATCACTTTGTGCTTACATAAGCTTTCCAGTCCTGAAGTGAATACTTTTAAGATGACAGTGGACACAAAGCATCCAAAAAACCCCAACAGTTCCATACAAGCTACAAGAATATTTAAAATAGGTACAAGTGTGCAAGACTACAGAATCACAGTCATTGTATATTGTGAATGCAGAAAATGTAAGGTTGCTAAGTAGTATTAAAACAAAATGTACTGCAGCTGAGTTAGCAAAACTTTAAAATAAGTGAAGTACCTGAACGTATGTTTGCCTTGTTCTACTCTTTCCATACTTTGCCATAAGAGCCATGCTACTTGAATAGTATCAGTAAAATGGATTGTTTCCAAGATAATAACCAAACCTGCCAAATGCAGCCATTTCTAATATACCAAGACTTAAATGATTTTTTCCTCTACTTCTTTGCCAAGATCAGAATTCAAATTCAGAATTTTCCTCAAATTTGGTATTGCTAGAAACAAAGCAGCATCAGAGATGACTCATCCTGCTTTATTTCACTGAGTCCATAGGATCAGCTATACTAACAGACTCATGAACACTGGCCTTGGCAGTTAACCACTTCCTCAGTTGAAAGTTTACAGGTCATTTAATACATGTAAGCAAAGGTGCTTTGTTTGTCATACCATGATCATTATGTCGAGCTAAATCCTTCCGATCAATATAGAGGTCATGGTCTGTATCCAGCTCCCAAAATTTGCAATAGATAACATAAAAATGTTCATATGAGAAGTACTCTGTCAGCTGGTTAATATCAGCTTCCTCTTCCAATAATGCCACATTCTATTATCAGAAGGATAAATAGAACACATTAAAGAATTTGTAAGACATTTTTCGAATTATCTGAATTCTCATAACCAAGTTAACATCTAATGCTATTTCAGTGGAACAATTTTTATCTTCAGAGACAGTGCACACCATGCTGCCTGACAGCAAAGACTGAACACACAAGGTAGAAAACTAGTGTGTCCACAGAAGAATGAGATCAACTAGACTTCTGTAAAACACATATGCATATATACAGCTCTAGACAAAGGATGACATTTAAACATATTCTAGCATATGAGAATTAACGCAACTGAGCCTTCACTAGTTTTTGGAAAGGGAAGAAATGCTACTTATGTTACTCTCTTAAGCATTTAGTTAATGCAGTTTTTAAACTTGCAGAAACATCTGCCTTGAAAAATTTTAGATATTACGTACCTGCAAAAAGTTGCTTTTCCTGAGCTCGTTACAAGTTATTTTCCCAGACCAGGACCTATTTACTGTATAAAATATTCTCTGTATAACCTGCAAGAAACAGAAAATGGAAAGGTGATCTTAGGCATGCTAACTAAATACCTTCCCAAACATTTGTCAAAGATAAGTCTTAGCTCAGATACATTACAGAACTCCGTCTTTCCCCTATTTCTATTCTCCTTACTTAGCAGGTTGATGCTTCTCTTAAATGTCATATTACCAAACCAATTCTAAATCTATATCTAAACTCATCTTGAGAAGTCTTATTTCAGTGCTGCAGTACCCATATCTCACACAGTAAAGTTGCAGAATCCTTGTATGCTATCCAGAATATGTCTATTGGCAATTTCACTACCTCCGAGTCTTCCAGATCTACAGGATATCACCTAATAAACCTATTAATATATCTTATTACTTCAGATTTAAAGACCTATATTTACTATAAGAATATTTTACTTCATAAATGAAGTTACAGAAATAGAATTGGGACTGTTTAAGGATCAGAGTACAGGGGGATGTCGCTACTTCTGAAGTCTGCAAATACAACAAATCAACATTCGACAGAAATACTTCCTGCAGGTGCAGAGAGAATACATTTTCCCCCCATTTAATTTTAATCTATTTAAAGTTACTTGAAAAAAAACCTGTTAATAGTATTAAAAAAATTACATGTATGTTTTCTCACTGACGAACAAAACGATCTATGCAAGAAAGATGAATAGCTCTTGTGCCATGACTGCTATTGGAACCAGAAACAAATGCATTCAGTTGAGTATCCAACACTTTTGTTTAAATCAGTTGTACATGTACATTATTTTGGTAAACTCATGCATTCAGCATAATTTGCTTAGTTTTAGTTAAAAACATAGGACTTTAAAGTATGTTTTTTCTGTTTCTTAACTGAATTCAGTATTCACCTGAATTAGTTTGACTTAAGTCAACCAGATATACATTTCAAGTCAAGTCATTTACCACTAACAAAAGCAGACAAAAAAATCTAAACATATTATGAACTATAACTGCTCAACTGGAGATTGATTATACCTGCTAATTAGCAAGACTAAATATGGCAAGTGTAGCATTTCATCTGCAACACAGTAGTTACTAGCTAAAAAACCCCATCTCTTTAGGAACCCTTCTCCCCCAAACAAAACCTCTTCCCAACTAAAGACTTCATTGTTTACATTTTTATCACTTCACACTAATTCTAGTAAATCAATAGTTTAAACAAACTAAACCAACCATTTCTAAATTACAAACAGAAGAGTAATTTATTCATGAAGTTTTAAAATAAAGCTTAAACTGTAGCATGCAGCAAGCTCTACAGCTCTTACTTTGAATAAGAACAGCTGGTTCAATAAATCCAGAAAGGAGAATAGACTAGCCTACTTCTGAAACTTAATTAGCTTAATTCTAATTGTGAGTTTAGGGAAGGCCTATTTTTGGCTTATACTACAAAGCAATTTTTTCTAAAAAGGTTTTGCCTTAGCTTTGCAACTTAATCCATCTGCATGTCATTATCTCATCTGTTATACATTTAACTGGTCTAAAAATAAAAACAAAATTGAATGTTTGCTAAAGACAACTGGGAACAGACTTAAAAATGATTTTCTAAAGTGAACTGAAGCAGAGTATAAGCAAATTGTCAGAGACTTGCCTTCTTTACTATGCTGCACAGTGTTTTGTCAGAAGGGAGAGGAAATGGGGCAATACAAAGACTACAATTTCAAGAATTCATAGTTCAGATTATATATATATGACATACTTGCAGATGAAATGTAGTACCTCATTTGTCAGGGCAAAAGTGTAATATATTTCAGCTTTATCTTGGAAATATGTACTGAACCTTACCACTAGTCTGACCAACCAACCAACCTATCTATACTACAGCCTAGAAGACAGAACCAATTGCTTCCATGGTTGAACACCATTCACAAGACACTTGCTTCACTAAAGAGATGTATGTAATGTATGTATGCATATACATATATACATATGTATATACAAAGACAGGAGAAGAATGGATCATTTAATTTAATAGCACGAACAGATGTTAAATCTTAACTGCAGTGCTTACAAAATCCTTTAGTTAAAGCTTCATGTAGCAAGGTAAAGCTAACTGAATACAGGTACAAAATGCCTTATTTCATCTTGGAGAAAATCATCTACAATTATTAGTAATAACTTGCAGGACAGAATTTTAGAAGAGTGCATTGGGCAACAGTTACTCCATCCTAAAATACGACAAGAAAGGGCAGAGTGTCCTCCTGCCATTTCTTGATCTGCAGAATAGTATTCCAAATATTGTTGCTATATTCACAGCAATACTAGTTTATTTTGGGGATTTTTGATTGAACAATGATGTCTGTTGAAGACTACACTAAATTTTGTGTCCTGATTTTGGCTGGGATAGAGTTAATTTTCTTCTTAGTAGCTGGTATAGTGTTGTGTTTTGGATTTAGTATGAGAATAATGTTGATTATACACTGATGTTTTCAGTTGTTGTCAAGTGTTTATACTAAGTCAAGGATTTTTCAGCTTCTCATGCCCAGCCATGAAGAAGGCTGGAGGGGCACAAGGAGTTGGGAGGGGACACAGCCGGGACAGCTGACCCCAACTGTCCAAAGGGGTATCCCAGACCACAGGACAACATGATCAGCAGATAAAGCTGGGGGAAGAAGGAAGGGGGGGACGTTCAGAGTGATGGCGTTTGTCTTCCCAAGTAAGCATTACGTGTGCGGGAGCCCTGCTGTCCTGGAGATGGCTGAACACCTGCCTGCCCATGGGAAGTGGGGAATTAATTCCTTGTTTTGCTTTGCTTGTGTGCGCAGCTTTTACTTTCCCTGTTAAACTGTCTTTATCTTAGTGTCCTGGTTTCAGCTGGGATAGTTAACTGTCTTCCTAGTAGCTGGTACAGTGCTATGTTTTGAGTTCAGTATGTGAAGAATGTTGATAACACACTGATGTTTTCAGTTGTTGCTCAGTAGTGTTTAGACTAGAGTCAAGGATTTTTCAGCTTCTCATGCCCAGCCAGGGCACCTGACCCAAATTGGCCAACAGGGTATTCCATACCATGGGACGTCCCATCTAGTTTAGGAACTGGGAAGTGGGGGTGGGGAATCGCCGCTGGGGGACTGGCTGGGGGTCGGTTGGCGGGTGGTGAGCAATTGCCCTGCGCATCATTTGTACATTTCAATCCTTTTATTACTACTGTTGTCATTTTATTAGTGTTATCACTATCATTATTAGTTTCTTCTTTTCTGTTCTATAAATCATTCTTATCTCAACCCGGGAGTTTTACTTCTTTTCCTGATTTTCTCCCCATCCCACTGGATGGGGGGGGAGTGAGTGGGTGGCTGTGTGGTGCTTAGTTGCTGGCTGGGGTTAAGCCACGACACTTAGTCCATGAGTTTTCTCACTTTTACCCTTCTGATTCTCTCCCCCATCCCAGCCGGGGGGAGTGAGTGAGCAGCTGCGTGGGGCTGAGGGTTAAATCATGACTTTTTGTTAGTAAAGTACTGCCAGCACTAATTTATTCAATATTGCTAGACTCAGGCCTACTCAAATAAGCTGTTCCTCCAAAGAAAAGTAACTGGAAACGGCAGAACCTTTTCCCTCCTATGGTCCTTCAGGACAGGCAGCAAGCTTTCACAATTTTAAGCAGAGAAGGCTTTGATACAACCCAGAATCCATTAAAAGAAAACTACTCAGAGGCAGAACATTTTCTTCAGTCACATCTGACAAGAAAGTTCTGGGAGCTCATGTAATATAACAAGAAGCAAAACCTAATGCAGCAGGACATACTTGATAGGCTGGCAAGTCTGTGTAAGAAGGATACGAGGAACCAAAACTAAACACTTTCAAAAAAGCTTCCATAGTTGTGGTCTGGGTCAAACGATAAGCTGGATAAAAGATGATCAACTCTGCATGTTTTTTGTTCGAGAATATTCATTAAGCTATTTTTCACATGCACAAAGAAAGTGAACTGAATGTCATTTTGAAGAGTTTTAATCTTTTGAGACTTCAGTGGAATCGGCTGCCTAGTCTACAGCTGAGAAAATTTAATGTCACTGATTTTTCCCTTGGGTACAGAAAGAATACTTCAGTCACATAACCCTAGGAAGACAGAAATGGAACTTTTCATGTATAAAACCTGCTTAGAAAGAAAAATCCCCAGACACGAAAGTAGCAAGCAGCTTCAATATTATCATTATTTTACTTAATACTGAACATAATCATGTTAATATAGACCTTTCATTCAGAATTCCATTTAATTAATCCCAGAGTAAGGTCAGGATTCTAATCAGTACAGTCTATAGCCACAATGGAGTGTTTAAGATAAGTCTGCTGTTCATTTAAAGGTCATTAACTTATCCTACACTATTACAATTCAGTGTTTCTCTTACTAGTATTAAGTTCAACAATTTCTTATAAATGTTAAGAAAAACGATGATGCTTAAGAAATTGAGTCTTTCTTAATGAGATTTCTAGTTATGTAGAAATGAAGACTGACAGCATACTCAACTTTTCTCAAGGGACAAAGGTGCTTATGCAGATTGACTAATCTTAATAATTTTGATTTTCCTACTTAACTTCTTAGTTAAAAAATAGCTTTTCCAAATACAAATCACTTACTGTGGTAATGTACCGAGAATGAAATTCAGATGCTTCTTTTAAAAATGATAGGCCAGGATGACTATTCACCACATCCTACAAAAAAAAAAAAAAGGAATAACAATATCCCAAACAGTAATCATTAGTGACTATATAAAATAATTAGCATAGAATAGCACATCTGCTTCCTTAACCAAACCAGTTCAAATTAACTACCACAATCATTAGTAACTTCATTTACAACACGCTTCGTGTAAATAACATTGCTGACTTTAAAAAATAAAATTATCTTTTAAAGAAGCCAGATAAACAAAAGCTTTCCTATGTTTTAGATGGGCCAAAGATTCTGAACACTGCTGACCGTTGTAGCTTGTAATTCTGTGGCTATGATTCAGTAAAAACCAATTTAGGTTTTATTCATTCATTAGTAAAGGTGTTGTTTGCTGCTCTTTGAGAGAAGCTGTATTAAATCTTGAATTCATATGCCATTTTTCCTGTGCCCTCCAAAGGCCCTCCTTGACTTAAGTTCAACTGCCTTTCTAAACTGTAAGGATTCTCCAATACATGTGCTATTCCTGCAAGCAATTTTAAATCCATGCATCTTACTGTAGCTCTTACAAAAGACCTCACCTTATACAAAATTATTAACTGTAAAAGAAGTCCCTCACTAGCATCTCAGTGGACCATGCAAAGTGAGTTACACTGAATATTATCAATGAATTTTAATTAAGACCATGAAAAAGTATGTTTAGCTCAAACAATTCAGGGCTTTGCCAGCTCATCATTTTGTTGTGTTTCCAGAACTAGTTTCAGTTGCAATTTACTTGTAAAAAAGGAATGAAGTCTTCTTGCACCAAGTAGTTGCATCCAGGGTTCATTAGAAGATGAACAAACTTTGCAGCATCATCATAGCAGGTCTGAAGTATTCTGAAATGTAAGTATTTCCATTTAATACTCTACACAGAAAATTGCTCATGCTACCTCATACAGGTATCCTAGAGCAAGGCCTATGAAACTGTAACCACAGCATGTAATTCAAAAGCTAATTACAAATGTCAAAGTACACTCCAAGTAAACTTATCAAAGCAGTACTGGTCTCATACATTTACATTATAGAAGGTGGGTACACCATGTAATTGATTACATGAAAGGACATTTTTAAGTTAGAACTGGAAGAAGAACTAGAAAGAATAAAAAGCATTTTGTCCAGAACTGGCATCTACAAGTTAGGGCCATGGTTTACACTTTTCCCATAAACAGCCAGTCATTTACCAAACATTTTAAAATCTATAAACCCTGTAAATAAAGATTTGTTTATGTTAAAGTGATGATTTAGTTACATTTTACCAGGTACAAGTTTGCTGTCAATGGTTGATTATGGGAAAGTGGTTTATTCCCCTTTACAGATTGGATCTCATTCAGAGCTTAAAATATCACATTTCAATTAAAATGCAGTACTTCTAAAAAAAGTAATCTACTTACTTCCGCCACATTGCAACAAATTTATGAACTGACACATATCCTGTTCGTTCACCTCCAGCACAATAAAACAAAGGACCTTTCCAGTAAAGTGGGCATTCACAAGCCTAGAATTAAAGTATACATCAAGTCAGT
The DNA here is from genome assembly GCF_000737465.1 of Haliaeetus leucocephalus. Classification (NCBI taxonomy): domain Eukaryota; kingdom Metazoa; phylum Chordata; class Aves; order Accipitriformes; family Accipitridae; genus Haliaeetus; species Haliaeetus leucocephalus. The sequence continues at coordinate 4,168,013 of NW_010973148.1, read as the reverse complement.
TTATTCATTGCTTATCTGAGGGTTACTCTTATTTATAAATCTTTCAAAAATTAAATTTTACAAGTGTTAAGAAGAAAACATTAAGGCACAGATTTTTAAAAAACTGTTTCTGAAACCAACTGCACCTTCCAAAGTAATTAATTTTAAGCAACTGCTTTAGGCTGAAATCCAAAAGTAGAAAGCAAAACATAGGGCAACTTGCAGCATTCCTAATAGCTGAATGCAGTCACATGTCTGCTCTGTCCATGCTCCAAGCAGCTGAACAGAGTCCATGCTAATAAGCTCTGCTAAAGGGCTAGATATCTTTGAGCTGAGCTCAAGACAGGACAAACAGTTACACAACTTCTGAACTAGAGCAAATTTACATTTGTCTGGCTCAGAGGATGGCTCAACTCATTTGCATCCTTGCATATGCACGGCATATAATTTATCCAATTTTAAGTAGTAGGCCAGCCTGCCCTGAGCAGCAGTATCTTGCTTCAGGATACCCAACAGTTACACCTTCACAACTTCAATGCTCCCACATACACCTACAGAGCTCCTTCTGTGCCTGCTCCAGCCAAGCTTCCTCAGTCCTAACAGCCAAGTACCTATGTCTTGCCTAAAACTGACTATGACTCGGAGTAGTCAGTCATGCTGGCATCTCTGAGAATCTCATGCGGCTCTCAAATAAGACTGTGAATACTGCAAGATGTATAAGGTCACTGGAGCAAAAGGACAGTTATTTCTCATGCAACAGTTTAACCAGTACTTTAAAAAAATAAGAAGCGAGTTTGACAAATACTGTCCTCAGACAGAAAGGCTTTTCCCTGTGCTTCAGGAGGGTGCCTTTCATCACCGAATTGTAGGTGACTGGACCCTTCCACCTTTCTTGCTGAGAGGGAAGGGACTCTTCCACCTCTCCCCACTCCTGTGTGGGAGGCAGGAATCCTACTGTTTAGCTTAGCGGTTAAACACTTGTGGTGAAGCAAACAAGGAGTTTCCGAACGCCCAGTCCTGCTCTTGTGAAGCGTCTTTGTTTCTATTTTCTAGACCATGGACTTTAAGTGCAAAGTGACAGGAACAGGGATGAGAACCTGAGACTCATTACCAAGACCATGACTTGCAGTGATTATTTCAAGCATTGATTCAATATAACAAAATGGAAATTTAATTAGCTTATTGTCTGTTCCACAGAAGTTTAAAAATATTTGCTGCTTTCTAAGCTTAGTATTTTGTCACTCTACTGTAACTCTAAATTAGCTCTTCATTAATAACTAGAGGGCTATAATCTCAAGTTACCAAACCATTCTGTCTTTCAATGTCTTTACAATGGAGGTTCATGACAATGGTGAATGAGAAAAAACAGCATGGACACCTGAAAACAAAATGCATATTTAACAGTGCTTTTGCCTTAAGTCTGTTGGTCAATACAGAATACAGAACCACATCCAATGTGCCTTTCAGTATTCGGTTGTTTATGCAACTAAAAAAAACAGTTCAAGTTTTGTTTTAATGTTTGTTTCTTTTTGTAAGCAAAATGTAGGGCCATTTGAGAGATAGGTGTGGAAATCTTTGCATTAACTAACTCTGCTGTCAACAGTGTTGACTATGATGTCTTACTGGTACTACCTTGTAGGAGATGAAAACACAATGCAAGAAAACAAAGCACACAGAACTCATGTTTTCTTTCCACAGGTGTACAGTACTAAAAGCAGACAGCCAGCAAGTTCTCACCTTTGCAACCTTCCCCATGTCTTCTAATGTTGCCCTCTCATTTGGAAACTCAGAGAAAGTCCTCTCAATTTTGGCAATCACAGCATCTATATTCACTTTTTCCTTAGGACATCCTCGAGGAAAATAGAAAGTCGGAATGTTTTGACTAAGTGATGGTGGCAAAGTTTCTTCCTTCTTTGTCTGAACCTAAATAGATAAATACACATTTGACAGTCAAGTACAATGCGATCGCGTCTAATAGTCATCCTCAGATGACTTGAATCTCTTGGTATTATGTTACAACACACCTTCAAAAAGATTTCTGGTGATAGGTTGAATAAGCTATTTAAGAATGAGAGCACATTGGAAAAATTCATGAGCATTTCCAAAACCTGTCATTTAGAAAGATTTCCAGGCTGTTAAAAATTTAATGAAAAACTTCAGTCTTCAACATATCAAGTTGCAAGATTAATACACTAGACAGCTTTTTGGAGACATCTGAAATAACTCAGCTTATATTATCAGTTTCAGAAGAAAAAACTTCAACTTCTAGCTTAACAGACAGGTCATGAAAGAATTTGCTTTTGAAATATTTCTAGTTTTACAGCTTCCAACTTTTGAAATAAGCATGACAACTTTGTTACAAGCCACCAATCTGTTTAATTTAATTACAGTGAAATTGTTGGTTTTTATTTTAAATCCTAAAAAATGCTTCATTTTATAAAGGTAGTAAATGATTCCTGCAGAGGGATTTTTTTTTTTGTAAACTATACACAATTATGGCACGAGAGCTTAGAAATCTGTTTCTCAAGAATTTGTGATATACCGTTACTACTAAATAAAAAAAGTAGATGACCAGTAACAAAAGAAATTATTTATTTAAATGCATTTAGCTTCAGTAAAGAAGAATTAACCTTGTACTTAGTTTCCAAAAGAAAGTCCAACAAGGCAGAGAAACAAAGACAAGCAAAGTAACAATGGAGTTATGTGGCAACTCAAAATTAGCCATTAAATATGAAGCCTTTCATCCCAAGGTCACTATTCAAATGTAAAAACAATGGTTAATGCTATGTGGTGGCTTGTCCTAGTGTTAAATATGTTCAAGATCCTGAATTCCATCTCTCATTTCCAACCAGAATTGGGGGGAAAAAACCCCACCCCCACCCCCCCACCCAAATTTTCCCCAAGTCCCCCAAAACCTCCAACCCTCATGTTACTCTATCACCTTTGTCAAAGTGCCTGTAAAGATACCCAGCTTTCCTACCACAATCAAAGTCCTTCCTTAAGTCAGTGAAAGAACTAGGTGCTTACGGACAGCAGATTTTAATTTGCAGGGTTCCAGCCCAGGAACCTTCACTGGAATGTTACACATGCTAAAAAAAGCCTGAATTAACCTTTCTTTCCCCTCTACATTTGAGCCAGCATTCCTGCTCACAGCTGCAGAATTGCCTCAACTGAGTTACAAGGGTTTTTTTCATAGAGGAAGAAGTTACCTTGAATCTGTGACACCTAAGAGTCAATGTTTGTAATTTTCTAAGAATCCTGTAAATTAGAACTTTTGATACCTCGTCTTTAGTTCAGTGGTTCAGCTAACGAGGCATCAGATTAGAACAAGAGTGCCACAGGGCATCAAAAATCCCTTTCAACTGTAGACTCCCGAACTTTTGGGAAGTATAAGGACAGCAACATTTTATTCTCTGAGTAACTTTACCACCAGCACTACAAATAATGTATGTAAGTGGATTAACACCTCGTTTCATTCTAGAAACCCAGCTCTACACATCAGCACTTTAGTAGAGCCCTAGCAGTTACCCTTATGCAAAACTGGGCTGAAGACCTATTCCTTGGACTGGTACCACACAGCCAGGTAGCTAGCATGCTTTTGAGCACCGGCAATCAAACCATCTCTTACTTAACAGAATCAAACTGTTATATTCATTCCAGACAGCAAGGTTATTTTATTTTATTTCCCCTTTTCCCCATTTACAAGGTCTGCCTGGATAGCTGCTCCTACACGAGCTGCTCAGATTGCCACCGAAGCAGCAGGTGTTCCAGTTCCTCAGAGATGCCCCATGAGGTGTGCCTCATCTGGGAGAAGGGTGTCAATCATAGACTAACAACATCCCCTGAATGTTTCGGGTAACATGAGGTAAATCAGCATTTCAAGAAAACCTACTACACACAGATAAAGCATTTTAAAATCCACAGCTAGGAAAATTTAAAGCCTCAGGTTAAAAAAAAAAGTTTCTTTTAAAAGGAAAGGTAGGGGCAGAGGGAAGACTACATTGGAAAAGGTCCCAAGAGAAGAAGAAAGACTATCAACAGAACTATTTGTTCATCAGAAGCTTTATATTTTTTCAGAAACTACTAATTTACTTCAGATACCTCAGAGAGCACAATAAGTAATTTCCATTAGTCCAGGCTAAAAGCTGTTCTTAAATGCATGTGGAGATCTCAGTTCAGGATTTTGAGTAAGACCTATCCTAGTACATGTATCTTCCTTGGGTGTTATTTAAATAGACTTATACAATAAAGGCTTTTTATTTATTTATTTTTCATCTTTTTGTTTGTTGTAAACATGTTCCAAACCATGATTATGAAGTTAAGCAACAGATTCAAAACTGCAGACAGACATACAGGTGAAGAAAACTGATTTTTCCAAGATGAAAATGTTACATTTAAGCATGACTTTGAATACAGTATGCTTATTGTAAAAATATGTAATATTTAATCTGTAAGACAGTATATTTATTCAACTCTAAAAACACATATAGAATACAAACCTCTCATTGCAAGGCAAAATAACTCTCCCTATATTGAAAGATGCTGTCTATTTCTACATGCTGGTTTCTCAAAGTCAGTGAAAGAAGAAACTACAAAAATGCTTCATTTGCATTAGTGCATGATCATATCACAATCCTTTCTGATAGATTTATTTGGTGCCTACATACAGGCATCTAGTGAGAATACCATGTAGGGCACAAACCAAAATGCCCTTGAATATTCCATGCAGTATCCGGCAGCCAGCTCAGAGCACAGCTCTCACTCTGCATCTGCCACGTGGATGTTCTAAGCACACTAATGCTTCTTAAATGCCACTAGCAACTTGTAACTGGACAACTGAATTGTACTGTTAATGTCAGTCAACACAGGGATAACAGCCTGTACCAGAGAAAGAAACAGGTTGCCCAAAACTATCAGCTCCAACTAATGCACTATAAAGTTAGTACTGCATCCCCTCTCTCTCCTCACCTTCCCAAGAAGGGCCAGGGATTCTTCTCTTCTCTCAGTCTGAATCCCATCCGACAACCAAAAGGCTCCTTGTAAAACTGAGGCTTCTCTGCTGTATGTGCTGTAATGAAGGAATGCGCAATACTAAAAGGGCTCTAAAAGCTTCACTACTTCCTATAATTTCAGCTAGTTACTTCTGTAGATGCACATATTGTATAGCTGATGAAAAGAGTCAGTTCTGTTATGTCATGGGCAATTAAAATGCATAGTTTTGTGAGATTAAGCTGTTCTAAAATTAATTATAACTTTAACCAGGGAATTTCTTCACTAACAAGAACTGCTAGAAGTCTGCTAACACCAAATCTTTGACTGGAAAATCTGCAGCAACAATCTGTTATTCTTTTTACACAATTATTCCATTTCAGTGGTGAATTTAACGTTTAGAAAGTGATCTACATTTTCTTATGGCTTTAAGTTAAAATTTTTAATACTGGTACCAGTAAGCTAAACTGACAAAAGAGACCGGTTTGGTAAATGAAGATTTTCCCTGCAACTTGCTGAGAAATAGCACAAACAATAACATGCTTGGAGTTAAGGATAACAGCTGTATAAGCTCGTGAATAACTCATACAAGCAGATGTGTGCTCCAGTGTCAGGACTGAATCGTGCATTAACCTTTGCAATAAGTATATGTAAAGTCCAGAATCTGTAATCGTATTATGAAGTTACCACTGCAGTTTTAGTTTTATGTAAAAGATAAGTGCGGATTCCTTGAAAATTCCTCATTTGTAATAATGTAAACACACATGTAAGATTTGTCTATAAGAGAATTCAAGAAAACCCCTAATACATCAACAGTTTTAATTCCTGACATACAGAACCATAAGGACTGTCCACAGCCATCCAACACTTATTTGCCTTGACTTTTACAAAGGAGGAAGTGGAAGTTTATATCCCACTGGAGTCACTGTTCAAAGGGCAAACTTCCCATTTTATTTTGCAACTCTCCAGATCCTTTTCCGACTGTTTTCCAGCAGTTGTTTATAATAATGGTAAAAAAACATTATTATAATTACAATGTAGTAAAATATTATTAAATACCAGAGAACATGGATAGACCTCATTCCAAATAGAAGTTCAGTCTTCCTGCTAGATAGTCTTCTTATATCTACCAACAGATGACTTGCACTTGGCAGTTAACTTGGTTCTAAGCAAATGCAAACATAGCAGGGATTTTAAGATGAGGTGCCCTTTTCCCTGGCTCTCAACTGAAAAAGAGCTGACTATGATGGAGTTGTTCAATGACAGGATGTATTTTTGAAATAAAAAGGAAGGGGGTGTTTGTTCCCATATATTTTAAGACTGTACACTCAGTAAAGTCTGTATCAACATCTGCACATAGAGACTACCAACCAGAAGTACTGAACCCCACAAAGGGATTGAATACGTGGATTCAAATGCAAGCAAGTGAAAGCTCACTTAAAAAGCACTTCCTGGAAAAGGAAACAAGGTAAGTATGTTTATAAATGTTTATAGAAGTATGTAAGATTTTTTAGACAGCTTACTGATTAAGACACAAGTTCATTGAACTGATTTGATATTTGCATTGACATGACTACAGAAAAAGATAACTTCATTCAGAAATGCTGATGCTTTCTAGTATGACAGACACCAACATGTTATGCCTGTTTCTCTGAAAATAATTCTGTAAATATGTTTTAAATATTTGAGTCCAGCTCTTGCTGTATTATTTGACATGAATTTCCATAAGGATATCCATGTTAGAATAAAAGTCAATGGAATACATACAACAGGGTCAAGACAATAGGACCCCCCAAAATTCTACCTCAGCTTTACATCCAATTGCACATTAAATTTTTTCTAAGAAGTGATACATCACAATCCCAAACAAAAAATGGCATTAATACTGAAAATATTATAAAGAGATTTTTACCTACCAAATAGGTAAAAGTTTGGTACAAATCCTTAGTATTTTTAACTAGGGAATTAAAAAAAAAAAAAAAGGAATGTTGCAATACTTTTCAAATGTTCAATGCATAAATAATCTAGTTCTTCAGTAGACTGGGTCTTCTATTCTTATGTATCACACTTTGTGCTAAACTTACCCGAGTAAAACAAAGTGCATAATAAGCTAAGAGGATTTTCTGTAGAGGTATGCTATTCAGCCTTTTAAATCCTAACATCCCTGCATGTACCACCCATGTACAATGCTTATAAACCATCCAACAACAAAAGCAGATACTGCATGAAGTTCCCTGATATACAACAGAAAATGGAAGTCAACACAGAGACCCAAAGGGCAACGGGGTGGTAGTGATGAAACCCAAATGCTGTTTAGCACATGAACTTTTAAATTCTAAGCCTATGCTACACTATTTTTAAATGAAAAGTCTCTCCTTCGTTAAATTCAGCAAGTTCTTACAGAATACAAGGCATCCTACAGTCTATCAAAGTTAAATGGTAATTGTGAATGTAAGAAAATGTTATCAGTAAGCAGGCTCAAAAGGAGTAAGTACCTGACCAGCCTTCCCATCTCTGTTCTTTTACAGCTGTCAGTCTACGTCTGACCAATAAAGTCACAGGAATATTTCTTCTTTAACTATTTGATCACACAGTGGAACTCAATATTTCCCAATAAGCAGGTGACATGACCAGTAGTTTTATGGAATTTAAATCTTGAAAACACCAGGTGAAAGATTTATGCTACTATTGTCTAGAAAAGGGTTCAGTCTTATTTGGAAGGAAAAGACATTAATTTAGAAAAATCTGTTCCAACACCTCAAATATTTTGGCATGTTAAAGTGCCTTAAAAAACCTGCTTCAGAATAGGCAAAGTAAGCTTACTATCAGAACTTCCCTCAGGAAGAGCCCAGAGAAACATCTTTTCTGTAACACCAGCTCTCTTGACCTTGTGGTACACATTCAGATTTCTAATTATCTAAGTTAAAGCAGTGATGATTTTCCCTTGTTCTCTGTATGCTCTCCATTAGCCTCTTTCTAGCCAAACTAAGAGACAGATTTATTACTGTAAGAGTTCACTGACTGTACCACTTCCCATTCAGCTTGATATGCTTAACAGTATTTTTTCCTCTGTGAAAGGTGATACTTTGACAACTTAAAGCTTTCAAAATTTGGTGGTTTTTTTTTTTCCAAGCCAGATTTCTCTAAAATTTAGCTACTGCCAAAAGCTTAATAAAGTTGCACAGCATAAGGCAAGCTACACCGCAGCACACCTGCATCTTCCCCCACTCCTGCATATAGAGTTTAATAGAGTTTACTGACCCACATGTCAGTACTAGTGATAGCGAAGCAGCATAGTGAATTGCCTCAGGTCACCAAGACAGTTAAAAAGCAAAGTTTAAAAAAACCCTATTTGTCCTCATCCAGTTTCAGACAGTTGATTCCACTTAAAAGCAACATGGTTCTGATGTTAACATAAGGAATATTAGAGGAATATTGCAGCAGTATTGTTTGAAATAAGCTTACATTAAGCTTAAAACCATGCTAAGATCATGATTCATCTTGCCTAACTTAATCAGAAAGTTAAGACATACGTGAATGATCAGGCTCAGAGGCACCTACAGAGAATGAACCTATGCTAAAAAGAGGTGTCAGGGTATACATGCAAAAGTCTTTCCTCTGGTAACAAACATTTTAGTCCCAGTTGCTTCTTCCTACCCCAGACTTCAGTTTGCTATCCTTCAGTCACTGTCTGGCAGCTGGTTTTGGATGTGCCATAGAGACTAATTTTATCATACATGCTCCCCTTTCCTTTCCGCAGTAAGAGATAAACATCTATTAATTTTAACCCTGATGCAGTTTTAGACTAGCTTACTTTTGCTGTTAGCCTTAACCCAGCTAATTTCTCTGATCCAGTTTGGTCTGTAGTTACTTAAAATTTGTGCTACAATGAGGGGAAGGAAATGAAAGAATTAATACACTTTTCCATAAAGTTCTAGCCATATACCATTAGAAGAAAAAACAATACTTTAAACTACACTCTTTCTGATTTTATAGATACTGGTCACCTGAATTAACACAAGGGAGCAGGTTTCAGCAACCCTCCCAATGCAGTCTGTGTTCCAGTTAGCAATTCATGTTCACCTTCAAATTCCAACCAAACATGTTGGGAGTCTCCTGCCCACGTGCCAGGTTGTGCACTCATCTCAGTTTTACACAGATCAACTGCTATCATTCTGATCTCATTTATGCATGTTCTTGGCAGTTTACTCTCAAGCCTATTTCTGTACAAAAGTCTATGGTCATTTGGTCTTGTGATTCAATGCCAACGATAATCCTCAACACTAAACCAACTTTACTCTAAAGACAGAGCCATACACTGCTCTGTCCCATTTTGGCAGAATTAAAGTGCCCTGAGTTTCTGGGATTGACGTGTTCCAGCAAGTAGCAATTCCATAAGCAAATCAAAAGAGATTCAGTGAGGCTTAGAGCAGTCAGAAGTCCAGGATCCTTCTTCATGTTACATCAGTAAAAATGAAGCCTAAGGAAGACCCTAAACTAGCACTACAACTTGCAGAAGGAAGGAAGAATATGACAGTTAGAACTAGAGTTCCATGGCCTAAAAATATATTCATTTTCTTATCTGCTATAAGCATATAAAAACAGCTCTAACAATGGATAACCTTTTGTATATTTGGTTTAACTACATGTCAAGCTCATTGTGTTCAGACGTTCACAGTGCAGACACTGTTACTGTAAGCTAAAACAAACAATGAATCTAACTGATCTGTTCCCTCTTCTGGCCACAGACAACCTAAGTCAGGCAAAATCCTTCCTGGTTTGGCAACTGGTGGCCAAACTACAAATAGAAAGCTCAGAAGAGTTAGTTGATTTGCTTGGTTTTTGGGTTTTTTTTTTTAATCACTCAGTATAAAATTCTACTGTGCCCTTAGTGCAGTAACTCACCACTAATGTGGTCCATTTTGAGAGCAAACATCAACTTCAACAGCAAGATATCAATCCTTCTAGAGTATCCCTGGCTACCAAGTGGCAGGGATAAGAATCTATGCTCATTTTACAATTTAATGTTGGAAAAAATCAGCTTATTGGCAAACTAGAATTCAGGTCCATTTTGTCACTGAAATACTGTTTGTATGGTAACCTCTGATTTTGAGATAGAAAAAAAATTTTCCTAGTTGTTTGCTACCTGAAGCTAAATTCTCCCCTTATTTTAAGTCTCAAGGCAGCAGAGTAAGAAGTAGTTCAGCTAGTTACTCTTAATTGCATGATAGGCTAGGGAGAGAAGCACCCCACCCAGTTTTAGTGAAATTGCTGTGTTAAGGGCCATCACTGGATAGTCTTGAAAATCTTACTAAAGCTTAAAGGATTCTTTCAAAAATTTTTGATAGTGGCAGAGCTATCACTAACTTTTCCCCTCTAGTTTAACCAAGCCATATTGAAACAGCCAAAATGAGCCTCAAGAAAAAGCCACTGAAGCCTCAGTATTTTAATAGACCATGCAAACTTTGGACCATCCACACAAAGCTATTTGGGTTAGTGTGTTAAATTCTCATATAGGAGAAGATGGTAGGTAGTGGCATCCAGGAAAAGCTTCCACACTGAACTATGAAATACATTCCATACACACCATCTTGCATATTAAAATTAAAAACACATTTAATTAAAGGCATGTGTAAACAATCACCACAGACAAGTCATATCACATGCACACATACAAAAGTAGCATGCAATAAACAAGCAAACACTGGAAAACTTTGAAATGGTCAAAACCTGATTTTCACTAGTTCAGTGAAGACTGAACTCTCCATCTGAGATAAATTAGCATCACTGTTCTGCATGATACATAGCCATTATAGCACACAATTCCCAATCTCCTCACTTTCAGTCATACATACACTGCACTAACAGATCTCTTACCCAAGTTCTACAACTCTGATTTTGGACATACCAGGATTCTCCTGAGTTGCAGTTTGGTATAGACATAGACAAATCACGCAGTCCTGCTGGGAACTGGAGGATGCTATTGCAAATGCATTATTGCTGTAGAAACACCTCCAAACATGGCTGCATATGTTTGGGTTTTTTCACAGTCACATAAAGCTTCAGTGTCAAAAAAGTTCCAGTTACACAGTTAGAAAGAGTTTAATGATTTATTCATAAATGCCCTGGGGTGGGGATGGAATGGAAAAAGGAAGAGGTAGTTACCTCCTCCCCAAAGCCAGGAGCACAAGAGATCTTTGCATATTACATGCATGTCCATCACTAACTTGCTTTATTTGCTGACAAAACTTTTATGGAAGGCTTTAGAGGTAGGATCCTCTAACAGTTTGCTGTGGCTGACCAGTGAAAATACTTTGTCTCCTCCACATGCCCTGCTAATTTACAAAAGGAGAAAGGTGTAGATTATAAGATGGAAAAAAAGCAAGATTCTTCAGAAAAAAAATCTACCGTGTGAAAAGCAACTTCTTCTACATTTTGTGGTAAGACAGAAGTGGTGCAAAAATATTAGTCACTAGCTGTGAGTTGCTGTCAAACAGCCTCCATTTTATGAATTATGTCAAATCAAGTATCCCAGTCAGTAATATATCCAGTTTGTCATACAGTTGCAGCTTTCTTGGGAAATACGCCGATCATAGGTACTCCTATTCTTTACCAGTATATTCTGTTACCCCAACTCTTTTCAGGAGACAAGCTGGCAAGATCCTTCTAGTACATAATTCATTTTGATTGTACACAGCCAATGGACCACACTGGGACTCACTACCTGCAAAGGAGTCATGACTGCCTAAACATCATTTTAATGGGGAAAAACTGACAGTCAGTTACACCTGAGGCAATTCTAACATTTGTCTACAGAAAACAGCCCTTGTCAGGACAGGCCATCAGTTCCGTATCAAAAGTAACCAGTAGGGCTAAGACAGACATCCACTTAATTCTTAAGCTCTGCAATAGCTTCTCATCCTTCCATGTTTACAACAAAACAAATTTCAATCACTCAGTGCAATTTCCACTCAAACATGAAAAATATCAACAAGCTCAGCCTTGTTACTGAGCTGCAGAGTAAACATTTGGAGCAAGTATTCTGTTAACTTCTTGTCTGGCAATGCCCCAACAAATTCTGATTTGGACAATTGCAAAAACAATCTCATACCCCTCTGATACTGTAAAAGTTGAAGGAGATTTTATATGAAGATGTGCCAAGCTGTTTCAGGCTTTCTAGCATACAAAGTACTACTGTCAAAACATTTGCTATTAGTAGCATTAGTGATTATAAAGGTATGGGAAATATGTTAAAATGGAGAAAAGGCTAGTGAAACTTTCATTCCAAGGGGAAGAAAAAAAAAAAATCAGGACTCTTCAATGTCTGAATTGTTGGGTCAAAAAACTTAGCTGCAGAGGGAACTGACATCTAGACTCTTAAATCATGCATGCAAGCAAAGTAAGTTGTAACAAACTTGCACCATATTGGCTTTTCTACATAAAAAGTACACATTTGCATAAATTCATTACCAGCCAGGAGCAGGTGAAGAAGCTCCTACCACAGGGCAGCCAATACATTTTAAGCTCAAACCAGGAGTCTCCATTGCAGAAGTGGTAAAAAACTACCAGTTTGCTTACAGCTTTCTTTAAGAGGCTAGAGCTTAAGACCTGGCAATCCATTAGCAAGACACCATTTATGGTTAACTAGCCAGTCTCAACAGGCAGCTTAGATATTTTCATTCTATCTTAAATGTTGGCATCTACTCCAGAAAATTTGCACTATATCAGCAAACTAGCATCACGTGTAACTATTAGCTATAGTCGGAATGAGATTTCCATTCCACGCTCCCCCTACTCCCTCCTCCCCAAACACTTGGGTTTTGTTCTTTTAAAAAAAAACATTTGTGTACCTAATGTAAAACTATTATGTAAGAATGGATATCAGGTACTCCTTCTGTGGTGTTAAAAGGTCTCCAAATCATGTTAAATTAGAAAATTGATGCTAATAGGAAAACTGGCCTACCAGAGACCTCTAATTGTTACACAACCTACTTCTGTGACTATAGTTGTAAACCCAACTGCCTCAAACTTTTAAAAATTCATTTTACCTCACAAATGGGAAGGTTATCTTCATGACTGGAAGAATCAGTGTGCTACAGCACAACCACACACCAGTCCAGCACACATTAGCACCTGCAGGCTCTGTATTTGTTGCTGTCTTGAACATGCCACAAGCATTTATGAAGCACTTCTGTAACAGAGGAGTGCAAAAGTGATCAAGAGGCACTAATGTCTAAACTCACTTCACTCACAAGGAAAGCCAGTCTTGGGAGGCACTGCAGAAGTTGAAGAAATACTTCTCATACAGCTAACAAACAGCATGCATAAACAGCATTTAGTACAATTAACAGCTGGTCATGAAACTAGTAGCTCTCCATTTCCACACTGAGGTGTGACACATGCAACTTCAGGAATTACCAAACAGTAACAGCAGATAAAGGCATGATGCAGTTCAAGTATCAGAAAATACACCAGCACTTAGTTTTGGCACTGAGATTCAGAGGATAACTGAAGATTTAGGCCCACCCCCCCCCCCCCCTTTTTTTTTTAAAAGGATCACATTCATCACAAATTTATTTGACCTTAAGAAAGTCTAGTTTTAAAGTTAGAGGCCACACCATGTTGTAAACCAGTTTTAAGTAGCAAAAAATATTTATTTTCCTAGTTTAGCCAACACTGAGTTACATGGGTATAAGCATGTCACTGTACGCAGATGTATTCTATTCTGTTATCCTTTTCCAACTTCAGACATATTTTCCTCACATAGCGTGGGTAATGATGCTGCTTATATTCCAGCTCTGACAGGTAGGGATGTCACCAGCTGTTGGCTAAAACACTGCTCAGCTATCAGCAGGTAATAAGCCTTTCAGTTCACATCTTTAAATTGCCAGTACATTTGACATGGTGATAGTTTCTTCTCCCCCGAAAGTTTCAGAGAAATTGATGAGCAAGATGGACACAGTGCCTCTTCCAGTGCTGCATTTCCAGTTCACTATATTCTGTGGATGTTAAATTACTTAAGAAAGGTCTTGCTTACAACCAACATCAGGAGAAGACAGACTAAAGTTCTACTGAGTTTTATGCAGTTATCTATTCAAAAATTCAGTTCCCCAAAGTAATACTGAACATTTCAGCAGTTGTGTATTGTTTTATCTTCCTTTTGAGAAGCCGATCTTTCCAGAAAGCCCTATTTTGCCCAGTGTTATCAATTTTCATTAATAAACGCAACCACTGAGAAACAGCCTGTTCTACCACCTTCCAGAGCCACCCACCTCACTACTGGTTGTCTATTTAAAGATTTTCACAAAACTTGATTTGCTACACTCCAATGACCGCCCCTTCCACAACACAGGGGATTACTTACACAGATTACTTACATGGCTCTATGCAAAAACCCACTGCCTTAGAATTCCTAGAACCTGTGGAAGACCTAGTCGCTCCAACCCACCTCAGAGTGGATGTTGAGCCACATGTCTCACCATCCACCACCATTACTCATTTTTTATTTTAAGAGGCTAGCTTTAATAGCACTAAACCTCTTAAGAAGAATCTGCCATTTGTTTAACAAGTTATAGAAACTGCATGGATATGAAAAATTATAAGAGTGTAGCAGAAGTATAGAAAAGCAGATTGGCTTCCATTTCTGCTTGATTTTAGCATTCTAATTTTACATCCTATTCATGAACTGTTCTGTCTGAAAGCCAATATTACAGTGGTATAGAAGGTTTTAAACTCTAATGGCAATGAAGCTTAGCAACTGAAAAGAGAAAAATTTTTCAAGGTATTCTACAAAAGCTCTAAGCAGTCTTTAATTTCAACATGAAATTTCTTCAATGTTTATGTAGATGATGAATAGCTATTCTTTGAAATGCACCTAACCTACAACAACTAGTTGAAATTGACATTAACATGAAGAATCAGGTAAAGAATGGCCATCTTCCGTATCAACAGCTATCAGTAGTCCTATTTTGGTTTTTTAAGGTACTTTCAAAAAGGTGTCCTTAAAATCATGAAGTTGAAGCAAAGTACCATTTAAAAAAGGAACCTTGGATAAAATACTTTATATCACGTTGAGCAAAGGCAGACATCAGATTTTAGTTTTATGCTCCTGTTGAGTCTGTTTTGCCCACAGAATTCTGTCTGTAATATAATTAAGTGGTTTAACATACATTATTCTATACTTCCCATTTAGCCCAGAAACGCAAGTCTGGTTAAAAATGAAAAATTTGTTCATTGTCTGCATTGTAAGTTTATAGCCAGCAGCATGCTAAAAAAGAAAAAACCCTACAGGTTAGACAAGCAGTTTTCTAAAGTGCTTAGTTGCTTGTAGGTATGCATTATCATATTACATTGAGATGTCTTCTAGCTCAATATCAAAAAGCCCTGTAAAAGTGCAAGTGACCCAACTTCGATGAAAGACAGATCAAGTTAAGGGACACCACACAAGGTAATAGTGTGTTTGTTTACAAGAGGATGTCATGACTAGACTAAACTTGCCTTATGCTCTAAGGAGCCTAAATATTAATTGATACCACTACTTTTGGGTAATTAAGATAGTATTTTCTTTTCCTGTTGTCTCTAGCCAGCAAGTTTCCTTCTCTGTCTCCAATTCATCACAAAAGATTCAAGTAATAAAATCCTTTCATTCACAAGTTTATGATGAATGGCATAAAACAACAGGGTCAGCACTTAGATTCTGCTTTGCACAAAGGAATAAACATTGCTTATATAGCTCAGCTGAAACAAATTTGAAATAATAATGTAGAAGACAGAAGGCTAACACATTTTTAGGGTCATAGGGCTCTATGGCCCTCTCTTGAAGGTCACCTGAAAGGGACACTAGTGCACTGAATTCAAAATTAAGTAGCAGGCTATATTTAGAATGATTTTAAAAGCCAGGAATCCTAAGATAATGTAATATTTATTCAACTGCTAAAATTTCCTTAATTAAAAAACGGTAAAAAAGTCACACATACCATCACTGATAAACCTTTAGTACATGAATTAGAAGTGAGGGTGAGGTAAGGACAAAGTGAATGCTTTCACAAACCAAAAGCCTTAAAGTTAAGTGTGTTTGAGGAAATACCAAATTTCAGTTTCTCCAATAGAAGTTGTACACTTTTTTCTCCCTCCCAAAAGACAATCTCTCTGAACATTTACTATATACATAGTTCTTCTAATTATACATTTCAAATGCTTGTATTCTCAATTATGAGCTCACTTTAAAATGGTGGATTTAACTCACTGCTGCAAAACAGCAGAGGCACATGTGTGAACCATGTAGCAACAACTGATCTCATCCAAATATGAAGTCCAAAATAAACATAATCTAAAGGAATTCAGGATCATCGTGTAAGAATGAAAGCACCTTTTCACATATTATGTTTGAGTTAGTAAAGTTACAGCCTATTTCAGTGTATTTTATATGCCCAGTTTCAATAAAAGGTAAATTACACCCCCTGAGGAAATGCATGCATATTATGATTATGCAGATTAAGGAAAACACAGTCTTTAAAAGTCTAATAGCATTAAGCACACCAACTTTCCACTGCGTATGCCTCTGTGCAAACATCATACTTTATCTCCACCACATGCTTCACTAAACTCTCATTTTTTGTTTGCAGAAAACTACCTGCACTGTCTTCTAAAACACAGAAGAAATCATCATATATGGAACAGACTATTGAAATTCTGCTAGTTTAGGAAGAATTTCAATGTATTTCCTGCAGTTTGCGTGGTTGTGAAGGTACAACTGACAACAATAACTTAATTGTATAAGAATGGAAAGACAAACCTGGACCTGCTGAAAAGCTTTCAGCCTCTTCTTGAATCTAGAAGGTAAAACAAAATCACATCCTCGAGCTAGCAATGCCAACTCCTTTCTTAGATCAGGATCTTGCCGTAAGGAAATCTCCTTTATCCTCATGCTTTCGGATTTCATATAATGTCTCTGTGTGCCAGTCCAGGCACTTGAGTCCCAGTAAATAGCAGAGCTGTTGTATTATCACACAGTGCCACTTAAAGCAGCAGCTGCGCCCGAGTTCCGTGATACTATGAGAGTCAGCTCAACTTCGCCTGCTCCATACATTAAAGGGAACTTGGCTGGAATCGCAAAAACAGATTGGAAAGTCACTTTGGGGGCCTGCCCTTTTGTACGCGCATTCCAAAGTCTAAATGGGACAGTATGGAAAAAAACAAACCTGTTTGCTGGAGCATCTATAAAAGCAGCTTCCAATTTTAAAAAAGCAAGCCTTACAGGAATGCAGAGAGGCCAGCCCTGGTCATTTTGTAGCTTCCTCCTCCTCCCATCCCCCTCAGCTCTTCCTTCTGTCACAAAACACTCACTGTCTAGCTTCAATGAAGTACCTCACCAAAGGATAAGGCTTATTACACAGCAATTAAATTCCTTTTAAACTCTTCAGTCCTTTAGCAGGAGCCCTATTACACTGGGAAAATGAAGGCAATGATAGAAAAAGCTAGACAGACTTTCAGAGTGGCTCCCATAGTTTAATGAAACAGATTTTTTTTACATTCATCTAGACCTAAGTTACTATAGTCTAAGAATCTAATCATTCAAATGCTAAGGCAGAAAGCAGTAGCAGAAATGAGGCAAATGTTACCACAATGAAATGCTGCTTTAAATCATGTTTTACAGAAAAGCTACATTAGAAATATCAATGATGTAACAAAATATGAAAAAATTTGACAGGTTACTTTTTTTCTTAAATAGGATAGGAGTTTATAAACATTAACATCCACATACTAGATTGCATACCTGTCACATTTCAGTAGCACTGAAGTTAGAGTCAGCTACCACTCTATTTTCAGTTTATTGAATCTCAAATACATTTTAGAGAGGGGTGAGGCCATGTTTTAGTCCACAGCAATATTCTTCACAGAAACAGAAATCTGATAAGCTTTTGTGGAAATTAAAGTGACCCTCTGTCCTTCCTCCTTTATAGGAGGTTTTAGGTACATTAATTGGTAACTGGTGAAGTTTTCACATTTTAAGTAGGTATACCGGTACCATAGCAATCTTTATGAAATGATGCTATTTTGATCAAGTCTTTTTTTCAAATACCACCATTACAGCTATAAAGTATGGCAACTCTTGCTATTCCAGTTCAAGCTGTGAACACTCTTAGCACCCCAAAATTCTCCATGATAGTGGTACGTTGCCCATTTATTATCTGTACCTTCTCATGCACACGTTTAGTTACTAACAGCATAGAAGGAAAGATCTGGCTCTGTTTTCATCCCTCATGCTTTAAATAAGGCCACTTTCTTGATTACACAAAGATATACACAGCCCAAGAAATACTAAAACAACTTTTTCACCACTAAGTTCAAGACTTCTCTTACTGGATGGCATTATTTTACCCCCACACTGTGTTATCTATAATCTTTAGCCCTATTCATCCATTCATAGCCATTCTGTCACGTAACAATGTATTAAAACCCCACAGTAAATATCCTCATAAGATTAAGAAAAGGAAACCATGAAAAAGTACTAGTGAAACATGATTTGTCTTAATTGGATCCTTTTTAGTTTATCACACACTGTTAAAAAGTAAATGATGACAAAAAGCCAGTTTTCTTGTTTTTAATTCAGTATCCAGCTTTCTCCCCCTTCTTTTTTATTGCAACTCATTATGAAGATATTTATTTCTTCGGAAGTGGGAGAACAAGAAAGGAATTGACAAGGCAAGAGTCAGACATGTTGTGGTTGGCATGACCAGATTATCAAACTGCATTGAGCAAAACTGTCTGTCACTCACTGTCTTTCAGGAAGATCAAATCAACTAGCCTGTGATAACCCTTGGGACACAGGGAAGCCAGTGGGGAGCTGGGTACACAGCATACAACAGCAGCATGCCTGGAACTTGAGACGAAGGACTGAGGTGTTAGAGTAGGAGAAGAATCCTACTCTGGCAACAAATACCCATTCCAGACCAAGATGTTTGGGGAAGGTCAGGAAGGTTGCATTGCAAGGCAGATTGCATTTCAGGTTAGGCAAAACAGCCCTGCAAGTAAGGAAAGGTATCTTCTCACCTGAATTGCATTCTATTTTCACCAGGTGATACACTCCAATTCACAGTCTTGTTTGAGGTGTCTGTAATATGCCATTAAGATGACTGACTGCCACAAGGAGAGCTAACCTAAAAGACTGGAGCTCCAGTTCACCTAAACCTGCTGAAGAAGCCTCAGTAAGAAATCAGTGTTCTGAACTCCATTTTGGAAAGAGTTACAGATTTCCCTCCTTTTTTCAAATGGAGCTCAGAGTCAGTCATCACTTAACCAGCATATTATGTTCAGTATTTTGAATATTCTGTATTTCATTGTCATAATATTACTTCACTTCCTGAGGTAGATGTTAAGTCAGTCCCCATTGTTAGCCTAATATTGTTTTAGCAGTATTGTCACTAGTCTGTTTTCAAACCTAGTGGTCGTTTACGTACCTGTATGCAGTAAAGTTGTCAAAAGTTCACAGGTTGCCATATATGAAGCATCTACATGCAACTGAGCGTTTAGTTGCAATACACTGTGAGAGGCAAGTACATTGGCAGCTATTAATCACTTCCTTTTTACCATCTGAACAGAAAAGGGTTTTGTACTGCCACATTTAAGGAGATTGAGCATTTATAAAGCAATGTGGTCAAGAACCCCCTAAGATCTATTTTAACCTTTTCAGTCATGAATTACCCACAGGAGAAAGGGAAAGTCAGCCTCCATCCAGATCAAACTAGGAGTGTTCAGGTATAGCATTACATTTATTCTAAATCTGAATTCTCTCTAGTGAGAGCTAAGGCAAAACCTTTTCCTGGATGAAGGGCTGGATGCCAGCCATGAGGCTGTTCAAGTATCCTGGCAGCTTATAATTAGCTAGATAAACAGAGGGGAAGGTGCATGCCCAGAGCTTCCTTCCAAAGCTAAAGACACACACTATGAATGGACCTGACTCAAGGGACTGTGGCTAAAGAGTTTACCACTTTAATAGAGACCTAAACATACTCAATAGCAGTGTAATATTTATGTGGCTTTAACACAAAAGTATTTAAGTGAGACAAAGACGAGGATCACTTATATTTTGGGTAATGTAGAGGAAATAGAAACCTGAAGAATGCCTCAGAAAAATCTTGCCTACAAAAATGCAATTGCTTGTCAGAAGCATATACTGGCAGATTTAAAGTCTTAAGAGATTATGGTGAACTGACTTCAAGTCTTTGAAAAAAGCATCCCAGCATTACAGGAAGCTTCCAAGAAAATAAGTTAAATATGTAACAAGATGTATTCAGCCATACAAAACCTTTAGTTGCTGGGGTTTGGTCTTCAACCCGGTAACATGTGAACCAAGATGACAGAAAGCCTGTTTGGCCCTTGGAGACAGTTTAAATAAGGCTGAATGAGCAAGCCCAATGGCAACAGTGTGCAGCCTAATAGAATCCCTCAGCCTGCAATGCCACAGAAATTACAGTGGCTCCTGGGTTAACTGTGGAAAGAGAACTGTCATATCTCCACGACAGCCAATGTAAAGGGTTATGCAACTAGTGTAACCCTTTCCAAAAGTAACTTGTTAGTGAGGGGCAGAACAGAGCAGTTGAGATGGTAACTAAGGCAAGGTAGCATCTTTCTCAATATAGAAAAAAAAAAAAAAGAAACAGCACAACTTTAAACATCTGAAATATATCTTAGTACTAAAGTGGAAAAAAGGCATTACTAGTACAAGCAAATAGTTCAGGAAGATATACAAAAAAAGTAAAGCAGCAAATAATACTTGGTAAGACACAGCTACTATGAGGCAGGACATAAAAACAAGAAGTTACATAAATATACCAGAAGACAGACAAATGAAAGCAGCAATTCATTGCTAGCCTAAGAAAACAAACAAACAATACAAAAAAAACCCCGAAATGCTGTTTTTTTTCCTCAGTCTTCACAGAGGATTGTGACTGGACTATTACCATTATTTAATATTATCAAGTGTTATTTCTAGACCAGATAGTCCATACCTGGCCTTTGATATACTGAAAGATGCTGGAACTAGATATGCCCCATTATTTGCATAAATATTAGGCATTTGATAGTTAATTGGTTCCTAACACCTCAGATCAAAGCTCCACAGTCAGACTGAACTTCTAACAAACCTAACCCAGTTTCTGCGAAACGCATTGCATAATAGTAGATGGAAGTGACATTGCACTTCAGTAAACAAAATGCTCGTTAAGTAAATGCATTATTTACATTAGTCTGAAGATCTTTAATTTACTACTGCAGACAGTGGTAGCCCGTGGGTCACTGTTGTAACAGCAGTTCTCAAGGTACTGAGTAAAAACCAAGGGGAAAGATTAAAAGGTAATGTCCATCTCAGTCAGATTTGATTTTATGACCTATAAATTGAGAAAACACAACTTAGGCAGGCTTGGTAGCACCTGCAGTACCTTTCTGCTTAACACTATATATAGCAATGCCCAGTGTTGACATAGTCTAAATAAATGAATGAAGAATGATAGTGCTTCTCTTTGAAAAGAATTCTAAAACTCCCTCTCAAGTCTTCAAAAAGGCCCTTGCAGGGAAAAACCTCTTTATAGCAATGGACTAAAGTCTCAATTGTCCAAGTGTGTTATTTTACATTATTATGAGCAATAAACAAAACACTCCCTTCTCAGGAGACTACAGTACATAGCAAGATTTACTGACCTTGAACTCAGTAGAGCAGGTACTGCAAAACATGAAATGTCTAGAGAATGGGAAAATACAAGAATAAATGGGAAGTAGCAAAGAAAATTCTGCTATTTATCCATATAACTGCCTAAGCAATCAAGAATATTAGCATCTATTGACAAGGTGACCCACTCAGGGGTGGGAGGGGAAAACCCACTGATACTGATTTTTCAATATTGAATTAACAAATATTGATTTTTATTGTCATTTCCCCAAACCCCTGTCTTGAAATAAGGACGCACAAGGTTGAAACCTATCTATCCTTATACTGATGGATAAGGGAAGAGATTTAATGGGATCCCAAATAATCAGTTTTCCCAGTTTTACAGACACTTATCTCGCTTCTTGCTAGTAACTTCCCATTTCTAACTGCTCTGTATGGGAAGAGAACAAGAGGACAATGCACTTGTGAGCTGAACAGGATAAAGTATTACTATTCATCCCTAACTCTCCTTTGGATGAGAGCCACCCCTTTTCACCAGTACACTGACAAAACCCAAGGAAGATGAAGTCTACAATGTCTACACCACAGAAGGTATCAAGTTATGCTCATACCCAGGTACCAGCTACCCAAACTGATTGCTTTAAAGTTATTGACAGTGTTTTGAGTATGGTGTGCTACACCCATGAACTGCTAGATGTTGTCACTTTGTAGTTAAATCTGCCTTCACAGGGAGAAACTGACCCTTTGGCCTTGGAAGGAAGTGTGAATCTGGGTCTAGATGCATTTTTTTTTTTCTTGGAGGATGCAATGCCTCTCCCATAGAGCACACAGACAATTAAAAAACATGGAAGTCTTGAATGTGCATGCCTTCTCTGATGATTAAATTTTCCTGTACTCTTGGATTAGACAGAGCAATGCGTGGACGATCTTTCCACAGTTGCTGGAAGAATCCAGAATTTTTAGGAGGCAAGACAGTGAATAAAAAGACACTGGTTAGATGTGAGATATATGGTCATGTTGGTAGCCCAGGAAGGATTGACTGATCAGATTCTCTGTGCATTACCGAAAGAATGCCATGTATGTACACCATGCCATGGGCTGTTATCAGATTATAAGCAAGAGAAGATACATGTCACCTTGCTATGATTACACTGCCTGGACTCCAAGGACATAGCACAGGCCTTTTTAGATTGCTAACTGCATCTGGCAGACTAACTTCAGCAAGCATCAACACTAGATACTATAAAACCAAAGCCTGACAGTTAATGGATAGTTTATATTCCTTTCAGAACAATTCTCATGTTCTCTGCCATCTTAGGAAAACTTTATCCATTTACATTTTATTTATTTGTATATAGCATAAACAGAGTTTTAATGGAAACAGGTTGCTGGAATAGTGTTCCACAGACAGAGCCTATTTACTATTCATGATCTTCATATGACCTTATTCATCAGATCATGAAAACCAGGTACACCCAAATTGATGCTGCTGAGGTAGCTATTAAACAGAGAAAGACATAAGCAAAATATCTAGTATGAATTATACAAATTAAAGTAACACTTGCTCTAATAAGATGCTGGGTTTTTTTTTTTTTTTTTTTTTTTTTTTTTTTTTACATTTTAGATGAACCATGATGCTACAGAGACTAGCCACAGAGGAAGCTACAGTCCATAACATATACATTTGTAACTTTACCAAGGTAAGCATCTGAATAGCAGAATAGGTTGAAATGAAGAAGCAGTTCAGGCTGATTTGGAATGCCACTGAGATCTTCCCACAGGAGACACCAGCTTTTATAACAGAGTTATGTTATGCATTATGCAACTTTTCAAAGTCACACAGGCCATTTTAGGTATTTAGTCATTTCTAGATTGCCATTATTTACCCTGTGTCACCTTAATTTAGAAGTTGACAGAGTAATCTGGTATAAAGAACATGAATGACAATGTTTTATAACTGTCCAGCGACTTACTTAAACATTGCACCAGCTATTCAGTACTTCATCATTTTGACATGAACTGAATTTTCAATTAATCCTTTCAAAAACACATTTATATCTTCGAATTTCATCATTTCCAAAACTAGAATGATTGGTGTATGAAGTACAACCACTACTTTAATTCCAGCATCACAAGCTTAACACGACATGTAATTTAGTCCCTGAAATCACAAGACAATAATTTCAAGTCAGTGACAGCTGCAGGACAGCTTCTTGCTTTCACTTGAGACTTCCCTCCCCAAAGATCTTAAAGCAGAACCGACGAATCAGGAAGTTTAAGATACAGACCCTGTTCTACAAGTCAGTCACTAGGATTGCAAATTGTAATTTACCAACCAACAATGGGATTTCTGGTAGAACTTCTGTAAAGACTTACTCTTGAACTAACACTACTGTGTTGATCATGTACCAGCCTAAAATCTTTGCTGATATAGGAAATGAAACTATACTGATTTCAGTTGATATAGGCAACAGAAACTATACCAGTTTCTGCAGAGCTAAAAAGTCATGCACTTCCAAACTTGCAAGCAGGGTACAGTGCTAAAGGACAAAGCAAAGAAGGAAGGCAGAGCAAAGAAGCTGGTCACTGGTAACCAACTGAACTTTAGCTTCCAGTATTATAACTAAAGGGGCAACCATTACACATGAAGAAATAAGACTTAAGTAATAAGACAACTTACAGAGGTATAACACCACAAATACATTGCCAGAACAGCAACAGTACTCTTGACTAGCAATTTCCTCCATTCTCCATCACTGGAAGTCTTGATGTGAAGTCTAAATATGTTTTCAAACATTCTAGATCTTTCTAAAATACTAAGCTTAAATTTGTTACTTGATTAATAAGCAAGTACTCAAAATTTTAGGAGGTATTCTTCAGTGTGTTAACAGCAAGTAAGACAAAATTGGTGATCTTTTGTTTAAAATCTTAAGTTACAACAGAAGACTTTTTACAAGTCTTTGCTGTAAATGATGACTATTCATGAAGACTATTAGTAGTCAGAAGAATAATCTAACCCATTAAGTGTTTTCAACATTACTTAATTTCAAATAGTTTGCTTTATTTCTTAGTCAATGAAGTATGCCACAAGGATGATTATTCATGATATATCAGTGATGATCACATCTAGTAGAAATATTTACAAAATCTAGAGTGTTAGCTGTTTATCAATACAAATCTAGCTTCTAAAGGAATAAAACTGCTTAGAAACTGTTCTCATTCTGCTGAACTCTAAAAACAGACCAAGTCAAGCCATTTCATAAGCTCTACAAGCCTTGTTTTGTCAAGATAATGTCAAGAAGGTCCAATCAAACCTTGTTCATGATGGGCACATTTACAACTCCATTTTATAGATATTTTGCAATGTTTCCCTTGTCACCCACTCATAAGGTCTTTCCCTGCATTCTCCTTGCATATAGATTTCTACAAATGTTGTGAAAGTCTCCTTGTAGTCTTCCAATTTGTCTCATTTGTTGCCTGAAATCAGCCAGTTTCTAGTAAGATTTGCATAGAACAAATATGTAAGGCTAGTTCCACATGAAATGAAACTAAGCAGTATGCACAAGGTTATTTAAGAACATATCCCAACAGCCCTAAGAGCCCATTATCCCTGCAAATATCTGTGGTCAAGAAATGGTACATGGGTAGCTCTACAGTTTCTAGCTATTTTTTAATATAGAATAGTGATTGCTATTACAAAAGGGGCACATCTAACATGAAGTACCAGAACACACTTTTAAAAACACCTCTTGATCACTGGTTAGCTTTCTATGGACCCATTTTAAGCTGTACCAATTGTTCACAGAATACAAACTAATCTTATCTACCAAGACATTAGTACCATCTGGTTAACCTGAAGACAAGAACACCACACTAATCCAACCCAACACAAAGGAGTTATTTACATATTATGCCACAGTTAGAACACTAAATTTAGTAACCATTTGTTGTGGACTGCAGAAAACAACAAGAGCGCTTAACTGGTATCTTCTCGAATCAATGCAACTACTTAAGTTGCATAACTTTCATTTAATTTTTCAAGACAGTTGTGTGTGCAAAGCCTCCAAATTTGCGAGGCTCAGCCATATGTTATTACCATTGGTATTTTGTAGATTTTTCTCATCACATTGCTTGCTGAAAAATTCTGTGCAATCATTACTAGGTCTGTCTTAGGACAAACTAGTTCACTGGATGAACTGCATTAATCATTTTGTACTGAAGTAAGCCCCATACTTACTTTTGTCCTCAAGCTTATTTCTTGCTGACAGAGTAAGTGTAGGGCATCTGGAGAGGTTCTCAAAAATATAAGATGGGTTCTCAAGCATCACTGCAGGAAAAAAAAGAAAGCTATCTCCTTTATATCAATATCTAATTTCATCCCAGACTGACCACCTGTTAAAAGAATGAACTGTTTAAGTTACTGATGTAAAGCTATAATTAAGCTTAAATGTTTCAAAAGACAGAGCAGAAAGAAGCAACTGAAAGTAAGTAATGATCTCATACAGCTATGAACTTTTTTTTCTTTGCTTTTAAGTGACAGTTACTCACACAGGAGAGAGTGCCTGTGATTAATAAGTTTCATCCAAATACTTGAATTTGTCCTGTGTCAGAACTCAGGTGAATTTTAAATTTGAAGAAAAGTACGTATAATTCTGAATTCAATTTTTCAGCACTAGAAATGCCAAAACCTCTTAAGGCTGGATGCAGCATGTAAGAAATATTTATGAGTTTCCAGTAGGACAAATACCTTCTCTTTCAAGTGCAACTGCCACTTTGAAAGAGGACAAAAATCACTATTTCTTCTAACAAAGCACAATGTGTAAACAGAAGTAATACTACTGCTAAGAAAAGTGTAACATTTATATCCCAGGGGACAAGATGCAGTTAGAATAAGGAGCACTACCAAAAAGCTACAACAGTGAACAACTTTCAGTTTCTCATTTATACATAAAATGAATAGCCAGTTCTCTAATCAGGATAACAATTCTTCTATTCCAAGCTATTCAGTAAACCAAAGCTTAAGACTAACACAACATACTACCAGTGCTGCTTATGCTGACTACTATTATTTTGCCACACTTGAAACTAATAATGATTTTCTAGGAACACCTATAGCTGCACTCTTCCAGACCTTAATATGAACTTCTGGCTGCCCTTCCTTTGTTGGCACCATAGAAGGAGCTTTATTGTGAACGCATTAGTGCTGACATCTGTCATAGTACCCTGTTATCATCATAAAAGTACATCAGTTTGATACCAGGTTATTTACAGTCTGCCTTTAAGTCACGGGCTTGAGTTGGAAGCCAAGTCCACCATGCTCCCCACTTAGTCGTGGGACACGGCGCTATTAACACTAGCTTTGCATAATACAGAGTTAGGGAATGTATGTGCTAGACCATGCTCAGTCCTGCACAGCCTAACCTGGTGTGCAGTGCAATGCTAATACAGCTTACATAACCCAGAATTAGTAGTTAACATTGCTTCTGGTATTAAGGTATACTAGGTAGCAATTCAGATGCAGACAACATATAAGACTAGACACTTGAAATGTCAAGGCCAACATCAAAGCTTAATAACTGCTTATGTGAAAAGCTGGCAGGATTCAAACACTGTCATTCCTCTTACTTTTCTGATGTTTTATGAACATGGTTTCTCTCCTTGCTAGTAGAAGGTGATCCCCAAAAAAACTTACAGCACACCTGCAGAACATGGAGATAGTCCACCACTGGTCTAACAGATGCAGGTATAAGCCTAGCTACCGTTTAAGTGAAGTTCTCAGAACAACTCATTTGTCCCAAAAAGGAACTGTTAAGCATTATCATGCTCAAACTTCTATCAATGTTAAAAGGTTTCATTCTAGTCTCCCTTTAAACTCAAATGGATTCTAGTAGCACCACCCCACTTGAATCAACTAACTGGTAACAAAAATTTGGCAAGAATGGTAGTGATGAAAACAGCTATGCAGCAATATGGTAAAGTAGTAAAAGCATTACAAATTACAGAAATATGGGACAATAAGCTTTAATAATTGTCATGGGATAACAAGCAGGAACAGTATGCTTATCAAGCAAAGGATATACAGAAACCAATCCAAGAACTACCTTTGTATCAAAGGTTGACCCTGCAGAGAAACGGAAAATAACTTTTAAGTACTTCAGATCATATCACGTTCTCTCTGCACCACCACCCCCCAAAATGCCCATAGGGAATTCTGTGAATTGTTTCCCCAGATGCCTTGCACACCAGCTGGTTAGGATTAAACATCTTGCCTGCGGCATCTTTTAAGCCTTGAGGCCTAGCATTTTTGACAATGTGAGGAACAGTGTACATTTATGTATACCCCATATGTTTAAGATAATCTGTGGTGCCAGAAACACTGGCAAATCCATGTACAGTAGTGATAAGGGTTAGAAGAAAGCTATAACAGCTATTCCTCAAGTTTGAAAGTTAAGAGCTCTAGAACTTCTTTCTTTACAACAATATACTCATAAAATATTCAAGAGTTAAATGTTGAGATTTTTCTATGCCTCTGATTTTGTTATTTTAGTACATACAAATCACAAGCCTACTTTCAGAATACTACCAAGCACTTAGCACATCACATAATGAAGATGACCAGAACTTTGCAATTACAGTGTTCGTACAATGGACAGTTGGACACTGACCTTCACTGCGAATGACACCATGCAAGCGAAGGGAAGTACCTCCCCTAAAAAAAAAAAAACCCACTCTAAACAAACACTTCTGTTTTCACTTGCACCAAAACACACTATAATGTGAATTTTCATGGTAGAGTTCTGTCTAGATTTCAAAATGTGTATATGGATTAAGCCAACAGTTTATTCTGAATTAATGTTTTTCCAGAACCTGGCTTTAAGTGCATCTCAGTTTTTTGTTCATCTTTAACATAAGGACTATGTAGGTTCTTTCATTATCTGAGAGTACTTGAGACTTGCTAATCAGTGGAGGGCTTCAACTATCTTGAAAGACAGCAAATTCTCCACTGACAAGATGTGGCAACATCTGAATTTTGGTTAAAAATATAACCCTCAAATTTAAATTACAAGCTAATCCCTGAAAAAAAGACAAGATCTCCTGAAATACAATAGCTGTCAGCTTCAGTACTTTTAATGCTGTTTTAACAGTTGCCATCAAAATACCAGCTTGTTTTGCTCATATGCTACTGTTTAAGGTGTTGAAGATTAAATATCTAATTAGTTTCAAGACTGGTCTTCCAAGAATGCTTCCCATTCTGCAAAACATGTTTTTCTAACAAGTACAGAAACCTGTAGCAGGAAAATGTGGTTTCCTACACATTCATACTTACTACCTGGTAATAACCTGAAGATGGCAGTTTTCTGTTATCAGCTTTATTGTTTGGTGTCCTTCAAAAAAGTTGCAGGAACGTTTTAAGAAACAGGAAAAGGCGTACAGCAACCTTACCCATAATCAAGTGTAGTGATTCAGCTCAGTGAAATTCTAAATGTATCCTGCCAAAATAAGTTTACTGCTTGTACGCTGCATTTTAAGAATTCCTTTATACAGTAAGAAAAAGTTTACCAAGATGCCTAAGGTTGACTTTTATAGTCCTAAAAGAAATAATTCTCCAGCTCTTTATGGCTGTATGTAAAAGCCCTTTCCTAGTATCACCCTCAGGCACACAGAGTTAAGCACATTAACTTCTACCATTTTCTAGGACTGCTATTTAGAATTTAAATCTGTATTACTGGACCTACAGTACAAGCTTTCTTATTTTAAAAAGACATCTGAAACATTTTCTTCCATTTCTAGAAACGACACAAGGACCTCAAAATTACTTAAACTCAAATGGGGTAGGTAAAACCATTGTGGCTCGATTTGTGAGCTGTGATTAAGTGCACAAAACCAGATGCATTACTTTTGACACTGCAGCAGGTAGTTTATGGACATACAACAAAGAAAACGAGTATATTTTGCCTTCTGTGAGGAAAATACACTGTCATGGCAGAACATGCAATTATGCAACTCTTGGTGGTATTAAAAAGCTGATGCCTGCTCCAAATGTAATTTACACTTCCTAAAGATTAGGAAACTTTTGGATGAAGCTTCAGTTCAGCTGAATAATAAAGCCATAAATAAATTTCTTATTGCTTGGAAACTTCCCCCTGCCCAACTCTTTGGGAGGGGGGGTGAAAACACAACCAACAGCCTAACCCTCTAGGTTCTCTCTCAGCACTATACAAACAATTCCAATTAAGTAAAGAATGTTACTCTTCATTAATCTCTTCTAGTTCTTTATGGAATCTACTTCAAGTGATCAGCCAAGACACATGAAGAAGAAATTACAGTGCACAAGTTAGCTATCAAGTAACAGTGGCTTTTAATGGAAACTCTTCCTTTGCTGGCTTTTATCCAATACAAGAATAAACTAAGCATCTGCTAATTTCTTTGCTTACATTTCACTGAAACAGGAAACATAACAGTGTGAACATAAAGTAAAAAAAAGTAAATCCATTGTCATGCGCTGCTGTCTGGCTAGTGATTAGGCATAAAATACAAGTCCCTATTAAAATAAAGTCAATCTAGACAAACTCTAGACTGGAAGTGTGATGTCTTGAAACTAAGTGGGGACTTCAAGATGTCAAGCTAGATTTGAAAATTAATATTTATGAAATCAAGACAACGCTTCAGATTAAATGTTTTAGTGCAAAACAGTAGTCACATTGTTACTCCTGTGGGTCAAAAGGTAGGTATATACATTCAATACACACCAATAACAGACAAGAAGTAACCAATACTCTTAAACATCCTCAGCTCTAACCTCCCTACACTTACTAATCTGAGCAGGCTTCCCTGGGACACCAGGAGGTTTGGCCAGTATATTGAGTTAGATACCAAAGTATGTAGAGTGATTGGGAGTGATGACCACTTACAACTTACCAGTATTATTAAATTATATGAGTTACTCCTTGAGAAGCTGGCAGCTCATGGCTTAGACAGGTGTACTCTTTGCTGGGTAAAAACTGGCTGGATGGACGAGCCCAGAGAGTTGTGGTGAGTGGAGTTAAATCCAGTTGGTGGCTGGTCACAAGTGGTGTTCCCCAGGGCTCAGTATTGGGGCCAGTTCTCTAATATCTTTACCAGTGATCTGGATGAGGGGATCGAGTGCACCCTCAGTAAGTTTGCAGGTGACACCAAGTTGGGAGGCAGGGTTGATCTGCTGGAGGGCAGGAAGGCTCTACAGAGGGATCTGGACAGGCTGGATCGATGGGCCGAGGCCAATCGTATGAGGTTCAACAAGGCCAAGTGCCGGGTCCTGCACTTGGGTCACAACAACCCCACACAGCGCTACCGGCTTGGGGAAGAGGGGCTGGAAAGCTGCCCGGCGGAGAAAGACCTGGGGGTGCTGGTCGACAGCCAGCTGAATATGAGCCGGCAGTGTGCCCAGGTGGCCAAGAAGACCAACGGCATCCTGGCCTGTATCAGAAATAGCGTGGCCAGCAGGAGCAGGGAAGGGATCGTCCCCCTGTACTCAGCACTGGTGAGGCCGCACCTCGAGTCCTGTGTTCAGTTTTGGGCCCCTCACTGCAGGAAAGACATGGAGGTGCTGGAGCGTGTCCAGAGAAGGGCAACCGAGCTGGTGAGGAGCCTGGAGCACAAGTCTTATGAGGAGCGGCTGAGGGAACTGGGGCTGTTTGGTCTGGAGAAGAGGAGGCTGAGGGGAGACCTTATCGCTGTCTACAACTGCCCGAAAGGAGGTTGTGGTGAGGTGGGCGCTGGTCTCTTCCGTCAGGTGGCTGGAGGTAGGACAAGAGGTAATGGCCTCAAGTTGTGGCAGGGGAGGTTTAGGTTGGATATTAGGAAAAATTTCTTTCCTGAGAGGGTTGTCAGGCATTGGAACAGGCTGCCCAGGGAAATGGTGGAGTCACCATCCCTGGAGGTATTAAAAAAGCACATAGACAAGGCACTTCAGGACATGGTTTAGTGGGCATGGTGGTGTTGGGTTGACGGTTGGACTCGATCTTGAAGGTCTTTTCCAACCTAAACAATTCTATGATTCTATGAATTTACAGTCCTATAGCAGGAACAGCATGCCTCTTAACAACTCCTTTGATATAGAAACAGCACGCCTCTTAACAACTCCTTTGATATAAGGCAGATCATATATGCAATACTTAGTTTTGTCAGTCACCACATCATCTTCTATCCAGTTTTGGTTTTAGAATTTATAAAAAGGGCTAGTAATTAGATTGAACTGAACTGCAAGTTTAAAAAAAACCAACCAAAACCAAAAAACCAAACCACCTCAGGTTGGGGGCAGGGGTGTCATTCTTGCATAGAGGGCATTGTCTATTATAAGTCAAGACCTCCTTAGAAAGGAAGCATTGAGTGTACCATGCAGTACCAAAACAATTACTTTGTTAATATGCAGATCCAGTGGAGCCAAATTTGAGTCTTGTACTAACAATAGTGCCTGGTATCATTAGACAAAGGAATATTTGCAGTCAAGGCAGCATGCTATAAAAATAACACGACAAACAGACACAGGAACTTACATTTATCCACAATTAGATTGTGTTTAACAGTGGAAGGGCCTGTTATTGAAAGCATGGCATCTGAAGCATCAACACCTAGTTTGGGTTACCGCTGGCAAAACTAAGTTAAACAAGAGGTATCCAGCAACTGTGATCTATTTGGTAAACTAAATAGCCTTTGTAAACTACCACATCTGATAGAATGCTAGATTTTTCTTTTAATATAAATGTGAGATGTATTTCATGAATGACACCTGGTTAGTCATGGCTATCTGACCTATCTATCCAGGTTTTGGCTTTTACAATTATTTCTCTTCCATTCTCCAACTAGAAATATGGGGTTTCCCCCACACTGGACACTGCTCAGTGGACACAACGACATTATTGAAAACTACTTTTTTATTATAAGGCTATTTCTAGCTTTTCCACCACTTTAGTTTGTTCATGCCTGTTAAGAGACACAAGAATACAGATACTAGCCGTAACCTTATTGCATAGGAGAGGCAATACTTCAGAAAGCACTCATCACTTGTTTTGACTTTTCCTTACCTATGCTGCACACACTGAAGCAAACATAACATGTAAATTAGTTGCAACACAGATCAATATTGCATGATGTTTGAAATTATAGCTGAAACCCAGGGTAGATATACCAAATCTAAATCAGCTGTACCGGATATGGAATTTTTAAGATGCCTTCCACTCTGCAGTTTTAAAGAACAAGGACAACATTGCTTTTGACAGAAAAATTTTTGGAAATAGAAAACAATTCATTTTTCATTTTGTGTCAGGCATCTATGGCTTATAAAAACCAACACAGCTGCAAGGAGCCAAGACAGTCTTTTGGAAGTTTAGGCCACCTAGCCATCAGCGGTAGTTTCCCGTGGGGAAACTAATTACTTGCATAATTTGCCAATACCACAAACACAAAATTCACTTCCATTTAAACAAATAGGTCTAATAAGTAAGAAACAAACTTACTACTCTGGTTCCTGATGACCGACGTGTTGCTCTAACATTAGAAATGCTCCTTGGGCTGGCTGGAGTTGCCAATGGAAGAGTAGTAGAAAGTTGGGGAGGACTGAAAGACATCAAAGGCAATCTGGTATCTCCTAACACGCATTGCTTGGAATTGGAATTTTTATTAGCAAACCTCTCATTTTTATCGTTTCCTGAATCTCCATGACCAGTCTCCATTTCCTCCTCGTTCTTGATTCTTCTCAAGCAGTCCTTTAGTGTCAGCTGAGTTGCAGGCTGACTCAACCAGCACAAAAAGAGTTCATCCACCTTCATTTTCAGTACAGGTTGCAGAACTTTCCCAGGTGACATTTTCCCTTTTTGTTGGATCAAATTCAGAATAAAAGTTTGACAATCATCTACTTATTCCACTTGACTTTCAGTGTTTCACAGACTCCAGGGCTCCTGTTAAGAAAAATACTATTATTTAATCTTACAGTTTTAACAAAGTGTTGATATTTATTCCTTCAAGATACCAACAGGTGTTGTAAGATACACACTAACATGTGACTACAACAACATTTTGTAAGTGTAAGCCATTAATAGCAGTCAAATCCAGAGGATAATTCCTTTTAAAAGCATACTCTGTAAGTGATGAAGACTGGAAAGAAAGAAACTGCACTCAGACTTTCTCAAAGAGCTATCTAACAAATGTTCTCCAAGAACATGTGTTAACACATTTATTATGACAAATAGCCTTGAAAAGACTTATAATTGAACCTGCTAAGAACTAAATGTCTAACCAGTTTATGCAAAGCCTTGGTGATAGTACAATTAAGATTTAAAAAGCAAGCCTTTCAGCCAAGAGATTTAGAGCTAAGACCGAAGGCTCAATTTTCATTCTGAAGTCTGTGCTTCCGATTTAAAAATCTTGCAGTGCAAGATGCATTCCCATATGAGCGATGCCCAGCTGAATTCCCGAAGATCCTTCCTCAGGATTTGATTAGCCTGCCCACTTGGTATCACACAGTCATTTGGTATTTTAAGAACTGATCTATTTGACATTCACTTTTACTTTTTTTAAAGCCAACGTGAAATGCAACATGACTCAAGAACTGGAAAAGTATGATTTCAGGTTCAGTTGCTCACCTGAAACAAAGAGAAAATATGCTTTGGGGTTTTTTTTAGAGAGCCAGAGGACTGGTGCTAAATACTGAGAACAGAACCCAAGTTACTATCATCATCTCTGCAATCAAATTACATAGTGATCTGGTACAGTTTCACTAAACCCTGTGCTTCCACCCGTTTTGGGTTTGTTTTTTTTTTTTTTAAAGCCTTCATCAATATCTGATCCGTATGTAGAAAGCAGCAAAGATAAGCAAATACTTCGCTGAAGAAGCCTCAAAATAAGCACTTGAATTTGGGAGTGAGTAACACCTAGCAAACGAATGTACTCTTAAAATCAAAGCTCATTCTTCGTCCCGTGGCAGAACTATAAGCCTTAGAACACCGCACCAGTTAAGTTTCCTGAACCTTTACGTTTAATAACAGCTAAGCTCCCCTGCCGCTGAAACTGAAGGTCACGCTGTTTCACCAGCTTTTCAGACCAACGCTTGTGCGGCGCCCACGGCTGTGGCGGCAAGCCCCAAGCCGCCCTCGCCCGGGCGGGCAGCGCCGCCGCTGCCGCCCAGCGCTAGCGGACACC